>NC_140914.1:444378-916046 GCF_045865225.1 Trachurus japonicus | reverse complement strand
GTACGGTACGCACAAATCTCACGCCAGCTCTGACCACGCACATTTGGAACCAGCGTAGAACATGCAGGAAGGAGTGCTGCTGTGTCAGAGTGATTATTAAACCATAGTCTAATAACGCAGCCATGTGGTCCACATGTTGTTGTTGTTTATATTGATAAAAAGATAAAAAGTAGCCAAAAAAAAAAAGCAACGATACAACCAAGTCCGTGTTACAAATGTAACTGGACTTTTATTTTGAGCAACTGAGATGAATTAAAAACCACGATGTGACAGATGCTCGTTAATCAGCTGTGTAAACAGAAACAGTCAATGACAGACAGACCTGTTATTGTTAGATCACACACACAAACTTCCAACATCTCCTGCACCAGAGCATGACCGGACGGCTCCTCAGTCTCTCTCTCTGCCGGACACCGGAGCCCCGGTGGGGAGGGGAGGGGGGGCTCCGCTACCTGTCCAGGTGCAGCTGATCTCCGGGACCTGTCAGCGGGACATCGGGCCGGTGTTTCACATCCCTCCATCAGCCGAACCATATCATCGGTGCTGATGGTCATAAAGTCGCGTTCGCAGCAGCAGTGATATACCTCTATGATTTATCCTCAGTCACTTGTGTTTAGTAAACTGCAGGAGCATTTCATGAGATCGCTGGGTTTCCTGACGTGGTCGGTGACACGTGCGTCTGCAGCCTCCATCCACCGGGATGACGCTTGTCAATCACAAAAACTATCAATCTATCAATGTCCAGATATTTAATGTTGCCGCCCTCTCCCTGTTCAGTGCGGTAATGTCAGTAAAGTCTCTTCTTGGCCGTCTTCCGTGTCTCCATGTCGTAAAAGGGGCAGGGCGACGCCTCTAAAGCAGGAATATATCGGGGCGTGACATTTAAATTACGCTCGTTTTCAGCCGCCGGATTTATCAACACCACACCGGTTCTACGCCGAAATCAGCAGCGTAGTACACACTTTTAGTAAATCGCACGTGACACTTGGCGTACACTGATATTTACACCAGAATCTAAACCAGATCCTGCGCAAGTTCGATAAATGAGGGCCATTGTGTGTGTGTGTATGGGGGGGGGTTGCTGTGCTGTCACCTGGGGGGTTAGGTATAGGAAGCATTGTTCACTCTCATTGTCAGGTGTTTGACCAGGAAGGGCAAACGGTTTTTGACCGCTGTGGCGTGGAGACACTCATCATGCTGCTGTTTTCTTTGTTTTCTTTGTTTATGGACATTTTACACACTTGCAACTAAAGGAACAGTGTGGACATTCACTCAATCAACGGTAATTCAATTCAATTCACCTTTATTTAAAGTGTAAAATCACCAAAACATGGTCTCAGAACACTTTACAAGACAACACACACACAGAAGAGAATTAGAGATGACAACTAGAGGGGAAATTTTGAATGGGCCACGGGAGCTACTGCGGGTTGTGCCATCTCTGTCAACATGGGAATCAAACCCACGATCTTAAGGTCAAGACAGAGCTGATCAGACAGACACATGATCATCTTTCTATAAGCACTGATATGGAGGAGCTGTAACCACATTAGGTTAACTGTGTGTGTGTGTGTGTGTGTGTGTGTGTGTGTGTGTGTGTGTGTGTGTGTGTGTGTGTGTGTGTGTGTGTGTGACTGTAATCACATGAAGCTGGCTCTAGAGTCTGTGTGTGTGTGTGTGTGTGACACTGACTTGACACATAGTTAGTTAGTAGCTGCATCCTGTGTCAGTCTGATTTAGCTGTGTCTCTGTTTATAAACATTTAAACGAGCGCCAGGTGGATTGTTTATGAAGTTAACGAGCTCTGGCCTGAGGATCAAAGAGGTTACCACGGCGATAGGGGCCCCCGCAGGCTGAGACAGACAGAAACGTGGAGAAAAAGAGCCATTTTCTGCCTCTGCACCGGTCTCACATTTAGGCTAATCACATGAAGTTACCTGTGTGTGTGTGTGTGTGTGTGTGTAATCACATGAAGTTACCTGTGTGTGTGTGTGTGTGTGTGTGTGTGTGTGTGTGTGTGTAATCACATGAAGTTACCTGTGTGTGTGTGTGTGTGTGTGTGTGTGTGTGTGTGTGTAACTGTAATCACATGAAGCTGGTTCTAGAGTCTGTGTGTGTGTGACTATGAGCTGCATCCTGTGTCAGTCTGATTTAGCTGTGTCTGTGTTTATAAACATTTAAACGAGCGCCAGGTGGATTGTTTATGAAGTTAACGAGCCCCTGCAGGCTGAGACAGACAGAAACGTGGAGAAAAAGAGCCATTTTCTGCCTCTGCACTGGTCTCACATTTAGGCTTAGGGTGAGAAAACGGTAACTCCTATCAGAACAAAACACAGATCAACGTTGCTCTAAGGACTTACTGAAAATTTCGGTACGATTTGGTGTTTCTACAGTAAATATTTTGGCGACGCTGGCAGTTTTAAAACATCAGGCCGTTCTGCTTCTCTGTATAAATATTGTAAAATATTTGTATTGGACTCAATGAGGAGCAGAGACAGACGTGGCCACACTTAGAGGCTCAGAGTTTAAATTCTGTAAGTCTCTCTGATATTTTGAGCAGATTAAGAGATCAAGGATGAGCTCGTCTACAACCGTGGCCGAAATTATGTGTGTAGAGTGTAAATTGTGGCCGTTTGGAGTTTGGATAGAGAAAAAATCTGGAGTTTTTCTGGCATCTCTCCCACTCTAACCGATGATGTCACCCACTCTGACACGAACATTCCGTGCAATACACACCCATTATAATCTCATAATTTCTCCAAAAATGATCATGGTCATTGATCATGGATTGATCAAAAACTATATGACCTATCAAAACGTGGAGTAATATGACAATACACAAGACTTGTGTCTACTGTTTAAAGTTTAAATGGAGTCTCTAGGTGAAAGTATGCCTGAGCAGTAGACGTTTGTTAAACTCCAATGATTGGTCTTTTTCGCTCTTTTTTTTCCGCCCGTCCCATTGACTTACATGCAAAATTTTGCGTAGTTTTTCGCGACTTATGTCGCGAATAATTCGTACACTGTTGAGAAAAGTAATAGCACAGCGATCCCGATCAGGACGCACGTTTTGATATATAATTTGGCCTGCAACTAAAAAGACAGAAATGGAGTGAAAGAAAGAAAGAAAGAAATGGAGTAAAAACAAAGGAAAAGAAAAGGAGTAGAAAGAAAGAAAGAAACAATCAAACAAACAAAGAAGTAAAAAGACAGAAATGGAGTGAAAGAAAGAAAGAAAGAAAGAAGAAAAAGAGAGAGGGGGATGATAGATAGAAAGAGGTAGATGGATGGATGGATGGATGGATAGAGAGGGAAGGATAGAAAAAGTTACGTAAAATACAAATGAAGGAGTAGAAGAAAGAAAGAAAGAAAGAAAGAAAGAAAGGAGACAGAGGGGTTAAAAAATAGGGAGGGGTATAGATAGAAAGAAAGAAAGGAGACAGAGGGGTTAAAAGATAGATAGATAGATAGATAGATAGATAGATAGATAGATAGATAGATAGATAGATAGATAGATAGATAGATATTATTTAAAGTGCAAAATCACCATGGTACATGGTCTCAATACACTTTACAATAAAAACAAGTACAATAATAACAGATAAATAAAAAACCATTCGAAAAAACACCAGAGGAAAAGGATAAAATAGTTAAAAGTTTGTTTACAATAATGACAGTCAATAAAACAATTGTAAAACCAGAGAAAAATGCTAAAATAAGTTAGTTAATCAAAGTATTGGGTAAAAAGGTACGTTTTAAGACGGGATTTAAAAATTGCGATTGGATGTGGCGTTTCTAATATCTTGTGGGAGGCCGTTCCATAAAAAAGGAGCGCTGTAGGAGAAGGCCCTGCCACCAGCTGTTTTTTTATTGATGGATGGAATGACCAGGAGGTTTGAACCAAGTGAACAAAGAGGACGTGACGGAGTGTAGGGAGTGAGCAGTTGAGACAGGTACAGAGGTGCAAGACCATTCAAGGCTTTATAAGTTAAAAGAAGAACTTTAAAATCCGCTCTAGCCTGAATGGGCAGCCAATGTAGTGATGCTAAAACCGGTGTTATGTGATAAAATGTACTTGTTTTCATAGATAGATAGACACATGACACACACCCAGACACTGTGTGTGAGTCTGACGGTCTCTCTGTCTGTGTGTACATGTGCAGAAAGTAAAACTGTTAAGCGCCACAAAACTCCTCCCTCCCTAATGATCTGATTGATTACACCTGTGTGGCAGCCTGCCCTCAGAAGTTACCATGGTGACTTTTAACTGCTTACATTTTACTGTGTGGAACAGTGTTGTGTTTGTGTGTTTGTCTGTTTGTGTATGTGTGCATGTGTGACTGTGTGTGAGCGTCTGTGTGTGTCTGTCTGTGTGAGTGTGATGCCTGTGTTTGTGCGTGGACATCCTCTGTCAGTCTGGTTTATCATGTGTCTGTGTGGGGCTGTGTTTAAAAACATCTTAACGAGCGGCCAGGCTGCACCTGCACTTGTTCTATTTATAGACATTGATAACGAGCTGGCCGCTACAGCTGGACCAACTGCACACAGAGCAGAGCAGAGCAGAGAGATTTGAGCTCAGTGCAGCTCCTGAAAACAGCCCATAAAAAGAGAACCGTACCTCTTATCAGAATGTGGTCATGACTACTGGGGCAAGGAGACCTTCCTGAGCGAGCCAATGTGAATTAAATGTTTGTAGGGCAAAAACTTTTCTTGCCGTCGCAAGGTAGAAAAGGGGGGCATTTCTGTTTTTCTAAAAAAAAACAGCTCCTACTTTTATATTGAAGTGGATGAGCCACTGGAGCGGGTCTAGCTGCACAATTAGGCTCATTGAGACAATTCTGTAAGTCTGTCTGCTGTTTTGAGCACATCAAATGAGACACGACAAGTGTGGCTACAAACCAGTGAGGAAATCATGTGCCTAGAGTTTAATTTGTGGCCGTGCTGGCAATTTATCCAGAAAAAATCCAGGATGTTTTTTCGATCCCTCTCACTCTAACGATGATGTCACTCACTCTAAGCCCTGCTCGTTAAGCGCAATACACAACCATTATAAAGTTGGATTTTGTCGAAAATTTTAATGATTTTAAAACGGCCACATATCAGAAACTGTTGAAGATATTAATAAGCTGAGTAATATGTGAATAGATTAAAAGTTTGTCTACAATTTAAAAGACAAATGGAGTCTGTGGGAGAAAGTATGCTGAAGTTTTAGAGGTTCAAAGTAGTAAGAAGATTTTAAAAGTTTGAAGACGTTTTCAATGCATTCCTATGGGAAAAAATTTGCAGAAAAAGTTAAATATTTTAAAAAGTATAAATAGTTAAAAAGAGAAAAGTAATGCCGATAAAGTTCAAAAAAAGCTGCACGTTTTGATATATGAATTGTTGAAATCGCACAAAGTATGAAGGACTAGTTAAAGACCGTAAAAAGGAGGAAAGTAGTAAGAACTAGAAAAAGCATTTCCAAGAATGGAAATGGTGTGACTGCTGATAGCAACTGAATGCTGTTGCAGAATTAGCAAATAGTGCAAGCAGTGATCACCATACAAATGTTTGACCAAGGTCGGAATTGAACCCACAACCTCATGGTCATTAGACTTTCACTCTGCCTCTAGGCCACGGTGCACACACAGTTGCAGAGACTGTTGTCTGTTAATGATCTGCACACTGTCAACATCAAGAAAGCTTGAGAGTCAAGCTTGAATGACTTAGAATGAAAATTTCTGTGAATTTCAGGCTGAGAGCAGCAGTTTCAACATGAAGCAAGTTATCAGAAGTCAACAGAGGACGACTGGGAAAATAATTCACTATAATTGTTGTTGAGGCAAGATTTGAACCAGCAACCTTCAGGTCTCCAGACCAGCAAGCTAACCACTAGGCTACAGACAGAGACAGTATGTGAGGGGTAAAGAAAACCTTTGATAAGAGGATCACTGGCTTCTGCTTAAAAAAAAAAGTAAGGAATCGAACCCATGACCTCATGATCAATAAACCTTTACTCTGCCACTTCGCCACAGAGAGCACAGACATAAGCATGTTGCCATTGTAATGTGATGATGTGCTGCAAACGGTGGCAGAAGCAATTAATGCGTCTCTTAACAAACACCTGTAACCAACTGGACTACAGACAGAGTTGTGGAGAACTCTCAGCATTGGGCTGAGAGCAGAGAGCTCCCTGGCTGCATTTAAAAAATATTTTAAATTATTATCTAAGTCTCTTTGCATTTTTGACCAGAATTTTAGCCAGAAGACAAGTGTGGCTACAAAACTGGAGAAAATAATTTGTCTAGAGTTTAATTTGCAGAAAAAGTTAAATATTTTAAAAAGTATAAATAGTTAAAAAGAGAAAAGTAATGCCGATAAAGTTCAAAAAAAGCTGCACGTTTTGATATATGAATTGTTGAAATAGCACAACACCTAACACACTAACCATATGGCCACAGAGAACCTGAGTTACAATGAGCTTTATACTATGAGGAATCAAAGACTGTCCAATGACAGCTGAATAATTGGAATCAAAAGTCAAGCAATGATGTGAAATGACTGAGGCAGGAATCGAACCCATGACCATATAATCACTAAGCCTTTACTCTGCCACTCGGCTACAGAGAGCACACTGCTTTCAAGACTGTTGTCATTCATTGTAATGTGATGATGTGCTGCAAACTGGTATGAGTAATCAAGGAGATAACAAACACCTGTAACCAATTGAAGGCGGGGGAGGAGAGCAGAATTCAACATAACATAACAAGAGTTCTTCCCTTGGATCCGAACCAGTGACCTTAGGGTTGGCAAACATCCACCCTAACCCCTACACTACAGTGGAGTTGTAAAGAAGAGAGGTTGAGACTTTGATGAATGTGAGATTTTTCAATGATGTTTAAAATAAAGATTAATTAGTATAAATTAGCCACACCAAGTAAGAAGAGGACTTTTTTGTGACCTGTGACTATTTTTTGGTGAATTAAAATGAATTAAAAAGCACTTAACGGCAAGTTACAAAGTTGAGCTCCTTCTCCTGCTGATGTGAAAAAAATGCATTGAGCTGAATGGGAGCAGAGAGCTCCCTGGCTGCATTTAAAAAATATTTTAAATTATTATCTAAGTCTCTTTGCATTTTTGACCAGAATTTTAGCCAGAAGACAAGTGTGGCTACAAAACTGGAGAAAATAATTTGTCTAGAGTTTAATTTGTGGCCGTGCTGACAGTTTAGCCAGAAAAACTCTAGAATGTTTTTTTGCCTCTATCCACTCTGACACCACTCTGGCTCTGCTCGTTAGACGCAACACACACACATTATAAAGCTGAAAAAAATCAGAAAAAGTTAAATATTTGAAAAAGTATAAATAGTTAAAAAGAGAAAAGTAATGCCGATAAAGTTCAAAAAAAGCTGCACGTTTTGATATATGAATTGTTGAAATAGCACAAAGTATGAAGGACTAGAAGAAGACCGTAAAAAGGCGGAAGAAAATGGCCAAACAGAAGAACAATAGTGTGACTGCTTCAGCAGTCACACTAACTAGAAAAAACATTTCCAAGAATGGAAATGGTGTGAATGCTGAAAGCAATGCTGAATGAGCTGAAGAAATTGTTGAAAGAAAGAAAGAAAGAAAGAAAGAAAGAAAGAAAGAAAGAAAGAAAGATTGAAACAAGAGAGAAAAAAGAAAAGGACAGAAAGAAAGAAAGAAACAAACAAACAAAGAAGTAAAAAGACAGAAATGGAGTGAAAGAAAGAAAGAAAAACAAAGGAAGAGAAAAGGAGTAGAAAGAAAGAAAGAAACAATCAAGCAAACAAAGAAGTAAAAAGACAGAAATGGAGTGAAAGAAAGAAAGAAAGAAAGAAAGAAGAAAAAGAGAGAGGGGGATGATAGGTAGAAAGAGGTAGATGGATGGATGGATGGATGGATGGATGGATAGAGAGGGAAGGATAGAAAAAGTTACGTAAAATACAAATGAAGGAGTAGAAGAAAGAAAGAAAAAAAGGAGACAGAGGGGTTAAAAAATAGGGAGGGGTATAGATAGATAGATAGATAGATAGATAGATAGATAGATAGATAGATAGATAGATAGATAGATAGATAGATAGATAGATCAGAGGGGTTAAAAAATAGGGAGGGGTATAGATAGATAGATAGATAGATAGATAGATAGATAGATAGATAGATAGATAGATAGATAGATAGATAGATAGATAGATAGATAGATAGATAGATAGATAGATAGATAGATAGATAGATCAGATGGGTTAAAAAATAGGGAGGGGTATAGATAGATAGATAGATCAGAGGGGTTAAAAAATAGGGAGGGGTATAGATAGATAGATAGATAGATAGATAGATAGATAGATAGATAGATAGATCAGAGGGGTTAAAAAATAGATAGATAGATAGATAGATAGATAGATAGATAGATAGATAGATAGATAGATAGATAGATAGATAGATCAGAGGGGTTAAAAAATAGGGAGGGGTATAGATAGATGGATAGATAGATAGATAGATAGATAGATAGATAGATAGATAGATAGATAGATAGATAGATAGATAGATAGATAGATAGATAGATAGATAGATAGATAGATAGATAGATCAGAGGGGTTAAAAAATAGGGAGGGGTATAGATAGATGGATAGATAGATAGATAGATAGATAGATAGATAGATAGATAGATAGATAGATAGATAGATAGATAGATAGATAGATAGATAGATAGATCGATCAGATGGGTTAAAAAATAGGGAGGGGTATAGATAGATAGATAGATCAGAGGGGTTAAAAAATAGGGAGGGGTATAGATAGATAGATAGATAGATAGATAGATAGATAGATAGATAGATAGATAGATAGATAGATAGATAGATAGATAGATAGATAGATAGATAGATAGATAGATAGATAGATAGATAGATAGATAGATAGATAGATAGATAGATAGATAGATAGATAGATAGATAGATCGATCGATCGATCGATCGATCAGAGGGGTTAAAAAATAGGGAGGGGTATAGATAGATAGATAGATCAGAGGGGTTAAAAAATAGGGAGGGGTATAGATAGATAGATAGATAGATAGATAGATAGATAGATAGATAGATAGATAGATAGATAGATAGATAGATAGATAGATAGATAGATAGATAGATAGATCAGAGGGGTTAAAAAATAGGGAGGGGTATAGATAGATGGATAGATAGATAGATAGATAGATAGATAGATAGATAGATAGATAGATAGATAGATAGATAGATAGATAGATAGATAGATAGATAGATAGATAGATAGATAGATCAGAGGGGTTAAAAAATAGGGAGGGGTATAGATAGATAGATAGATAGATAGATAGATAGATAGATAGATAGATAGATAGATAGATAGATAGATAGATAGATAGATCGATCAGATGGGTTAAAAAATAGGGAGGGGTATAGATAGATAGATAGATCAGAGGGGTTAAAAAATAGGGAGGGGTATAGATAGATAGATAGATAGATAGATAGATAGATAGATAGATAGATAGATAGATAGATAGATAGATGCTTACATTTTACTGTGTGGAACAGTGTTGTGTTTGTGTGTTTGTCTGTTTGTGTATGCGTGCATGTGTGACTGTGTGTGAGTGTCTGTGTGTGTCTGTCTGTGTGAGTGTGATGCCTGTGTTTGTGCGTGGACATCCTCTGTCAGTCTGGTTTATCATGTGTGTGTGTGGGGCTGTGTTTAAAAACATCTTAACGAGCGGCCAGGCTGCACCTGCACTGTTCTATTAATAGACTTTGATAACGAGCTGGCCCCTACAGCTGGACCAACTGCACACAGAGCAGAGCAGAGCAGAGAGATTTGAGCTCTGTGCAGCTTCCCAAAACAGCCCATAAAAAGAGAACCGTAACTCTTATCAGAATCCTTGCCCAGAATTTTCTGGGCAAGGATACCTTCCTGAGCACATTGATGTGCATTAAATGTTTGTAGGGCAAAAACTTTTCTCAGAATCGCAAGGTAGAAAAGGGGGGCATTTCTGCTTTTCTAAAAAAATCAGCTCCTACTTTTATATTGAAGTGGATGAGCCACTGGAGCGGGTCTAGCTGGACAATTAGGCTCATTGAGACAATTCTGTAAGTCTTTCTGCTGTTTTAAGCACATTAAATGAGACACGACAAGTGTGGCTACAAACCGGTGAGGAAATCATGTGTCTAGAGTTTAATTTGTGGCCGTGCTGGCAATATATCCAGAAAAAATCCTGAATGTTTTTTCGATCCCTCTCACTCTAACGATGATGTCACTCACTCTAAGCCCTGCTCGTTAAACGCAATACACAACCATTATAAAGTTGGATTTTGTCGAAAATTTTAATGATTTTAAAACAGCCAAATACCTAAAAACTGTTGAAGATATCAATAAGCTGAGTAATATGTGAATAGATTAAAAGTTTGTCTACAGTTTAAAAGTGAAATGGAGTCTGTGGGAGAAAGTATGCTGAAGTTTTAGAGGTTCAAAGTAGTAAGAAGATTTTAAAAGTTTGAAGACGTTTTCAATGCATTCCTATGGGAAAAAATTTGCAGAAAAAGTTAAATATTTTAAAAAGTATAAATAGTTAAAAAGAGAAAAGTAATGCCGATAAAGTTCAAAAAAAGCTGCACGTTTTGATATATGAATTGTTGAAATCGCACAAAGGATGAAGGACTAGTTTAAAACCGTAGAAAGGCGGAAAGTAGTAAGAAGAAAAACTAGAAAAAGCATTTCCAAGAATGGAAATGGTGTGACTGCTGACAGTAACTGAACGCTGTTGCAGAATTAGCAAATAGTGCAAGCTGTGATCACCATACAAATGTTTGACCAAGGTCAGAATCGAACCCACATCCTCATGGTCATTAGACTTCCACTCTGCCTCTAGGCCACAGTGCACACACAGTTGCAGAGACTGTTGTCTGTTCATGAGCTGCACACTGTCAACATCAAGAAAGCTTGAGAGTCAAGCTTGAATGACTTAGAATGAAAATGTCTGTGAATTTCAGGCTGAGCACTAACCATATGGCCACAGAGAACCTGAGTTACAATGAGCTTTATACTATGAGGAATCAAAGACTGTCCAATGACAGCTGAATAATTGGAATCAAAAGTCAAGCAATGAAGTGAAAAGACTGAGGCAGGAATCGAACCCATGACCATATGATCACTAAACCTTTACTCTGCCACTCGGCTACAGAGAGCACACTGCTTTCAAAACTGTTGTCATTCATTGTAATGTGATGATGTGCTGCAAACTGGTATGAGTAATCAAGGAGATAACAAACACCTGTAACCAATTGAAGGCGGGGGAGGAGAGCAGAATTCAACATAACATAACAAGAATTCTTCCCTTGGATTCGAACCAGTGACCTTAGGGTTGGCAGGCAGTTACCCTAACCCCTACACTACAGTGGAGTTGTGAAGAAGAGAGGTTGAGACTTTGATGAATGTGAGATTTTTTGTGAAAAAGTTAAATATTTGAAAAAGTATAAATAGTTAAAAAGAGAAAAGTAATGCCGATAAAGTTCAAAAAAAGCTGCACGTTTTGATATATAAATTGTTGAAATAGCACAAAGTATGAAGGACTAGAAGAAGACCGTAAAAAGGCGGAAGAAAATGGCCAAACAGAAGAACAATAGTGTGACTGCTTCAGCAGTCACACTAATAAAGAAAATGGCCGAACCGAATAACAATAGTGTGAATGCTTCCAGCATTCACACTAACTAGAAAAAGCATTTCCAAGAATGGAAATGGTGTGACTGCTGATAGCAAGTGAACGCTGTTGCAGAATTAGCAAATAGTGCAAGCAGTGATCACCATACAAATGTTTGACCAAGGTCGGAATCGAACCCACAACCTCATGGTCATTAGACTTCCACTCTGCCTCTAGGCCACAGTGCACACACAGTTGCAGAGACTGTTGTCTGTTAATGATCTGCACACTGTCAACATCAAGAAAGCTTGAGAGTCAAGCTTGAATGACTTAGAATGAAAATTTCTGTGAATTTCAGGCTGAGAGCAGCAGTTTCAACATGAAGCAAGTTATCAGAAGTCAACAGAGGACGACTGGGAAAATAATTCACTATAATTGTTGTTGAGGCAAGATTTGAACCAGCAACCTTCAGGTCTCCAGACCAGCAAGCTAACCACTAGGCTACAGACAGAGACAGTATGTGAGGGGTAAAGAAAACCTTTGATAAGAGGATCACTGGCTTCTGCTTAAAAAAAAAAGTAAGGAATCGAACCCATGACCTCATGATCAATAAACCTTTACTCTGCCACTTCGCCACAGAGAGCACAGACGTAATCATGTTGCCATTGTAATGTGATGATGTGCTGCAAACGGTGGCAGAAGCAATTAATGCGTCTCTTAACGAACACCTGTAACCAATTGAGGGTGGGGGAGGGGAGCAGAATTCAACATCACATAACAAGATTGCTCAGCCTGGATTCGAACTAGTGACCTTGGGGTTGGCATGCGGCCACCTTACCAACTGGACTACAGACAGAGTTGTGGAGAACTCTCAGCATTGGGCTGAATGAGAGCAGAGAGCTCCCTGGCCGCATTTAAAAAATATTTTAAATTATTATCTAAGTCTCTTTGCATTTTTGACCAGAATTTTAGCCAGAAGACAAGTGTGGCTACAAAACTGGAGAAAATAATTTGTCTAGAGTTTAATTTGCAGAAAAAGTTAAATATTTTAAAAAGTATAAATAGTTAAAAAGAGAAAAGTAATGCCGATAAAGTTCAAAAAAAGCTGCACGTTTTGATATATGAATTGTTGAAATAGCACAACACCTAACACACTAACCATATGGCCACAGAGAACCTGAGTTACAATGAGCTTTATACTATGAGGAATCAAAGACTGTCCAATGACAGCTGAATGATTGGAATCAAAAGTCAAGCAATGATGTGAAATGACTGAGGCAGGAATCAAACCCATGACCACATGATCACTAAACCTTTACTCTGCCACTCGGCTACAGAGAGCACACTGCTTTCAAGACTGTTGTCATTCATTGTAATGTGATGATGTGCTGCAAACTGGTATGAGTAATCAAGGAGATAACAAACACCTGTAACCAATTGAAGGCGGGGGAGGAGAGCAGAATTCAACTTAGGGTTGGCAAACAGCCACCCTAACCCCTACACTACAGTAGAGTTGTGAAGAAGAGCGGTTGAGACTTTGATGAATGTGAGATTTTTCAATGATGCTTAAAATAAAAAGAAATGAGTATAGATTAGCCACACCAAGTAAGGAGAGGACTTTTTTGTGACCTGTGACTATTTTTTGGTGAATTAAAATGAATTAAAAAGCACTTAACAGCAAGTTACAAAGTTGAGCTCCTTCTCCTGCTGATGTGAAAAAAATGCATTGGGCTGAATGAGAGCAGAGAGCTCCCTGGCTGCATTTTAAAAATATTTTAAATTATTATCTAAGTCTCTTTGCATTTTTGACCAGAATTTTAGCCAGAAGACAAGTGTGGCTACAAAACTGGAGAAAATAATTTGTCTAGAGTTTAATTTGTGGCCGTGCTGACAGTTTAGCCAGAAAAACTCTAGAATGTTTTTTTGCCTCTATCCACTCTGACACCACTCTAGCTCTGCTCGTTAGACGCAATACACACCCATTATAAAGCTGAAAAAAATCAGAAAAAGTTAAATATTTGAAAAAGTATAAATAGTTAAAAAGAGAAAAGTAATGCCGATAAAGTTCAAAAAAAGCTGCACGTTTTGATATATGAATTGTTGAAATAGCACAAAGTATGAAGGACTAGAAGAAGACCGTAAAAAGGCGGAAGAAAATGGCCAAACAGAAGAACAAAAAGCATTTCCAAGAATGGAAATGGTGTGACTGCTGAAAGCAGCTGAACGTTGTTGCAGAATTAGCAAATAGTGCAAGCAGTGATCACCATACAAATGTTTGACCAAGGTCGGAATCGAACCCACAACCTCATGGTCAGAAGACTTTGACTTTGCCTCTAGGCCACAGTGTACACACTGTTGCAAAGACTGTTGTCTGTTGATGAGCTGCACTCTGTCTCACTCTGAAGTTAACGAGCCCAAAGCTGCACCTGTTGGAAACACACTGTGTCAACACCAAGAAAGCTTGAGAGTCAAGCTTGAATGACTTAGAATGAAAATTTCTGTGAATTTCAGGCTGAGAGTAGCAGTTTCAACATGAAGCAAGTTATCAGAAGACAACAGAGGACGACTGGGAAAATAATTCACTATAATTGTTGTTGAGGCAAGATTTGAACCAGCAACCTTCAGGTCTCCAGACCAGCAAGCTAACCACTAGGCTACAGACAGAGACAGTATGTGAGGGGTAAAGAAAACCTTTGATAAGAAGATCACTGGCTTCTGCTTAAAAAAAAAAGTAGGGAATTGAACCCATGACCTCATGATCAATAAACCTTTACTCTGCCACTTCGCCACAGAGAGCACAGACATAAGCATGTTGCCATTGTAATGTGACGATGTGCTGCAAACGGTGGCAGAAGCAATTAATGCGTCTCTTAACGAACACCTGTAACCAATTGAGGGTGGGGGAGGGGAGCAGAATTCAACATCACGTAACAAGATTGCTCAGCATGGATTCGAACTAGTGACCTTGGGGTTGGCAAGCGGCCACCCTACCAACTGGACTACAGACAGAGTTGTGGAGAACTCTCAGCACTGGGTTGAATGAGAGCAGAGAGCTCCCTGGCTGCATTTAAAAAATATTTTAAATTATTATCTAAGTCTCTTTGCATTTTTGACCAGAATTTTAGCCAGAAGACAAGTGTGGCTACAAAACTGGAGAAAATAATTTGTCTAGAGTTTAATTTGTGGCCGTGCTGACAGTTTAGCCAGAAAAACTCTAGAATGTTTTTTTGCCTCTCTCCACTCTGGCACCACTCTAGCTCTGCTCGTTAGACGCAATACACACACATTATAAAGCTGAAAAAAATCAGAAAAAGTTAAATATTTGAAAAAGTATAAATAGTTAAAAAGAGAAAAGTAATGCCGATAAAGTTCAAAAAAAGCTGCACGTTTTGATATATGAACTAGAAAAAGCATTTCCAAGAATGGAAATGGTGTGACTGCTGACAGCAACTGAACGCTGTTGCAGAATTAGCAAATAGTGCAAGCTGTGATCACCATACAAATGTTTGACCAAGGTCAGAATCGAACCCACATCCTCATGGTCAGTAGACTTCCACTCTGCCTCTAGGCCACAGTGCACACACAGTTGCAGAGACTGTTGTCTGTTAATGATCTGCACACTGTCAACATCAAGAAAGCTTGAGAGTCAAGCTTGAATGACTTAGAATGAAAATGTCTGTGAATTTCAGGCTGAGCACTAACCATATGGCCACAGAGAACCTGAGTTACAATGAGCTTTATACTATGAGGAATCAAAGACTGTCCAATGACAGCTGAATAATTGGAATCAAAAGTCAAGCAATGAAGTGAAAAGACTGAGGCAGGAATCGAACCCATGACCATATGATCATTAAACCTTTACTCTGCCACTCGGCTACAGAGAGCACACTGCTTTCACAACTGTTGTCATTCATTGTAATGTGATGATGTGCTGCAAACTGGTATGAGTAATCAAGGAGATAACAAACACCTGTAACCAATTGAAGGCGGGGGAGGAGAGCAGAATTCAACATAACATAACAAGAGTTCTTCCCTTGGATTCGAACCCGTGACCTTAGGGTTGGCAAACATCCACCCTAACCCCTACACTACAGTGGAGTTGTGAAGAGGAGAGGTTGAGACTTTGATGAATGTGAGATTTTTTGTGAAAAAGTTAAATATTTTAAAAAGTATAAATAGTTAAAAAGAGAAAAGTAATGCCGATAAAGTTCAAAAAAAGCTGCACGTTTTGATATATGAATTGTTGAAATAGCACAAAGTATGAAGGACTAGAAGAAGACCGTAAAAAGGCGGAAGAAAATGGCCAAACAGAAGAACAATAGTGTGACTGCTTCAGCAGTCACACTAATTATTGAAATAGCACAAAGTATGAAGGACTAGAAGAAGACCGTAAAAAGGCGGAAGAAAATGGCCAAACAGAAGAACAATAGTCACACTAATAAAAAAAGAGAATAAAGATTTGAATAAAGATTTGAATAAAGATTTGAATAACAATAGTGTGAATGCTGGAAGAAAAAATCCACACAATAACAGTAGTGCCCGGGCTTTGCACCGGGCACTGGTCCCTGCAGCTATTTCATAGCTGTTGCGACCAGTGCCCGGTGCGATTGCCCGTGGCCCTAATTAGGCCAACATGACAGAGCAGCAACAACAACAACAACAACAACAGAAACAACAACAGAAACAGTGACGACACGAAACAAAGAACAAAAATGAAACAAAAACAAAACAAACAACAGAACAGAAATAAAACGTGCTATCAGGCTATACCGTATGTTTGAGAAAATAGATGGGTCTTTAGTCTGGATTTGAAAGTGGTAATGGAATCTGCATCTCTGACTGATTGCGGGAGCCGGTTCCAGAGGAGTGGGGCACGGTGGGAAAATGCTCTTCCACCTGCTGATTTTTTGTTGACTTTGGGGACCATGAGGTAATTACCATTCGGTATAAGAGCATCGGTCAAGGAGAAGCGTGTCAACCAGGTTGTTCTGGAGTTAAATACCTCAGCAGCGCTAGTATCAGACTGAACTCCTTTACAGTAATACCATATGTGACCTTTAGTGGATTTGATTACAGCTACAGAATCTGCTATAAGGAAAAACAACTTAACCGGAACTGAGGCGGATCAGCTAAGGTTAAAAGTGTCAGCAGCGGTGGCCGAGGCTAAGGTCCCCCCCTCTAACCTCACCTTTGAGGAGAGGAGAGCAGTGACGGCTTTGAGCAAAGACCAAAACATTACAATCCTCCCAGCAGACAAGGGTAGATGCACAGTTGTGCTCAATACAACTGACTACCAGGCTAAGATATCTACATTACTCAGCGACTCTAACACTTATGAAACTCTGAAACGAGACCCGACCAGTGGTTATAAAAAGAAGGTGATAGAATGTCTACAACAATTACAAAAAGAAGGGGTCATTGACAAAACACAATACTACCGGCTTTATCCCCAGGATTCAATCCCATGCCTATATGGACTCCCCAAAATCCATAAAGAAGGGTCCCCGCTCAGGCCCATTGTCAGCAGCATAAACTCGGTCACCTACAACATAGCCAAACACATAGCTAATATCTTGGCTCCTTTGGTGGGAAACACCCCACACCACATCCAAAACTCTATAGACTTTGTGGGTAAAGTCCGGGACATACAAATGGAACCAGATGACACTATGGTATCCTATGATGTGACTTCTCTTTTTACCTGTATTCCAACTATGGAGGCTTCGGCCACAGTAAGAGAACGACTCACACAAGACAACTCTCTGCAAAACCGAACTAAACTCAAACCTGAACATATTTGCCAGCTTCTGGATTTGTGCCTGAACACCACATACTTCCAGTTCAACGGCAAATTTTACAGACAAAAACACGGCTGTGCCATGGGTTCACCAGTATCCCCTATTGTGGCAAATCTGTACATGGAGGAGGTAGAGAACAAGGCTTTAAACTCCTTTGAAGGAACAACACCGAGCCACTGGTTCAGGTATGTGGACGACACATGGGTTAAAATCAAAACCAAAGAGGTGCAAGCTTTTACCGAACACATTAACTCAGTGGACAAAAACATCAAGTTCACCAGAGAGGATGTCAAGGACAATAGTCTGCCTTTCTTAGATTGTGACGTCCATATGAAAAAGGACAGGAGCCTCCACATTGGGGTATACAGAAAACCCACACATACAGACCAATATCTACTTTTCGACTCTCACCACCCTCTGGAACATAAGCTTGGTGTTATCAGAACTTTGCAACACAGAGCTGATAACGTGCCCACCAGCTCACAGGCCCAAGGGGCAGAACACAAGCACCTGAGAGGCGCCCTCACAACTTGTGGTTACCCTAACTGGACCTTTGTGAAAACTGCAGCTGCTTCCAGAAAGAAAACCAGCCAAGTGGTTGAGAAAGAAAGACAAAACAAGAGAAACAATATAGTCATTCCATATGTGTCTGGAGTATCAGAAAAACTCAGGAGGATCTTTAACAAACACCGTATCCCTGTGTATTTCAAACCCAGCAACACACTCAGGCAGAGACTGGTACATCCCAAGGACAGAACACCACACACCCACAAAAGCAATCTGGTGTATGCAGTCCAGTGCAACGAGGAATGCAAAGACCTCTACATTGGAGAAACAAAACAACCACTGCATAAACGCATGGCCCAACACAGGAGAGCAAACTCCTCAGGACTGGACTCTGCTGTCCATCTACATCTCAAGGAGAAAGCCCACTCCTTTGAGGACAGCAATGTCCAAATCCTAGACAGAGAGGACAGATGGTTTGAAAGAGGAGTCAAAGAAGCCATTTTTGTAAAAGTAGAGAAACCATCCCTCAACAGGGGAGGTGGCCTGAGACACCACCTATCTCCAATTTACAATGCTGCCCTTTCATCCCTTCCCAGGAGATTCAACAATCTAGCCTCAAAGAACAACCACTGTTCACAAGTGGCAAGTGACTCCAACGACTGTCGTTATAACACAATAGGGCACTAACGAAGTCGAAACCAACTTTCCATCAAAGGCAGTCATTTAAACGACTGTCGTTGGCACTTGGAGCACTAAAGGGAACCAGTGACATCATCACCCTTGTGAACGCCCACACAAGAGGTTAAATAGTGAGTCTCCACACCAGATAGTTGGACCAGTCCCAGCCTGGTCAGATGCGTACATGAACTGATGAAGCCTCTTGGATGAGAGGTGAAACGTCTTCCTAGACAAATAACTAAGTCCAGTTGCTTTCGATTTAACCTCCTTTGAAATTTAATACCATATGTGTACTTTAATTTTTCTGTCTTGACATCAGTTTGAAATCTGCTTTGACAGCTGCTGCCATCCTGGTGTTTGACTTAGTCATTTAGTGAAGCCACAGATAAGATCATGTTTCCCAATCAGCTCAGTGAGATGAAGGCTGCTCCTTTGCTCCTTGCTGTCAGAGGTTGTGACTTAAAGCAGAAGTAAGTGGTCCGGTCGTTTTCGCTAATGCTGCGTTCCAGGCAGGCTTTTGAAATCGTAAATTACAGCTTCAAGTCACAACTTACGACTTTGTAGCGTTTCAGGCAACCCACTCGTGTTTTTCCGACCTGTTTTACCGGTGAAAGTCACTATAACGGCCACTCGTAACTTCTGACCCGTGAACTCGTACCAGATCGAACTGGTACCACTTCACGGTCGGAAAAATACGAGTTTCCTTGAACGCACCATAACAGTCCTCGTCCCCACGTTGCCACATTCACGGCGTTCCTTGGCTGCACACACAGCCCTGCATGCCGTTCTCTCTCCTCATTGGATAAAAACTGTAGGATACGATAAATGTTTTCTCTTCGGCTCAGAGCAGAGCAGAGGGACTGAGAGACCCGTGTTTCAGTCCAAACACTCTATGTAAGTGATTGCTGTCGGAAGATATAACTATTTAAGACTCATATTAACACAAATATATCACTTACTTCTGCTTTAAATGTACATTGTAATAGCAACTCTCTTGTTGTCATTGTTATATATCAGTGTCATTCTTCATGTTACCACAAGATGGAGCCAAAGTAATTAATCTTCACCTGCTCAGGTACAAGTGGAGCTACAGGTTGGATTTGTTCATTTCTGTTTGAATCAAACTCACTTCTTTTACTCTTCACTCTCTTCTCTGTGTTCAGAGCCTGTCAGGTTGGTGGGAGGAGCCAGTCGCTGTGCAGGTGACCTGCAGCTGAAACTAGTAGAGTGGAGACCAGTGGACAGCTACACCTGGAACCTGAAGGCAGCATCTGTAATCTGTAGAGATCTGGACTGTGGTTCTGCTGTTTCAACAAGAGGAAGAGAGGAGTCCTCAAGGAGGTCTGTGTGGGGGATCAACACTTACTGTGTTCAGTCTGGATTTACCCTGAGGGAGTGTTCATTATCAGTTTCCTCTTCCTCCACCGTGGAGATCACCTGTTCAGGTGAGTCCATCAGTGACATCATCAGTGACAGTCAGGTTCAAATGGAGACAGAAATGTTCAGTAACTTGTTCTTTTTGTATCTAAGTGAGTGAAGGTCTGAAAACAAGACATTTAATATCTCAACATGTTACATCATCGACTTTAGTCAAGAAGTCAACTTCCACTTTCCACTTACATTTAGACAGTTTGGAGATGTAGGAAAACATTTTCAACAAATCAACTTTCATACTTTGATGCAGTTCAGCTGATCTAAAAGTACTATAAAGCAGCCCCCCCCCATGGGCTTCCTGCATGTACAGGTGTAGGCAGCCCCCTGGTCAGTGCTGGAGAGGAACAGACCTCATGTATGGTAAATAATGAAGAAAGCTCTATGTCCTATAGGAAGCCTTCACTGTAGTGAGTCGTCTTCCTCTCATTCCTCTGCTTCATTATTTTCTTTAACATCAACTGTTTTAACCCTTCAGTCTCTTTGAGCTCATCATCTCTGACAGATCTCATTCTTCAGAGTTTGACAGATTTCTCTCTGGTTTATTTCTGCTGTAAAGACATCAGAGACCAGGGCAGCTGCTGGCCAAATTGGGGCCCTAAGCAAAATGTTATTTGGAGGCCCTTAACGTCAACAGTTAAAAAATGACTGTATAATGATATGCCATTCAATTTGACAACATTTATTACTAAGAACAAACCAAATAAAAAATAGCTTCAAACCAAATTCAATCAATAAATCCGAGTCACAAATAGTTATCAATTAAAAAAAACGTTGTTTTGTAATCCATTATTATTATTATCATTATGTTGAAGTCCAGACCGTTGGTTGGTTGACTTGAGTCTTTGACTCAAGAGCTGGACTTTGAGTTTCTTTAATGGTTGAGTTGGGGACAGAGAAGGAACTCATTTCTGGACACATGCTGATGAGTTTAAAGTTGATATGACAGTAAATAAAGGTCAGGGTCAAAGTTTAAATGTTGTGTCTCTCTCTGCAGACTCTGTCAGGCTGGTGAATGGGACCAGTCTGTGTTCAGGCAGACTGGAGGTCAAGTCCAACCAGTCTGACCAGTGGTGGTCCTCAGTGTGTGAAGATGACTTTGACCAGCAGGATGCAGAGGTGGTCTGTAGGGAGCTTGGCTATGGGGCTCCTTCAGTCCTCCAGGGGGCGCTCTATGGAGCAGTGGAGGCTCCAATGTGGACCAAAGAGTTCCAGTGTGGAGGCAACGAGTCAGCTCTCCTGGACTGTAGAAGCTCAGGCTCAACTAGAACCAGCTGCTCACCTGGCAAAGCTGTTGGACTCACCTGCTCAGGTACAAGTGGAGCTACAGGTTGGATTTGTTCATTTCTGTTTGAATCAAACTCACTTCTTTTACTCTTCACTCTCTTCTCTGTGTTCAGAGCCTGTCAGGTTGGTGGGAGGAGCCAGTCGCTGTGCAGGTGAACTGCAGCTGAAACTAGGAGAGTGGAGACCAGTGGCAAACATCAACAGCTACTGGAACCTGAAGGAAGCATCTGCAGTCTGTAGAGATCTGGACTGTGGCTCTGCTGTTTCAACAAGAAGAAGAGATGAGTCCTCGTGGAGGTCTGTGTGGGGGATCGACACTGACTGTGTTCTGTCTGGATCTACCCTGAAGGAGTGTTCATCATCATCATCACTTTCCTCTCCCTACACCGTGGAGCTCACCTGTTCAGGTGAGTCCATCAGTGACATCATCAGTGACAGTCAGGTTCAGTGTCTTCCTTCCTTTGTTGTGGAGACAGAAATGTTCAGTAACTAGGTCTGTCAGTTTAACGCGTTAATTAGATTAATGAATTACACTGCAAATGAATGTGTTTCAGAGGTAAGGTGTAGGGCTAGCTCTTTTAAGGTTGTTACAGTGGTCAAGATGAGGTGCCGGTCAGGACACAGTAATGAGGCCTGAATCAGGTTCGCTGATGGTGGCATTTATTGTGCTCTCAATGTTGTTGTATAGTTCTGCAAAATAGTAACAAACCACATAACCATTATAATAAATGTATTCAAATAATAAAAGGAATAATAAATGTTTACACAATCAGAAAATATAAGTGTCTTTTCTTTATATGCAACAGTAATGCATTTAAATCCACAGGAGCACAGGTATGGGTTAACTAGTGGTCAATAGCTCCCTCTCCTGGCGAAGCAGGGTATAAACAAAAGACAACACTCGGCGCACATGCCGGCCTACAGCTGATAAATTAACGACCCAAACAACGTTGCGTTCCGACAGCTAGCTTGCTGGACACACACACAACACTCGGCTACCAGCGTTCACAGTATATTCATGAACAATGTAAACACCACGGACCTCCATTACCGTCCGGCGGCAGAAAGCACATGATATTTAGCTAAGTGTGCTAGTAAACACAGTATGAAACGATACTCACTTTGTTCATTCACTTAAACATTTGGAGTGGCACAATAACCCTCTTCAAACAAAAAACGACCGTGTTTCAGGCAAAAAATACTATTAAGTCCACAGTGAGCGCAGGTGGGAAAGGAAAAGGAGAAAAAAACTCTGTCAGCTCGACTTTTTCCTGTGTGCTCTCACTTCTTCACTGGTGGTGACTGCGTCATTTCCTGAGGCGCTCCTTCACAACAAGAGCATGCTGCTTCAGAATAAGAGTCTTTGATACATAATGTGTTATAAAAATTAACGCAATTAATTCTGAGATTCTGAGTGGCAATTCAACGCGCAAGCATTTTAAATTTGGCCCATTGAATGACTCGTAGGCTACTTGGCAGTAGCACTAGCACCGAGGAACTTATCCGGACGTGTTCGTCACTTCCACATCACATCGTTGCGCCGGGTTCACACCGGCCGCCGAAGCACCATGAAAATCGCATGCGAGCCGCGGCCTTCCTGTTCACAGACGCTTATTTCTCCGCGCCGGTCGACAAGCGCTTCTTCCCCTCAGCTGTGTGTGTGTGTAGCCTATGTGCAGTGTTGTGCTAGTTACTGAAAAATAGTAACTAGTTACAGTGACTAGTTACTTCATTAAAAAGTAACTCAGTTACTTAAACCAAAAAGTAATGCGTTACTGAAAAAGTAACTTTTTCGTTACTTTTAAACGTTTTTTTTCCAATGCTCCCATTAAATAAAGGTTGATTGAATTCCCCTCTAACTGTCATTTCAGTTCTGTAGCTACTGATGCTGATAAAAAAACGTATTTTTATCTGTAAAATTTTACCATCATCATCATCATCATGCTGCATGATGTCAGCATGTAGCCTACAGCAGCTTTGACCTAACAGAACTGCAAACAAATCTTGAGGATACGTCACTTTGACTGAGTTACATTCAGAGCCTGTTTTCAATGACGGAAATAAATTCACTCCAGCAGTAATTTTTTTCAATCGATCATCTGTGTTTACCCAGAGCGATCGCTCTGTGTTTAGCGTTTCAGGCGTCATAATTGGACTCCAACCGCTGCTGCTCGGTGGAGTGGCTGCTTGTGTCTCGCTGTGACTCTGGAGCTGTGTCCCAGTTCAGGGGCTGCAGCCTGAACTGACACACAGCTTCGGTCTGTGATGCTGCGTTAGCTACGTTACCTTAGCTCGCCGTCATGCCCTGACCTGACCTGTCCAGTCCTCTTCATGGGAGTGTGTTTGATTACGTGTGGGACACTAGAAGGCGGCCGCAAAGTGCTTTGTTTTTCACAGTGTCACATTGTGCTCTGTCTTTCTTTCAATTCAATGAAACTTTATTGATCGCTAGGATGTTATGGGACGTGTGTGCAGCTGTAAAACTTCACCAGAAGGAACGGAAAGGAACGGAGTAACGCAGCGTTTGGTAACAGAAACGGAGTTACTGATTTAAAAAAACAACGCGTTACGTTATTAGTTACTGAAAAAAGTAACGGCGTTACTAATAACGCGTTACACTGCCACATGTGTATGTGTATAGGTGTGTGTGTTCCTCTCTCGCGCTCTGTTTAGATTAATAACGTTAAAAACGTCTTATGATGTTACAGAAAACCTGCATATGTTTTTTCTCCTCATGTTCCTACACTAGAGAACTTGTTCTTCTTGTCACCAAACGAGGCTGCTCTCTTCTCTGACAGCTGATTTTTAGGGCCACGGGCAATCGCACCGGGCACTACTGTTATTGTGTGGATTTTTTCTTCCATAATATTATTATTTTTCATCTTCCGGACGATTTTCGATTCGCTAAATTATATTTCAAAATGTGCGGTTCGATCGGGATCGGGGTGCTATTACTTTTCTCAACTGTGTACGAATTTTTCGCGACATAAGTCGCGAAAAACTACGCAAAAAAAAAACGTCTACGTCTACTGCTCAGGCATACTTTCACCTAGAGACTCCATTTAAACTTTAAACTGTAGACACAAGTCTTGTGTATTGTCATATTACTCCACGTTTTGATAGGTCATATAGTTTTTGATCAATCCCTGATCAATGACCATGATCATTTTTGGAGAAATTATGAGATTATAATGGTTGTGTATTGCACGGAATGTTCGTGTCAGAGTGCGTGACATCATCGGTTAGAGTGGGAGAGAGTGAAGAAACATTCTGTATTTTTTCTGGATAAACTGTCAGCACGGCCACAATTTACACTCTACAGACATAATTTTTTCAGAATTTGTAAGACAAACTTGTTATCTCTCATGTCATGTGCTCAAAATATCAGAGAGACTTACAGAATTGACAGAATCAGCCTCTGAGTGCGGCCACGTCTGTCTCTGCTCCTCATTGAGTCCAATACAAATATTTTCTGAGGGAAGCAGAACGGCCTGATGTTTTAAAACTGCCAGCGTCGCCAAAATATTTACTGTAGAAACACCAAATCGTACCGAAATTTTCAGGAAGTCCTTAGAGCAACGTTGATCTGTGTTTTGTTCTGATAGGAGTTACCGTTTTCTCACCCTAAGCCTAAATGTGAGACTGGTGCAGAGGCAGAAAATGGCTCTATTTCTCCACGTTTCTGTCTGTCTCAGCCTGCGGGGGGCCCTATCGCCGTGGTAACCTCTTTGATCCTCAGGCCAGAGCTCGTTAACTTCATAAACAATCCACCTGGCGCTCGTTTAAATGTTTATAAACACAGACACAGCTAAATCAGACTGACACAGGATGCAGCTACTAACTAACTATGTGTCAAGTCAGTCACACACACATACACACAGACTCTAGAGCCAGCTTCATGTGATTACAGTCACACACACACACACAAACACACACACACACACACACACACACACACACACACACACACACACACACACACACAGACTCTAGAGCCAGCTTCATGTGATTACAGACACACACACACACACACACTTAACCTAATGTGGTTACAGCTCCTCCATATCAGTGCTTATAGAAAGATGATCATGTGTCTGTCTGATCAGCTCTGTCTTGACCTTAAGATCGTGGGTTTGATTCCCATGTTGACAGAGATGGCAAAACCGGCAGTAGCCCCGTGGGCCTTTCAAAATTTCCCGAGAGGAAATTTTCTAGTTTTTAAATACTACCATGAAAATGGTATTTGGAAAGCATGGAAAGCATGGAAAGCATAAGAAACGTCCAGATCTGGATGTTTCTTATGCTTTCCATTCATCTTGCTGGTATTTCAAGCAAAAAAGAAAAATACTATGTGATTAACTCAGGAAATTAAAGGATTACATTTTTTAATTGTTTGACAGCCCTAATTATCATACAATATTTGAAAATAAACCCCGTTTTCAGAAATATTTGTGATTTTTTTTTATACTCGTCTTGAAAACTTTAGTGGCCCCTCACTGAGATGACAGTGCCAGCAGTGGCCCCCAGCTCATTTGAGTTTGAGACCCCTGACTTAGACAGTTTGGAGATGTAGGAAAACATTTTCAACAAATCAACTTTCATACTTTGATGCAGTTCAGCTGATCTAAAACTACTATAAAGCACTAATAAACATAAATAATGAAGAAAGCTCTATGTCTGACTGTTAACATTCAGCCAATCATCTCTCTGTTTACAGACCTGCTGGTCCAGCCAATCATCTCTGTGTCCTCCATGTACGGGGTCTCCCAGGCCCAGCAGCAGGGTTATTCAGGAGTGTTGATGGGCTCCAACTTCAGCATCAGCTGCTCCATCCAGCCACAGTACCCAGGAGGCTCCTTCCAGCTCACCTTCACCTCCTCCAACACAACAGACAACTACACCCAGCCAGCTGTCAATCACTCCGCCTCCTTCCTGTTTCCTGCTGCAGAGCCCGCCCACCAAGGAAGCTACAGCTGTGTTTATCACCTCTACGTTTTCTCTCATCACTTCTCCTCTGAGAGCCGTCGACTGTCCCTCACCGTCTCAGGTGAGTTGAAGCACATTTCACCTGTCTGTGCTCAGGGGCCCATTGTCTCTTCATCCGTCCATGTTGCTGTAGTGAAAAGTCCACGACAGGAGAGGATCCAGTGAAGGGACATGAGCACCATGATGGTGAGAAACTGGGTTTTACATGATGAGTCAGACGTCAGCAGGATGATTCAGCTTCACCAGGATCATGTTTGGTAAACTTTAAAATTTAATTATATTAACAATAATCCATATTTAAAGTAAAAAGAACTTAAGACACATCATCTGATGGATTTTGGTGGAATTAATAACAATAAAATGTGTTGTTTCCTTTTTCTATCTGTTACACAGGCACCGATCCAACACCACGTGTATCTGTTTATCTGTGGGTTATACTGTAACATGCAGCTAGAATAAAATAATAATTATGATAATAATAATTAAAATGATGTTGTACCCACAGATAAACAGAAAAAGGAAACTACACATTTTGGTGTTTATTTTATCGTTATTAATTTCACCAAAATCCATCAGATGATGTGTTTTGGTTTCTTTTTACTTAAAATATGGAGTATTGTTATTGTTAATACTGTATAATTCACATTTTTGTGGTTTTATTTTTGTATTTCTTTAGTTTTTACAAACTTTTGTAAAAACTTTCATTCAATTTAATGAACAAATGTTCATCTAAAACTGTTTGGAATGGTGTTTTCTGTCGTGTAGTGTGTTTTAAGAGCTGTTTTGAGCAAGAGAGACAAAGTTATTTTGCCGCGATTTCTCCCTGTATGTGTGCGTGAGTGTGTGTGCATGTGTGTGTGTGTGCGTGAGTGTGTGTGTGTGCGTGCATGTGTGTGTGTGATGTACCAGTGCGTCCTCTATGTAGCCTACATGCTAAATGAATTTTATTTTTTGTGTGGTAGGACTTTTATGGAGAAGATGACCATTTCATTCACATCCATGTTGTTTTATGTCGCCATCATACAGGTATGTGTGTGGTTGCTCAGCCTCCATTGTTATGTTAGAGATGTTTACTTGTGTTTTACCATGTGAAGATAGATAGATAGATAGATAGATAGATAGATAGATAGATAGATAGATAGATAGATAGATAGATAGATACATAGATACATAGATACATAGATACATAGATAGATACTTTATTAATCCCAAAGGAAATTCATCTAGCTGACATATGAATTTCCTCCAAACATTCTGAAAAAAAGTACTTAGCTAATGTAGACAGATGTAGCAATAATATAAAAGAATAAAATATACCTATATATATACACATACAAACTATCACCTATATATATGCATATATGTGAAGAGATGTGATAGTTTTTTGGGAGAAATAGTGCTGCATTTGTCAGTCTGCGCTGTTCCTGACTGAGAGAGGACTTTTATGGAGAAGATGACCATTTAATTCACATCCTTTTTGTTTTATGTGGCCATCATACAGGAATGAACAGAACACAACGCAGTAGTCGGGGCCTGCAGACCGTCCCGGATACACCTGGGGTCCAGTAGCCTACTGCTGATACCGATGCCAACATTTACGGTGGTATCGGAGGCATTTCCAACACTGGTAACGGAAACGGAATAACTCTACTGGGAATGTTCCAATACGCTGACATAAGCAGGGAAATTATTAAAAACAACTGAAAACAGCTTCATTGTATTTTCTTCATGGGAACATGTGAATATGAGTTTTGAGAATTAACAGGACAACATCCCATTCATGTACTCTCATCTACTTTGCCTTTCTTCTATGAAGTTCAGAAAAAGGTGGATAGGTTATAGCAGGAATATTGTACACTTGATATAAAATGTGAAGGTAATTATCTCCTCCATCATTTGGAAATGGCTTCTATGTTCCTAAAAAGAGTTCATGTTGTGACATTTCATGGTACGTAGCTTATCTTTGTTGGAAAATATTTACACATTTGATCCAAATGGGTTACTGGGCAAGACTATTACAGTGGAAGATCTTATTACCGTGTTAGTTATGTTGAAACTACCCATACGTTTCTAAGGAACAAAGCCCACTACACTTTGCAGGCAGCAGAAAGGTAATTATGGGTTAACTACGGTGACATTTCCAGCAGTTGCCACATCTACCATTTGCTTTTGGGAAACAGATATTGCAGCTAACCATAAGGTAAGACTGTGGAAATTACAATTACATCAGGTTAATCACACTGAAAGTACTTGACTATATCATGGAAACGACAGGCTATTTACTCTGTAATTACCCAATACTTAGCAGTAATTCACTGCAATTCTACTACTACAACTTGTTATTACGTCTATTTTACTAGACTGTCATTTCTTTACTATATTTCTTGACATTACCATCATGCAATTAATTGTTATTTCTGGGCTATTTTTCTCAACATTACTACACATTTGACCATTATTACTGGGGTATTTCTACACAGTTAAAAGTTATTTCCTGGATATATTTCTCAACATTACTATGAAATTGACTGTTATTTCTAGGCTATTTCTTGACATTACTATGCAATTAATTATTAGGCTATTTCTTGGTAATTTCTTGACATTACGACGTAATTAACGGCTTGTAAATTAAAGCGTTACCAGGGAGGATTGACAGCCCTACTCAGTATTCTGGTAAGTTCAGTTCAAGAAGGATCCAATGTGTATGTTCTGTGTATCAATGTCAATTCACTTTCTTTGTCCCCAATTTCTATAATTACTACTACGTCAACCCGGGTAGGTGAGGAGTGTGCAGTGTTTCCTCTACATTCATTAGTGGCGCACCGCCACAGCTAAATCCTAGCCGCCACTGCTTCAAATTTCTTTCTTTCTTTTTTTTTTTTTTAAATTGTCGCTAATCCACCACCGCCACATGCCTCCACCTTCACAGCAGAGTCCTGCACTGCACCTCGTGAGTAGCTACTAAGGTAAACTACAGATAACTATCTTGCTCAGTATCTACTCTTTGCACCCCCTCTGCACCTCGATGACAGACCACAGCCTGTTTTTCCGCAGAATCATTGAACTCAGGTGACACAATGACAACAGACTCAGGACAGATCAGTGGTCGGTGTTTTTTTTTTTTTTAATTAGCGGGTTTGATTCTCGTGTCGGACGTCGCGCTCAGTGCTGGTGGAAAAGAAAAAAAAACTAAAAAGTGTGTGTCAGTCCGTCGGGCTTATGATGATGTTATTGTAGCGCATACAGTAAGTTTAACAGGACATATCCTCTACTGCGCTGTAACATAAACATGCATAAACTCCCCCTCCTCTCCGCGGCCGTCCGCTGGTGCGAGTGGGAGGAGGGGTAACGGCGATGACGGCAGCGACACCGACAACGACGAGACGGCAGAACGATCCTGTGTAGGAGCTGTCTGTGCGGTTACTTAACCAAAAGTCTCCTGAAGAAGGCCCAGGTTATCAAACTAAGAGAAATATGACCTGTGGTAGTTTGTTTGAATAGCAAATATACATCATGACATGAAGTTGTCATGAAAAAAAAAAAGAGATGTTGATTCGGTGGAAACCCGGCTTTACAGGTGCGCGGGGGGGGGGGTCTGGGGGTCTGAGCGCCACTCCTTAAAAAAATCCTAGAGGAAACACTGAGTGTGTGTGTTATCTGTTCTTATCTGTTCTCGGAGTGTGAGATTCAGATGATGGAGTCGTAGAGGAAGGTTCTGCAGCTGGCCACACCGCGTCTCCAACTCTCTCTCTGAACCGCTGGGCTGGGCTCGCCGTCTCAACCGCCTCTTTCTCTCTGTTTCTCGGGCAGTGGTTCAGAAAAAACAACCTACATAAATGCTCAAACGGCCAGAACATTGAGTGTGGATCGATGGACACTTTCCACACTTAACGGCCGCCATCTTGGTGACGTAGCGGAAACACGTCACTACTTTTCAAACGGCGGCGGTTGCTTTGAGCAGCGACGGAGCTGACACCGGCGTAAATGTCTTTAAAAAACACTAATAACAGCACAACAACAACACTAACACAATAAAACACAACTTAATAGCTCGTTTTGATCGGCAAAAAGCGTTGTCAAGTGTCGGCGATAGGGCTCCAGCGGCCGGTTGCTATGGTTGCAATCAGAATTTAAGAAAATAGAAGAAGCAGCTGTCGAGTCATTTCCTGTAAGTGCGCAGCAGCAGTGTTTGATTTGAGACGGTACTAACCTGTCGAAATTTGTGCACTGCACAAGGCAGTGCACTGCCTTACAGTGTACTGTAAAGCAGTGCACTGAGAGAAGTGTGCGATTTGAGACACAGCACTGCTGTCTGCCTCGTGTCTGAGAGGAAAATGGCGTCTGCTCTCAGGTGCAGACTTCACGCAATACACGCAACACCTGACCATGGGTCTGTTATTATTAGATAATATAAATAATAGGCCTACTACATCCATGTACCTGACCTAGGTTCATCACGGGGAATAAAAACACTACCAGGGGAACACTACCATCTACTGGAGGTTTACTGGAACTGTCTAAATTCAATTCAAATCTTTATTGTCATATATACTGAAGACAGCGTCACACAGTAGCCTACAATGAAGTTCTTACTCCGTGATGATACCTCCGGCAACATTAAAAAGCAAGTAATAATGAAAAACAACACTAGTTAAAATGACAACATTGAATAAATAAATAGTGCAAGAGCAGTTATAAATAAATAATGCAAAACAATAATAAAAAAAAAAAGACAAAAGGTTCGTAACACCTGATTGTTCATGCTGGTTACAACTGATATTCCTGCTCACTTTGGGGGAGACTGGGGTTGGTTGTTACATATTAGTTTTGTGTGAATATCTCCTCATCACAACATCCTGGAGTAGTCATTCTAACATTACAAGGCAGCAGCTTAAAGTCTTGGGTTTCAATGGGTATCCAGCTCATTTCTCCAGCTTATTTCAACATTTATTTATTAATCATCAAAGACAATCTGACACATCAGACCACACACGCTATGGGGTTGGTTGTCACATGAAAAAAATGAAGTGATTTTTTATTCAAATGACATGAAAAACACGGAACATAAACATGACACATGGGACTCGTGATTTTTGTTGTTAAAAATGCAGAACTCTGAAATCACAGCATTCAAGAAAATCATAGAAAAGAACCATCATAGAATCACAGTAGAACTACAGAAAATAATTCATAATGGTCGAACAATACTACTGCATTGAGTCACTGACATTTTTTGCTAAAAACTGAGTTTACAACCATCCTGTAACATGTTCACTACCAAATGACAATTAAAACTATAGTTTTCCCTTCATACTTTTTAATGGTTTCAATTTCTTTGTTACAAACCCATTGTGTAAAAGCCCAGAAGAAAAGTAGTGAAGATCTTAAAATGTGACAACCAACCCCAGTCTCCCTATCTGTGGTAATGAGATGTTCTATTGTGTAGGCCTATATACTAATACATAATATTAGTAATCAATATGTTTTCACTTCCAAATTTCCAAGCAGCCGTCCAATCAGACGCCTCACAGACACAACAACAAGTCTATACCGGTTTAAAGGTGTTCAGAAATGGCCGTTTGTCCTGTTTGTTGCGCTGAGTTTCCACGAGTTGCCGAACAAACAAATTTGATTGGTCGTTATCGAGTTTGGGGCGAGACCGAGCTCGGTGTGTGTGTGTGTGTGTGTGTGTCTCAGACGTTTGATTGACGGATGACTGTTATGATTGGATGTTATTACATGTTTGACCGCTAGGCGGCAGTACTGGTTAGTAGTCAGCTTACCGTACCAGATAACAGGGTAGAGCAAGACTGCATGGAGCCACATGTATGTTGTTGAGAACGTGAGACATTAAACTAAGTTACTTGCTATCAACACGGCCTCATCCTTGGAACATGACAATGACAGGTCCAATATCAGTGGCTGGTGAATCGTGAGCAGCGTGATGTATAATCCGTGCGCCTGCATTATCCAGTGTGGAAAAAAATTTGAAGTTTGTACAAAGTTTGGGCTCCATCGTCTGATAGATGAGTTATTACACTAATGTTAAGACCCACAGTGGAATCAAATTCATTCTTCTTTTCTGAACACCTTTAACATAAATAAATGTCCAACAGTAGCTGAGTTCACATGGAGCCAGATATTCATGTGATTATTGATATTTGAATGGTTTTAAAATGAAAACTGGAAACGAGCTCCAGCAGAGGGCGACACTGACCCACAGTTACTCTCCAGTGTGTGTGTGTGTCAGTGTGTTTACCAGGTAAACAGAGCAACCTGTTGCATTATGGGAAGTTCAGAGGTTTGATGAACTTTACGGGAAATCCCTTAAAACAAACCCGGCTGGTCTCAGGACTCAGTCGGTTCTGGTCTCTGCAGCAGCAGGATGGAGGTTCTGAAGGTTCTGGTTCTGCTGCTGGTCTCTGTGGAGCGCTCAGGTCAGTGTGTGTGTGTGTGTGTGTGTGTGTTCAGGCTCTTGTTGGTTTGATCTTCTGTCTTTTTAATTCTTCTCGGGGTCGTTGGAACTCGTCATGTTCTTGTCACATCAGAGGGACAGGAAGGAAGTGTGACGGAGACACAGACATTTTTATTCTGAAAGACAAGAAACATTCCCATGTTTCTCACATTCTGTGTCATAAACTATGAACTGTTTTCTTGTCTGCAACAACATCTATGTCCCGTCTGTCCGTCCTGGCTGAGGGATCCCTCCTCTGTTGCTCACCCTGAGCTTTCTCCTGGTTTTCCCTATTAAAAGGGTTTTCCATGGAGTTTTTCCTGGATGTGAGGGTCTAAGGACAGAGGATGTTGTTATTATGGGATGTAAAGCCCTTTGAGACAAACTGTTTGTAAAAACGGGCTATACAAATAAAATTGCCTTGCTTTACCTTGCCCTTGTCTACTTAACAACAGACAACAGACAACAACTAGACAACTAGACTAGACAAACTCCTTCAGGTCAGAACAGCTGCAGAGGTCAGAGGTGTTGTGGAAATTTCCTTTAACTTGTGAGAGAGAAAATCATAAGTCCAGCAAATTGAGGTTTCACTTTAAGTACTTTATTTTATCTTGCAAGAGGTGGACTGTCATACACACAAAAGTCTGTACGAGAGTGCACACTGAGAATTGGTAACGTCAGGTTACATAGGCACAAGAGCAGGAAGGAGCCATGTGCTCCTCCTTGGAGGCGGCATCATACATTGTCCAATAACATTATTGCATTCTTGCATAGTACAAGTTTGCACTTAGCGCTCATGACATACCATTGGGCTATTATAAGGTTAACTCGTAAAAGCAGGAAGCTAGTGGTTGTCTGTAACCTAAGGTTTGTTGTGGTTTTTTCACACTTCGGCATGTTGACATTTCGTTGACATCTCACTGTGGTTTTGGATATGGAGACAACTGCTTGCTTAAGCGTAATCATCACAAAATAACAGGAACCAAGTCGGACACCTGCATACTGCTCTATGCACAGCAGACAAGTGCAACTTGCACTATCTTCAAAGTTCAATCAAGGGTCATAACATAAAAATTTCAATTACAGAGGTCAGAGGGAGACTGAACATTGGTCCTCTCTGCAGCTCTTTGAACCATTGTTTTTAGATATTTCTCTGAAAGTTGTGTAACTGATGAAACAAAAACAAACACATACACACACACACACACACACAGAAACCCACACATCAGTATCTGACTTCAGCTCTTTCATGTCCGTCACCGTGCTGCGTTCAGGGACTCTCACTTCTCTCTGCTCAGAGTCAGTTGATTGAGTTGTTTGTTTCCCAGATAGTAAAATGACATTGAATCAACGTTGAATTATGGTCAGAAAGGTTGATAAAGGTTGATTGTTGGTTATGGTTAAACTGTGTGATGGTGCAACTGTTTCTGCTTCTTAGTGACGTGGCTGTCTTCACAGACCTCACTGATGACTCCTCTCTGGTTTTCTCCTCAGGACTCTGGGCTGAAGGAAGACACAGCTCCACAGGTAAACAGAGAGGATGAGGACACATGAAGGTGCTGGTGGATGGATGAGTGTGGTGAAATGATTTCACTGTCAACACTGATCACCAGCTGATGGTCCTTCCTGGTCACAGACCATCTCCTTTACATTTAAAATGAGTTCCAAGAGTGAAAAAGTAAAGAAGTAGATGTATTTCAATAAGGATAGTTTACAAGGGTTACTGACCGTCCTGATATAGAGTGAATAGGAGAGTAGGATCATCTCAACCAACTGTACTGACTTACTGAGCCTCCAGATCAGCTGAGTCTGCTCTGTTTGCTGCTCATAATAATAATGGTTTACATTTAAATAGCGCTTTACTATTTATACCCGATATCCAAAGCACATACAGTAACCATTATTCATTCATACACACTCACATCGATGGTGGTGAGCTACGGTCTGTAGCCACAGCTGCCCTGGGGCAGACTGATGGAAGCCAAACGACCCCTCCCACCACCATGATCATACACATTCACACAAAGCAAGGTGGGTAAGGTGTCTTGCCCAAGGACACTACGACAGAGACTGGACCGCCAACCCTCTGGTTATTGGACGACCCACCTCATGAGCCACTGCCCATGGGTGAGGAACAACCACTAATGAAGCTCCATTTACTTTGTTAACATCTCCAGCAGTTCCAAGGCTTTGCTCCATCAGCACGTTTCATTTCATTTCATATACTTTAATTGTCCCCGTAGGGAAACTTGTTGTGGACTCTCTGATGGTCCGCAGTTTACAAATAAAAGAAGAACAGCAACACTGAATGATCACACCAGGCGACACACATCACACATGGTAGACAAGTACACAACAGCAATCGATCAATTATCCGTACTATTACAGTACACAGCAGCATAAAAATATCAATCAATCAATCAATCAATCACCCGTACTGATACAGTACACAGTAAACAACACATATCGATTGGTTACAAACCGTCACAGCACACCGCAACAATAAATAAATGGCAGTTGCTCAAACCATTACAGTACACAGTGTTTTGTCAACTGTACACACTAAACTACAGATGTGCATTCAGGATATTAACAGATGTTGGACTAAACGTAACGGTTAATAAACGTTTGTAACGGTTCAATCTGCTCCGGAGAACTCTAAATCTCCTCCCAGAGGGAAGCAGCTGGGACTCTGAATGGAGAATATGAGATTGATCAGACAGAATTTTGCGTGCGTGTCTCAAGGTGGATTGTTCGTAAAAGGTTTGAAGAGAAACATGATCTTTGACGCCCATAATTTTCATGGCATGTTGTACCAGACGATGAATTTGTGTCTTCAGTTGTACAGACAGGTTGCCGTACATCAAGGTTTAGGCCCCTATTTGCTGATCCTTCTTCTTCTTCTGAGGAAATCCTACTTCCCATGCATTAAAACTTTGCACATGGTCCAGTCCATCAACATGCAGATCAGCTCAGTCTCCGCCCCCTCCAGAGGTGCATTGCTGAATGGTTGAATGCGATGCGATGTAAAGCACTTTGGGTATTGTTACAGGTCTAGTAAAGCGCTATATAAATACAGACAATTTACCATTCACCTTATATAGGAGCTAAATGTGTTGTGTTCTAATTTGGTGTGTGTGTGTGCAGCACACAGGGTGTTGTGATGATCAATTCTTTGTTTCCGTCCTAAACCCAGTGCTGATATTTCTGTGTTGTTCATGAAACATGCTGTCATACCACAGGATGCTAGCGAGACCAGTTTTGTTTGAAACTTTTCATGTGCCAGAAATCAACATGATTGGACCTCTTCTCCATTCATCCCTCAACATTTGCGTCTTGTTTTTATTCGTTGACTAAACTGTTATATATTATATTATATATAATATTGTATTCGTCATCGTCTTTGTCATCACAGCTGACTTTTTATTTAGTTTTTATTTAGTTTTCATCCGTGAAAAAGGTTTGACGAATATTTTTCGTCATAGTCTTCATCAATGAAATTAACACTGCACTCAGTGTGTGTGTGTGGGGGGGGGGTTGCTGTGGTATCACCTGGGGGGGTCATGTGATATAGGAATCATTGTTCACTCTCATTGTCAGGTTTTTGACTAGGAAGGGCAAACGGTTTTTGACAATACTCATCATGCTGCTGTTTTCTTTGTTTATGGACATTTGACACACACAGCAATAAACCCACTGTGTTGCAACTAAAGTAACAGTGTGGACATTCACTCAATCAACGGTAGGAGAGCATCGGTCAAGAAGAAGCATCTCAACCAGGTTGTTCTGGAGTTAAATACCTCAGTAGCGCTACTATCAGACTGAACTCCTTTAATACCATACGTGTATTTTCATTTTTCTGTCTTGACATCAGTTTGAAATCTGCCTTGACAACTGCTGCCATCCTGGTGTTTGACTTAGTCATTTAGTGAAGCCACAGATAAGATCATGTTTCCCAATCAGCTCAGTGAGATGAAGGCTGCTCCTTTGCTCCTTGGTGTCAGAGGTTGTGACTTAAATGTACATTGTAATAGCAACTCTCTTGTTGTCTTCCTACTGTGCCTCTTGTTATAATTGTTTTATATCAGTGTCATTCTGCATGCCACCACAAGATGGAGCCAAAGTAATTAATCTTCACCTGCTCAGGTACAAGTGGAGCTACAGTTTGGATTTGTTCATTTCTGTTTGAATCAAACTCACTTCTTTTACTCTTCACTCTCTTCTCTGTGTTCAGAGCCTGTCAGGTTGGTGGGAGGAGCCAGTCGCTGTGCAGGTGACCTGCAGCTGAAACTAGGAGAGTGGAGACCAGTGGACAGCAGGAACTGGAACCTGAAGGCAGCATCTGTAGTCTGTAGAGATCTGGACTGTGGCTCTGCTGTTTCAACAAGAAGAAGAGAGGAGTCCTCAGTGAGGTCTGTGTGGAGGATCAACACTGACTGTGTTCAGTCTGGATCTACCCTGAAGGAGTGTTCATCATCATCATCACTTTCCTCTTCCTCCACCCTGGAGATCACCTGTTCAGGTGAGTCCATCAGTGACATCATCAGTGACAGTCAGGTTCAGTGTCTTCCTTCCTTTGTTGTGGAGACAGAAATGTTCAGTAACTTGTTCCTTTAGTATTTAAGTGAGTGAAGGTGAAGGTCTGGTGGTGATAGTCTCCGTGGCGACCCGTAGCTCCTGTCTGCTAGAACACCAAACACCTCAACTGTGATGGAGTCCCAACTCACACACTCACAGAGCGTCGTCCGACAACAGTTCACAGTCCGTTACTGATAAAACACAACGCTTACCACCAGTGTTGGGTAGTAACGCGTTATTAGTTACGCCGTTACGTAACGCCGTTACCTTTTTCAGTAACTAATAACGTAACGCGTTGTTTTTTTAAAATCAGTAACTCCGTTTCCGTTACCAAACGCTGCGTTACTCCGTTCCTTTGGGTGAGTTTTACAGCGGCAAGCACTTCCCATAACATTCTAGCGATCAATAAAGTTTCATTGAATTGAAAGAAAGACAGAGCACACTGCAACACTGTGAAAAACAAAGCACTTTGCGGCCGCCTTCTAGCGTCCCACACGTAATCAAACACGCTCCCATGAAGAGGACTGGACAGGTCAGGTCAGGGCATGACGGCGAGCTAAGGTAGCGTAGCTAACGCAGCATCACAGACCGAAGCTGTGTGTCAGTTCAGGCTGCAGCCCCTGAACTGGGACACAGCTCCAGAGTCACAGCGAGACACAAGCAGCCACTCCACCGAGCAGCAGCGGTTGGAGTCCAATTATGACGCCTGAAACGCTAAACACAGAGCGATCGCTCTGGGTAAACACAGATGATCGATTGAAAAAAATTACTGCTGGAGTGAATTTATTTCCGTCATTGAAAACAGGCTCTTGAATGTAACTCAGTCAAAGTGACGTATCCTCAAGATTTGTTTGCAGTTCTGTTAGGTCAAAGCTGCTGTCCATGCTGACACCATGCAGCATGATGATGATGATGGTAAAATTTTACAGATAAAAACACGTTCTTTCATCGGCATCAGTACAGAACTGAAATGAGGTTAAATTCAATCAACCTTTATTTAAAGCTCCAGTTGGTAAGTTGACGAAAGTGAAAGTAAACTCCGCGACTTGGTCGGAAATTTCAAGACAATACTCCGTCAGGTCCCTTTATGAACCTCTGCCAAAGAGTTTATAAACCGTCTTTGCCTCTGCCAAGCGCCCCACACACACACAGACACACACAAAGTAGCCATAAACGCACCCACAGAAGATGTACCGTATCCATAGCACGACGTGTAGGAGCGGCGATTGGCTGCTCCTCCTGCTCCCTCTACCTGACTGGTGGAGAATCGTCGGGCGCGGTGGATTTTGCCAAATACGATTACAGGCTGTAGGTGGAGCCAGAGGAGTTGGATTTTGTCCTAAATTACTCATTTAATGTCTGACCATCAGAATATAGTGACAGTTCCAGCAAATATGACTGAATAATTGTTACCAACTGAAGCTTTAATGGGAGCATTGGAAAAAAAAACGTTTTAAAGTAATGAAAAAGTTACTTTTTCAGTAACGCATTACTTTTTGGTTTAAGTAACTGAGTTACTTTTTTAATGAAGTAACTAGTAACTGTAACTAGTTACTATTTTTCAGTAACTAGCACAACACTGCTTACCACACACACAGTCCACTGCTGTCGACTCCACGCCATTAACTCTCAGCTCCTCCCTCTTCCTCATGCTCAGCTCCACCCAGAGGTTTAAGTCTTATTATATTTAATAAGTCACACATTTTAAACTGAATTTATTTGTACATTTTAATATCTTATTTATCTTAAAGTATTATTTATGTAATAAGAAAAAAAGAGAGAATACCAAGGCATTCATCTTGAATATAAATATTAAAATGCCTTTATTGCATTAAGGGCCAAACTTAGTAAAAAAGACACTGTTATTCATGTAAATTTAACTTCACCATAATAACTGGTGTTTTATCTTGAACTTATTCCCCTGAGAAAAAAATTAAATAAAAACAACTGATATTTAAAAATCCTGGAAAAACGGTTCCATCAGGCCACATTTTGAAAATACACACGTCAAAAGTCCAAGCCCCTTTCCTCAGACTTGACCGCAGCTCAACTTTATGCAAATGAACCCGTCAGACGTGAGGTCACTGTCCAATGGGGAGCGAGATAGAGAGCAGCTCGACGGTGTTCATCCACTGTTCATGCCTCTTCAGTAACACGCCATCAGTGTTCCCGCCTTCCAAAACGTCTGTTTTTAGAGAGGCGTCTTGGTGAGGCCAGTGGCTCCTAGACGTCAGAGGAACAGACACACAGCCCACTGCTTCAGAGCAGCTACAGTGGAGAGGCAGGAGAGAGTGTGTGTGTTTGTGTGTGTGTGTAACGTTGTGAAGGATCCTCGGTGTGTGTCTAGAGGTTTTCAGCCTCTCTCCCCGCGGTGACTGATGTTTATCACAGAGTGAATACGTTAACACCATAAACTCGTTAAATGATGGAACCAGACAGTAGTGGTCTCCTCTGTGTGTGAACATGAACTACGTTTAGTTAGCTGCTGTTTCCCCTTTCAGCAGGACTCAAAAGCAAGTGGGAGGAAAACCATGGAAACCAGTTGGCTGAATGTATTTATACCTAGAGCGCAGCAGGGGGCGGGGTTAAAGTTTTAGACCCGCCCATTAAATCCTGAACACAGAGATGGTGAAACACGGTCTCTGAGGCCGAGCTCCTCAAGGAAACTATGAATGTGTATGGGACACATTTAAAGGACAATTCCGGGCAAATGCACCTCGGGGCTGTATGTTCCTAACATTTTAGGTCTAACAGAAGGAATCTGAAGATTTTCAGTTTAATGTCTCCTGTTTTGCGGTAGTTGTGTCTGTCCCCGCATCGCCACGGCAGCGATGAATGGGAGCGGATTGAAGTTCTGCTGCTTAGGCTGTTTCCATCCCTCAAAGCCACAGACAGCGTCAGATGGAGACTCAAACATGCACCCAGAAGTTTATTTACTTCAAGCAAGTCAAGAGTTGATATTGAAGGCAAGGCAAGGCAAGGCAAGGCAATTTTATTTGTATAGCCCGTTTTTACAAACAGTTTGTCTCAAAGGGCTTTACATGGCATCGTAACAACATCCTCTGTCCTTAGACCCTCACATCGACTGAGGAAAAACTCCATGGAAAACCCTTTTAACAGGGAAAAATCGGAGAAAGCTCAGGGTGAGCAACAGAGGAGGGATCCCTCACCCAGGACGGACAGACGGGACAGAGATGTTGTTACAGACAAGAAAACAGTTTACAGTTTGTCACAGAATGTGCGAAATATGGAAATGTTAGCAGGAGTTGATGAAGGCAGTCTTGGGGGGGGGGCAGGGAGAGCCGGTCAGCTCGATGGGAGGACTGGGTGGCAGACTGGTCCATGGGAAGGAAGGGGAGGCCGGTCTAACAGCAGGGGAAGGGGTGGGAGGGGGGCGATGCAGGCGGCGGCTGGTGCAGAGAGATGGAGCTCCGGTGGATCTGCGGAAACACAGAGAGAGTGCGAGACACCAAGGCCAAACTACAAAGTACAGCAGAAAATGACAGTTCAAAAATATACTGAGGAGAGGAGAGGAGAGGAGAGGAGGGGAGAGGAGAGGAGAGGAGAGGAAAGGAGAGGGCTCTGTGTAACCAGATGTGTCCCCAGCAGTCTAAGCCTATAGCAGCGTAGCTATAAAATGGTTCAGAGCTACCTGAACCAGCCCTAACTAAAAGCCCTGTCATAAAGGAAGGTCTTAAGTCTAGACTTAAATGTAGTTAGAGTGTCTGCCTCTTTGACCCATGGAGAGAGCTGGTTCCACAGTAAAGGAGCCCGGTAACTGAAGGCTCTACCTCCCAGTCTGTTTTTAGAGATACTGGGAGTCACTAACAGACCTGCGTTCTGGGAGCGGAGTGCTCTGGTAGGACAGTAAGGAATGATTAGTTCTTTCAGATAGGTTGGAGCTTTATCATTAAGAGCCTTATAAGTCAGCAGAAGGATTTTGAAGTCTATTCTAAATCCTACAGGAAGCCAGTGGAGAGAAGCTAAGGTGGGAGAGATGTGCTCTCTCTTCCTAACTCCTGTCAAAACCCTCGCTGCGGCATTCTGGACCAGCTGGAGACTCTTTAGAGAGTTTTTCGGACATCCTGACAGGAGAGAGTTGCAGTAGTCTAGCCTAGAAGTGATAAATGCATGTACTAGTTTCTCAGCATCACTCTGGGAGAGGATATTCCTAATCTTAGTGATACTGCGCAGATGGAAGAAGGCGGTCCTAGTCACGTGTTTTATATGGGAGCTAAAGGAAAGGTCCTGGTCAAAAATGACTCCAAGGTTCCTCGCGGTTGTACTCGGGGTCAGGGTGATGCCATCTAGAGTAGCGATCTGATTAGAGAACGTGTCCCTGAGATGTTTAGGTCCAAACACGATGACCTCAGTTTTATCTGAATTCAGTAGCAAGAAGTTAGAGGACATCCAGGATCTAATGTCTTTCAGACAGTCTTGCAGATTGATGAGGCGGCTTCTGTCATCTGGCTCCATGGACAAGTAGAGTTGCGTATCATCAGCATAACAGTGAAAATTGATTGAGTGCTTCCGGATGATGCCAGCTAATGGGAGCATGTAAAGAATGAAGAGGATTGGCCCTAAGACTGAACCCTGCGGTACACCATACGTAACTCTGCTATACTCTGAGTGGTCGTTATTAACATTAACAAATTGAAACCTGTCAGATAAGTATGACTTAAACCATTTTAGGGCAGTTCCTTTAATCCCTATTTCATGATCTAGTCTCTGCAGCAGGATGCTGTGGTCGATGGTGTCGAATGCAGCACTGAGGTCCAAAAGTACAAGAACAGAGACGAGACCTCTGTCTGAAGCTATAAGAAGATCATTAGAGACTTTGACAAGTGCTGTTTCAGTGCTATGGTGTTCTCTGAATCCAGATTGGAAAGCTTCAAAGAGCTCGTTGCTGTGCAGATGTTCATGTAGCTGCTCCAGGACAATGGGCCTCATTCACCAATATCTTCTTAAGAACCTTCTTAGATTCTTTCTTAAGTTGTTCTTAAGAGGTTCCTTAAGAAAACCCTACGTCAGATTCAACAACGCGTTCGTAAGCCTCAGAATTGTTCGCAGCTGTGTTCCTACTTGATGAATGCCATCTCCTCGTAAGTTGAGGGCGTGTGCCAGGTGAGTCTAATTAACATAGGATTAGCATAGGTAACAGCCCCATCAATGCCCGTAAAAGGGCATGAGACTGCAGGGCCGTGTGCACACAGAAGCCACAGGCACTGAGCAGAGAAGGTGAAGTGAGAAAGAAAGTTGAAATGCTCAAATGAAAATCTGGGAGGGAGCACCAGACTCCAAACATAAAAAGAACTAAAGTAGTGAAGTGGCGCTACTGTGGCAGGAATGAAACTAAGAAACAAACAAAAGGCTTATATTTAGTTTATATTTTTATATTTATATTTATATTTATATTTAGGCTATATTTAGTAGCCAGCAGTGGATGCAGCTCTTCGGGTTGTTATCAGAGAGACCACACTCTCACGTGTGCCATCATAAATATCATCATATTATCATATATTAAAAAAAAACAGTTGTGTGTAGTGTGAACACTTAAAAAAAAAAAACTGATATGAATTAAGTGTCTATAATGTTTTTTTTAAGAAACTGCAATGATTTGCCAATTATTATTATTAATATAGAATTATTAACTCATTGAGTGCCGCGCTCCTTTCCAAAGTTTTAGTCAAGTGTACCGGCAAATTAGACCATTTTTGACTTTTTATTTAGAGCCATAGTGTATTCTATATTATTGCCACCAACACATACTGTAGCTCAATTGAAAGGTTTAACTTAATGCTTCAAGTGGCCACAAACCGTTTGTTTCTACGTGCCTCCGTTCCTGAGAAAAGTCAAGCTAAACATGGCTGGGTTTCACCAAAATCCCTCCTTTTTTTCTAGAAAAGGAGATAGAGCGTCTTTTATGAAAGGTGCTCTGTTTGTGTCTGTCGCTCTTCTCACACTCGCATTTCTGGATCAAAGGGCTCGTATAAGATAAATATATACAACAATGGTTGTTCTATTCACAAAACCACCATCGGGGGCGGGGGGGGCGCCACTAAACAACAATAACACAGACGCACCGTGCCGTGTCACAGCCTCTCGCCGCGGAACGTGAGGGTCTGTCGGCCACCGCGGCTCGGGAACACCGGTCCCGCCGGTGGTCGCGGTCCTTCTGTGGTACGGGTCGGTGATGCCGGTCTGCTTTGGCCCAGAGACCATCAGATTTTACCGCGGGAGGACTTTGGGGAGGACACGGTGTTGCTCCAGATGAAGACCGGGCGGGACTGTCGGCTGAGAGCTTCCTGTTTCTGCTCCGAGCAGCTCGAGCAGCTGGAGCAGCAGCGCGGGTGAGAGCAGAGCAGCTGCGCTGCATCTGCATGCAGAACTCCGTTTGCAGAAGCCGAGTTATGATAAAAACTTCCAGATCATGAGCTGTCATGTGACTTTGATCGTCATCTATTTCAGTTCTCCTCGTCGTAGAGTCCCCAAATTTACATATAATGTGTATTAAAGTGTCTATTTTCATAATTTAAAAAAAAAAGCAAAAAACGAAAAATCTCGTTTTTGGCACTCAACGCATGGGAACGAAAAACGAGAAATTACATGGTTGGCACTCAATGAGTTAAAAACATCATAAAAGATAAGAAAATAATTCTTATTCAAATCATATAATATCATACAACTGCAGAACAAAAGAAAACACTATAATCGGTTATTTTTGCAGAAGTCTCAGCACTTAAAAGTGCGTAAGTATACTCCTGACTGTTCGTAGATTTTGTTCTTAGTTAAGAACAAATTCTGGATAAGAAAACATTCATGAATGCCACAATCTTCGTAAAAACTTCGTAAGTAGGACTTAAGAACAAATTTGTTCTTAAGAACGGTTCGTGAATGAGGCCCAATCTTCTCAAGGATCTTAGAGATGTAAGGAAGGTTGGATATAGGCCGATAGCTGGCTAGGACATCTGGGTCAAGAATATTGAAGAAATTACCATTACATACTTCTACTGAAAAGCCCTACTTTCATGATATACTATCACTGAACTTTTTACAATTTAGATACATTTCACCCAAAAGTCGAGTATCCCTGACGTTTTGTGAGTGGTGTATGCTGATGACTTTAAAGTTGATATGACAGTAAATAAAGGTCAGGGTCAAAGTTTAAATGTTGTGTCTCTCTCTGCAGACTCTGTCAGGCTGGTGAATGGGACCAGTCTGTGTTCAGGCAGACTGGAGGTCAAGTCCAACCAGTCTGACCAGTGGTGGTCCTCAGTGTGTGAAGATGACTTTGACCAGCAGGATGCAGAGGTGGTCTGTAGGGAGCTTGGCTGTGGGGCTCCTTCAGTCCTCCAGGGGGCGCTCTATGGAGCAGTGGAGGCTCCAATGTGGACCAAAGAGTTCCAGTGTGGAGGCAACGAGTCAGCTCTCCTGCAGCCTGTTGCACCAGCTCTGTGTAAGTTCTACCTTAAGTTAGAGTGTAAAGTCCACACTAAATGATACGTTGAAACTAGTTAAGGTGATACTTAAGATGTATCTTTGTTTAGTTGCACCACAGAGACTTACGTTTCATCTTAACAACGTCTAAACTAAGCAAGACGTTGTCGCAGATGGTGACGTAATCACATAAAGTAGCCAATGAGAGAAAAGTATCATTCCTCGTGCAGTGTTTAACGTCTCATGTGAAATCCTCCCTCAACCGGTCAACGACTGGAGAAAAACACAGCGACATCGAGTGGCGAAACTGTCGACTACAAGGTAAGGTTGGCTTGAGGCATTCACAATAAATCACGGTAGTTTTTTTTGTTTTGTTTTGTTTATTTTTTATGTACTAGGCCATCACGTTAGTTGAAACAATGTAACTAACAAGCATGATTGACACACAGCAGCCTACCGCTCTGACAGCTTAATTTTTGTCAGATCCAACATCCCTTGTGAATTAATAAATCGTTAAATAGTCACTTGTTGAGCTGTGAAAACATTAAAATATTTTTAACAAAGATAGAGGGACAAATACAAACAGTTAGGCAAACGTTTAGAGCCGCTGTGTATCCGTCCGTTGTCAAGTCAACGGACGATCCGGTTCCATAACGGAGCACAGCTGTCCGTTAACTGACCGGTAATATCCGTTAGCACGGGCTTGCCTTAATGACTAGGCTACGAGGAAAAATAAAATCGAAATTTCTTCCTTCTAAATTGGATCCTAAATTAAATATGAGGCTATTTAGGAGCAAACTAGTGGACAAATGTTAAAAAAAAAAAAAAAAGCACAGGGAACAGACAGACTCCCTGATCATGTAGGCTAAAGCCCCGCATAAGGGTCCCGTCCCCGTAAAGCCGGATTTCCGCCGAATCAACGATCTCTTTATTACTATTATTATGATTATTATTTGCTATTATTTGATGTTTTACCGTGACGTAGGGTTCACGTCATGATAACTTTGACCAGTCAGTTTTCTTTGTTTGTAACCATGGACAGCTCCTACCGGATCGCGCTGCTGTGTCGCAACCCCCCCCCCCCCCCCCCCCCCCCCCCCCCCCACACACACACACACACACACACACACACACACACCTGAGAGGAAACCTACATTTTAGTGTAGTGTTAAAAGACTATACCTATAAAGCACAAAGTAATGCTTTATTAACGACTCAAGACGGTTACATATGTAGCGTCCACCGGGCGGCGGTGCGAGTGTTAACTTGTAGCCTTTGTGATATCTGCATCTCCCCGTGAGTTTTTCCTCACCCGGTTCACCACTCTAACGGCAGATATGTGTAGTAGCTACTGCTTGTAAAGTTCTCTGAGGCAAATTGGTTTATTTGTAAATTTGAGTTATAACTACATTTTGACTGATTGATTAACGCTACTTTGTGTCCTCTTGCAGGGGTTTGACAATGACTGACCGCAGAGCAAGAAAAAGAAATTTCACACATGAAGAGATAATCATATTAATTACTAAATATAAACAACATCAAGCAATCTTGGAATCGAAATTCAACAACTTTGTTACAAATAAAAAAAAACAAGAAATCTGGGATGACATCACAAATGCCATAAATGCGAAAGGAGTCGAGCACAGGGACGTTAAGGAGGTACGGAAGAAGTGGAGCGACCTGAAAATGCAAGCTGTGGAGGACTTTCCTCGTCATGTCCCCACAGGAGGAGGACCTAAGCCTGACATGGGGCCATACTCGACGCTGGTGCTGGATATCATCGGAGAGGACTCTCCCTCTGTTGTTGGACTTTCAGATGGGATTGAAAGTGAAAGTCCCCAAGAACCTCCAGCTGCAAGAGCAACCCCGTCACCACCTACACCAGCTTCTCCACCTAAAGCAGCCTCACCAACCTTCATTTCACCAGCTGAAGAACCTGTGCCATCACCAGCATCTCACCAACACCCTGAGCCCTCCTGTCGTGCAGGAAAGAGTAGGCCTAAACCCCGCATCCAGGAAGAAGCTTGCAGCCCGCCTGTGCCACCACCAGCCAAGCGTCCTAAAGAACACATGCCTCCTGCTCCAATCATGTCTGAGGACTTACATAAACTCAGATGCCAATTATTTAATGCGGAGATTGAAAAACTAAATCATGAGACACAAAAAATCAAAGCAGAAAAAGAAAAAATTGAACTTGAAAAAGTAAAATTGAATTTAGAAATTTTCAAACTGGAAGAGGATCTGAAAGCACAGGGATACACCGTCACACTTACAACTGCACTTACACCTTAGGATACCATCAGACACACACTAATGATTACATTCGATTTTGATTATTTATTATTATACAGCATTTGTATTTCTTTCTTGTTTTGTAATTGAACAAGAATTAGAAAATTATTATTAGATAGAGTTAGAAAATAAGTAATTGTTTGATTCAATATGTAGGCCTATTATTTGAAAAAATATTATTAGATAGAATTAGAAGTAATTGTTTGATTCAATATAGAAAATAAGTAATTGTTTGATTAAATATAGAAAATAAGTAATTGTTTGATTCAATATAGAAAATAAGTAGGCTAATTGTTTGATTCAATAGGCTATGTATTATTTGAAAATGGAAATTAGATCATTTTGTATGTGTATGATATATCAATTAGAATTTTTTTTGTGTGTGTATTAATCTGTAGCCTATAATAAAAGCAATACTGTTATGATCATGTTCCTTTTCTTCTTTTCTGATTTGTCAGCCAAAGTAGGATGCTGCAATATAGGCACGAACAGTTGCAGCTTCATTTTGTAGATGGTCTTCGTGAAAATGAACTTGTAGGTCGCCATCATCTTCATTCATAACTTCCTCCTCCACTAGTGGCACTTTCCACATCATCGCAAGGTTGTGAAGGACAACGCAGGCACCCGTTACTGCAGCAGCTCTGTCAGGTTCCATTAAAATGCCTGTGACCAAAGGCACGACAAAGTGGAATAAGTCAGTCCCTATAGAATATGCAATCTTGATCATTTATGATGTTTGGCTACCTGAACAATAATCTTATAAATTATTAATATGATGTTCCATTAGGCTATTAGTCTACAAATAAAGAACGAATTAGGTACATTAATTCAATATAATGCAAACCTCTCTGCAAACAGGCCCATCGATTTTTGAGGACACCAATACATCGCTCCACCACATTTCTTGTTCGGATATGAGCTGAATTGTAGCGCTGCTCACTGGCACTTGTGGGGTTTAAATACGGTGTCATCAGCCATTTCCGCAGGGGGTACCCCGAGTCGCCTAGCAACCTCCCGGGGTATCTTCCTGCCTCGAAGTCTCTCCAGAGGCTGGACTGCCTGAGGATGAAGCTGTCATGCTTTGCCCCTGGCCATTTGATGACAGCGTTGGTTATCTTCAAATCAGCATCACACACAACCATGGCGTTGATCGAAGGAAACCCCTTTCGGTTTACAAAGTCGTTTTCATTCTTCTGTGGCCTCTTCAGTCTGATGTGTGTTCCATCCACGCAGCCAAGGATGTCTGGAAAAGCTGCGATCTGATAGAACTTCTGACGGGTCGCATTTTGTTCTTCAGCCGTTGGGAACTTCACATATTGGTTAAAGCGCTGGCACAGTGCTACCGCGACAGCTCTTATTGTTCTACACACGGTAGATTTGTGCACACGGATCGAGTCCCCAACCAAGTTTTGAAAAGACCCGGTGGCAAAGTAGCGAAGTGCCAGACAAACTTGCAGTGAGGGACTGAGTGCTCCGTTTCTCTCCGTCTGATGCTCCAGTTCCGCGGCGAGTAGATCAGTGATCCGCTGAATCTCCGCTCGTGGGAAACGAAACCGTGAATATAAATCCACATCATCATAAATATCTAAAGGGTGTATTCTGTCACGAAGAACACGCGGCCGATGTAAAACAGCTGGGAGAAGAAGTTGATCTCTCTCCCCCTCCTCCAAATCATCCCACCTCTCCAAACGTTGCGCCATGACAACCACTACGGATGACTTTACACCTGCCAAGAACTAAGTGTAGGATTTAAGTTATAACTTATGACTACGTTGTAACTATCTCAGCTGGTGCAACACTTAAAATGTTAGTAGTGCGTAAACTCCATCCTAAGATAGAACTTACGTTCAAACTAGGCTACGTTTGAACTTACGCACAGCTGGTGCAACCCACTGCTGGACTGTAGAAGCTCAGGCTCAACTAGAACCAGCTGCTCACCTGGCAAAGCTGTTGGACTCACCTGCTCAGGTACAAGTGGAGCTACAGGTTGGATTTGTTCATTTCTGTTTGAATCAAACTCACTTCTTTTACTCTTCACTCTCTTCTCTGTGTTCAGAGCCTGTCAGGTTGGTGGGAGGAGCCAGTCGCTGTGCAGGTGACCTGCAGGTGAAACTAGGAGAGTGGAGACCAGTGGACAGCTTCACCTGGAACCTGAAGGCAGCATCTGTAATCTGTAGAGATCTGGACTGTGGCTCTGCTGTTTCAACAAGAGGAAGAGATGAGTCCTCAAAGAGGTCTGCAGTGGCGTCATTAGGCCCAATTTAGGGGGGCTGAAGCCCCCCTAAAATATTCTTAAGCCCCCCCAAATAATTTGGTGTTCTTTTATTATGTGACCTTTTTTTTTATATATATATGTGACATATATTCTCCTTTTAAGAACCCCAGCGGTCACCGCATTTGTCTCTTGTTATTTCTGATTTGTTTAATTTAATTAGTTTGTTGAGTGTGTGACCACCCCCCTCCCAGCTGTCAGTTGGTTGCGCCCATGTAAGCGGCGGCTTGTTTGAAGCTCCGCTCCGAGCCTGCAGTGACGGGCTACAGGAGCTCTGATGTCAGAAGAGGGAGAGAGTCAGTCCACCTGTAGCTAAAAGAGGACTAGCAGGCATCAGACAGTAAGCTACTACATCTCTAAATAGTAGTGTTGTCAAAATGACCGCGATAAAATTTGAATTCATGTGAAATATTAATTGCGTTGTAAACGGATCAGTTTTAAAGCTAGAGTGAAGATACAGATATCATATGAAACCAGGAGACGCTAGGCTTCTGTTGGTACCAGCCATGTCGTGATAGCTTGTCAGAAAACGGGCTAAATAATGCTCCAAAGTTCGGCTAGATTCTGGTGGGGAAAACTTTTAAACGGGGATCCTGAACACTCCTGTCATCATGTGTGTGTTCCTCTCTCTCTCTCTCTCTCTGTCTGTCTCTCTGTCTCATGTGCCGTGTGTGTGTGTGTGTGTGTGTGTGTGTGTGTGTGTGTGTGTAGGCTATGTGCTGTGTATGTGTGTGTAATGTGTTACTGTAACATTCATCTGGTACTTTATAGCTTGGCTGTGTTAAAGAAAATAACATTTAGCAGTAAAAACAGATTATTTAATGGATTAATTTAAAATACTAATGATATCTGGTGACACTGCAGGCAGCACAGACAGACAGGGAGAGAAATGCTGTAGGGAGAGGCCAGACTGAGACATGCCCTGAAGATGCAGAAGATCAGGTAAGACACAGGAATATATAAAAACAGCATGATAACAATATAGGCTAGGTATAAATATATATATATTTTTAAACCTAGTCCAAATAAAACTACTAATAAAAGCAGAATATTCAAATTAAAATGATTCTCAGGGTCAGTCATTTGCACAACCCCCCAATGTCTATTTCAGCTCAGAAAAAAAAAAAATCTGAAATTTCTTGTGAAGGTCCTGGTTGTGTAGAAGATGAAGGGGTTTCTAGGGTGAAATGTGCACTCTTTACCATAAATATCTGCTCCAGTTGGAGTCACACTTCATTTCTGTTGTCTGGTCTTATTTGAATTGGAAAATGTGAGGAGGTCTGGGTGAAATCAAAATGAGCCAAAAACAGCTGTATTTGGATGGAGTGTATAACCATTATGACACAGGCTACTAGTGAAATATAATTAGTTTTCCAGTCCACCTGGACATATCCATGATAGTCAAACACCTGAAAAATTACTCAGGTTCACTTTTTTTAGCATCTACTTTTACCCAGTTACTCATTAGATGTACTACTTTACTTATTCTTAGATTCAACTAGCCCATGATTCAATACTCTAAATTTACTCTAAATTCTAAATATTGTGTTTTTTCTGGGCCATTGTGAAAGTTTGTGCTTGCGCACTACATTCGCTCACATCCTGTGCATCTACCGGGGGCTAAGCCCCCCCTGTCCTTAAAACCTAGTGACGCCCCTGGAGGTCTGTGTGGTGGATCAACACTGACTGTGTTCAGTCTGGATCTACCCTGAAGGAGTGTTCATCATCATCATCACTTTCCTCTTCCTCCACCGTGGAGATCACCTGTTCAGGTGAGTCCATCAGTGACATCATCAGTGACAGTCAGGTTCAGTGTCTTCCTTCCTTTGTTGTGGAGACAGAAATGTTCAGTAACTTGTTCTTTTTGTATTTAACCCTTGTGCTGCCCTCCAGGGTCAGAAAGACCCGAGAGTTTAGAATGGAGTTTAGAATGGAGCCTCAACCAAACATGTCCTTCCTGTTGTCCCGGTGGGTCAGAAAAGCCCAGCCTGAACGGTTTTACCCCAGTGTACCGCCCTAGAGGGTCAGAAATACCCTAGACAACCCAAACATCTCCTTCCCGTTGTCCCGGTGGGTCAGAAAAGCCCATCCTGAACGGTTTTACCCCAGTGTACCGCCCTAGAGGGTCAGAAATACCCTAGACAACCCAAACATCTCCTTCCTGTTGTCCCGGTGGGTCAGAAAAGCCCAGCCTGAACGGTTTTACCCCAGTGTACCGCCCTAGAGGGTCAGAAATACCCTAGACAACCAAACATCTCCTTCCCGTTGTCCCGGTGGGTCAGAAAAGCCCATCCTGAACGGTTTTACCCCAGTGTACCGCCCTAGAGGGTCAGAAATACCCGTGTCTGTCAGTCTGTGTCTCTGTGTGTCTCAGCAGTTAGCAGCAGCAGCAGGAGCAGCAGCGGCGTGCTGTGTGTGTATCCCCCTCCCCCTTCCCTTCTCTTTCTCTCACTCCATGTCCCCGCGCTTCTGTGTCTCTGTGTGTGTGTCTGTCAGTCTGTGTCTCTGTGTGTCTCAGCAGTTAGCAGCAGCAGCAGGAGCAGCGGCCTGCTGTGTGTGTATCCCCCTCCCCCTTCCCTTGTCTTTCTCTCACTCCATGTCCCCCCCCCCCAGAGCCTCAACCAAACATCTCCTTCCCGTTGTCCCGGTGGGTCAGAAAAGCCCATCCTGAACGGTTTTACCCCAGTGTACCGCCCTAGAGGGTCAGAAATACCCTAGACAACCAAAACATCTCCTTCCCGTTGTCCCGGTGGGTCAGAAAAGCCCATCCTGAACGGTTTTACCCCAGTGTACCGCCCTAGAGGGTCAGAAATACCCTAGACAACCCAAACATCTCCTTCCCGTTGTCCCGGTGGGTCAGAAAAGCCCATCCTGAACGGTTTTACCCCAGTGTACCGCCCTAGAGGGTCAGAAATACCCTAGCCTTTGGAATGGAGCCCCTGAGCTGCCCCTGAGCTGCAACCAAACACCCGCCGCCCAAACACCGCCTAACCGCGAAACTCTCGAAAGTGCTCAGTCGGATCTTGGATACTATATAAGAAGAAGAAGAAGAAGAAGAAGAAGAAGAAGAAGAAGAAGAAGAAGAAGAAAAAGAAGACAAATACAGGCTGACCATCCATCCCCTGACACAGTGTACTGCAAGACCCCAGCTCGTTTGTTTTTTGTCCCCAGAGGAAAACAACAAAGATGACTGACGGTGAGTGTCTCATACTGTATGACACATCATGTTTTAGTTTTTTAATTTTTTTTCTAACACAAAAAAAAAAAGAAATCAACAGTTTTGTCATGCTCTCCTGATATGTATTTATTTTTTCATCTTATTCTTTGTGCGTGTGCGTGTGTGGGTTGCTTCTCTACAGCGGACCGGATCCCTAAGGAGTGCCAGCCGGAGCTGAAAGAGGAGGAGGAGGAGGAGGATGAGGAGGAGGAGGAGGATGAGGAGGAGGACAAGATCTTATTCCGTTTTAGAGGGTTAGCGTCTCCAGACACACCGAGCACAGCCCGCGAGGCGGACCAAGTGTTTGTGGACAAGGAAGACACTTTCATGCCCACCGAGACCCGCGCCCGATTCCTAGAGCACGTGAGATACGCGGTGCTTCTGCTGCTCAGCTTTTCAGCAAACGCGGTGTGGCTGAACGAATGCGGCGCCTGTCTCCTGGGCCAACCGAGCGGTGAACAACACGCCTGCCTGAAAGACGTGCCGAGCGATTATTTCGCCACGAACCACGAGGCCATTCTCAACCACCTGTGGAACGAGAACTTTATCCACACGATTCGAAGCTACCTCTTCCTGAAGCGGATACTGTGCTCGCGGGGCAAAATCGCAGGAGCGGTGGAGGCCACGCTCGCCACGCTCAGACGGTCCGGCCGCTACGCGATGACCGCGATCCAGGAATCCTACATACGTGCACACGAGGTTCCCGAGGACGACCAGGGCCTTTTGGAACAACGCTTGATCGTACACACCTGGAGGCTCAACAACAAACACCGGCAACAACCCCGTGATTCGCGCTGCACTTAGTCTACACACTCTTTGTTTCATTGTTTCGTTTCAAGTCATTGCATTATTCTGTTTTTTTTTTCTTTCTTTTCTTGTGAGTTTTGAGTACCACAGTGTAGATGCTTTGTTTTATCCCCGCCTGTAGCCTGCTTTGTCCAGCCAACAGTGATCTGTGATTTGTGTGTAAGACTTGCAATAAAAATCTTTGGAGTGAAAAATCAAAACGAACAAACAAACCCTTACTTGACATTATTTCCACCGTACGTGTGTCTGTGAGCCTGTGAGCCTCTGTGTGTGTGTGTGTGTGTGTGTGCTCGCCTGTGCGTCTGTGTGCCTGCAGCAGTTTCTGCAGGCACACAGGCAGTCTCTGTGTGTCTCGGCGGTTAGAGGCGGCAGCAGCAGCAGCAGCAGCCTGCTGTGTGTGTGTGTGTATCTCACACATTCCCTTCCCTCGCCCGCTCCCCTTCCCTTTTTCTTTCTCTCACTCCATGTCCCTGGGCTTCTGTGTCTCTGTGTGTGTCTGTGAGTCTGTGTCTCTGTGTCTCTGTGTGTCTCAGCGGTTAGAGGCAGCAGCGGCAGCAGCAGCAGCCTGCTGTGTCTGTGTGTGTATCTCACACATTCCCTTCCCTCGCCCGCTCCCCTTCCCTTTTTCTTTCTCTCACTCCATGTCCCTGGGCTTCTGTGTCTCTGTGTGTGTCTGTGAGTCTGTGTCTCTGTGTGTCTCAGCGGTTAGAGGCAGCAGCAGCAGCGGCAGCAGCAGCGGCAGCAGCAGCAGCCTGGTGTGTGTGTGTGTGTGTGTGTGTGTGTGTGTGTGTGTATCTCACACATTCGCTTCCCTAGCCCGCTCCCCTTCCCTTTTTCTTTCCCTCACTCCATGTCCCTGCGCTTCTGTGTCTCTGTGTGTGTCTGTGAGTCTGTGAGTCTGTGTCTCTGTGTGTGTCTGTGAGTCTGTGTCTCTGTGTGTCTCAGCGATTAGAGGCAGCAGCGGCAGCAGCAGCAGCCTGCTGTGTGTGTGTGTGTGTGTGTGTGTGTGTGTGTATCTCACACATTCCCTTCCCTCGCCCGCTCCCCTTCCCTTTTTCTTTCTCTCACTCCATGTCCCTGGGCTTCTGTGTCTCTGTGTGTGTCTGTGAGTCTGTGAGCCTGTGTCTCTGTGTGTCTCAGCGGTTAGAGGCAGCAGCGGCAGCAGCAGCCTGGTGTGTGTGTGTGTGTATCTCACACATTCGCTTCCCTCGCCCCCTCCCCTTCTCTTTCTCTCACTCCATGTCCCTGCGCTTCTGTGTCTCTGTGTGTGTCTGTGAGTCTGTGTCTCTGTGTCTCTGTGTGTCTCAGCAGTTAGATGCAGCAGCAGTAGCAGCAACAGCAGCCTGCTGTGTGTGTGTGTGTGTGTGTGTGTATGTGTGTGTGTATCTCACACATTTGCTTCCCTCGTCCCCTCCTCTTCTCCTTCTCTCGCTCCATGTCCCTGCGCTTCTGTGTCTCTGTGTGTGTCTTTTGGCGCATTTCCACTAGCACGGCTCGGCTCGATACGGCTCGGCACGGCACGGCACGGCTGGGTTTGGTTGTGTTTCCATTACAACTGAGTATCACTAGTGCCGCCGTGACGTCATTTACACGGCGCCGAGCAACGCTCTAAACTCTGTAAATATATAACTTTAGCAACATTTGAAACATTTTCAGGCGAGAAAGTAGTCGTTTAGATCCCCAACGTGTTGAAAATATGACAAAATACCAGCTGTTTACAATTTAGTTTCAACGAAGTCGGCGTTACTAAAGCTAGCCGTAGTGAGCAACGCACTTCCGGTTATTTTCACAAAATAAAATACCCGTTGCCTTTTATCATAAGGAAAGCCATTACGATAGAATTGGTGCTTTTACTTTGTAAACAGGAAGTGAACCTACCATCGCTGTAGCTAGCTTTAAACCGCCGTTTTGACTGCTCTCGTCCCGTTAACGGCATTTAACCGTTCAATATGCCTTACCGGAGAGTCTTGCCAGCTCTGAGATCGGCCTGGTTCATTGTAAAACATTTATTTATTGATGTAAATGTGGTGTTTTCTGTGCGTACAGACCCCAAGGCAGTGCTGCTCTTCTGTCTAACCACAAACAAACTTCTGCTACAGCCACAATTGTTAGATTTCATCAATGAGACCAACATTTAAGAGTTTAACCAGCCGGTGGTAAACCTCTAAAAAGCCATCGGGTAAGTTAATTAGCGGTCTGTTCTCCTCGGGGTGACGATGGTAGGCTGGCCGGCGGAGCATGTCAGGAGCCGGGCTGCTGCCTCTGTGATGTCGCGGTCGCTACTCGGACCTGGAGCTTCACTTCTCCGAAAAACATCGGGGCAAACTTCTAAACAGCCGTCGTTTGGATAAACTAACCGCACATGGGGATCTAAACAGTTACTTTCTCGCATGAAAAAATATTAAAACTTAATAAAGTCACGTAATAACAGAGCCAGTCTAAATATTAGAAATTCTCTGGTAATAACAGGCTTCAGGCTTCAGCAGGAACATTTCTGTTGTTGGTCGTCGCTTCCAGTGACGACACTCATCGGCCAATCAGTGGAAGGCAGTCGGCTGACGTCACGTTTTAGTAACGCTTCGGCTTGCTTGTGTTGGGACCTCAACCCACATGTTCTCAAACAAAGGGCCATAAAACCAGCAGGGGACAAGGAATGCGCGACAGCAGACAACGCCCGTTAAATCACACCTAGGTATGATTCCACCCAGACGTTCAAACTCTGGCCTCCCATTGGTCAGTACCTGGGGGAAACCCCAGGGAACCCCGTGACGTCACCGAAGGTTTAAATGCTGCGGCGACGCGCAGCCCCATGCTTTTTCCCAGGTAACGAAGTGCTGCAAGGAGCTCCGGCTTCACGCGACCAGTTACTAAAGGGGGCGCACCAAACGTTTGGACTCAATATACCTAGGCCGCAGTTCTGAGCTTGCTGGACAAGTAAACTGCCTCAACTTTCATCTGAAACACCTGGATCCTGTGGAGACCGCCGCGCAACCCGCCGCTCTCTCCCTCCTACATCTGCCGCAGAAGTGAAGAACGCCTTTCTTCACGCGCCGACGCCGGACTCCGCCGAGGATCCCGCCGATACAGAGTTAACTCAGCTGGCCCTCCTTTCTGCCACCCTTCCAGAGGACGACCAGTTTTATCCCGCTGTGGGACGCTACAGCAGCCCCAGGCCATCAGGTCGACGGACCTCATCAGCACTGGGAAGCACGCTTCAGTAAGAGAGCTTTTGTCTGGGCAGCGACTAGAATTAAGCGTGATTTTATTAGGACCTCCGCGTCCTGTTATGTTGATTGTGTTTTTGCTGTATGTTTACTAGTTGTATTAACTAGAGTGGTCGATCGATGTTTACTAGTTATATTAACTAGGTCTTAGTCACGTGCTGAACGCAATTCTCCGTATCCGCGTCAGAAGACCAGTAAGATATCAGAGTGCAGCTCTTTTATTCTCACTGTGGTAGTTGGATACCGATTGGGTTCAGCCCTGACTAATATAACCGATCGCCCCTTTTAGCCGCCGTTATCCCTCTTCTCTCTCTCCTTTTTCCTCTCTACTAACTCACACACAGGTGCGCAGCCGCGCACCCACACACACACCCACACACCCACACACATATACCTGCCTATGTAACACAACGGGCCGCCATAAGGGACTCCGCCCCAAACACGCGTCCCAACACGAGAGTTCGTATCAGAGTGATCAGTGTGAGCGACGGGACAGTGATCATTGTGTGTAGACCTGAGGAACACGTGGAAACAGCCACATCGTGTCCATTGTCTCACTCGAGCGAGCGCGCCGTCCGTGACGCCATCCGACGTCACTCGACGCCCTCTGACGTCACTCGACGTCTCTCCTCCCCCTCTTAGGCTACACACACACACACACACACACACACATAGCCTATATACACACACACACACACACACACACACACACACACACACATCATACGCTCATTCTAAGCCATTGAGAGTGTATGTTTGCTGAACTGTTTATTCCTTTGAATTACCTGAACTTGAGTGTGTACTATTAGATGATTTTAGTAATAAATGTCCTTGAACTCAAGTAGTTGTTCTGTGGTTGTTTGTGTACATTCTATTGTGACGCTAAAGCTGGTTATCAGGGTCTGTGCTCGACTTTACGCCTTCGTATTTAATTGATTATTCTATTCTATAAGAGATTTCTATAATCGAGACTGATTGTTTGGTCATTGATCCCTGATTTCAGGGTGGTGCCCCGCAGTTATTATTAATTAATTCACTTTAATTAATAATACAACTATTCTTTTTTTCTAGTAATTATTAGTCAATAATAATCCTATAATAATCCTAACTTTATTAATTTATCAATTAAACTCAATAATTAATAAATTAGTTGACCTGCTTATTGATTAGTAATGCTTAATAATTATTGTCAATCACCAAACTCCTATGCAAATCCCCAACACTTGGAACCAGGGCTGAGGTGATACCAAAAGTGTACCTGGTTGCAGGTACTACGTGCTAGTGGAAACACGCAAATAGCGCGCCGAGCCGAGCCGTACCGAGCCGAGCCGTGCTAGTGGAAATGCGCCATTTGAGTCTGTGAGTCTGTGTCTCCGTGTCTCTGTGTGTCTGTGTATCTCAGCGGTTAGAGCATACATGGGCATTTTACGGCCCGCATGCAGTCTCAATCCGGCCCGCGAGCCGAAGTGCGAGCCGAACTGCTATCGTGACCCGATTGCTTTTATTACGTTGATGCGCACTAATCAGCTGTTTGAAACAGTGACAACCCTGTTAGGACAGGAGCCTGCGCATCGCAGACAGAAAGTAGCCTCCTCCAGGTAGAAGACAGAGATGAACGGCTGCTCAGTCTCTTTCTCTGTCAGACACCGGAGCTCCGACGGAGGAGAGAGAGAGCAGCCGCTCTGGTGCAGGTTTTCTCCACAGCGGAGTTTCTGACCACCACGACCTGTCAGCGGTAGGCTAGACCGGGCCGGTGTTTCACAACCCTCCGTCAGCCGAATCGTAACTGCTGACGGTTACAAAGCCTCATCACGGCACCTAATTATTATTTCCCAAACACTAAGGTTTAGCAAACTGTGATTAAAAGAGCATTTTATGAGATTGCTGGGTTTTCTGACGTGATCGACCATATGACTGATTGTAGCCACGTGCGTCTGAAGCCTCCATCCACCAATGGCTACGCTTGTAATCAAATCAGTCTCTTTTTTTTTCATGTCGGTGCTGTTAGGCAGCAGCAAATGAGTATTGTGTTTCTTCATAAATAAAAGGTTATCTACATACAAATAGAACAGTCTCACTGAATCAGAACTGAAAAGGATCTGAGTGCTTAATTATAATATTCAGGGGCCAGATTCACAAAACGTTCTTAAGAAAAAAAATCTTCTTAAGTGTAATTTTTTTCTCAACTTCTGTCTTAAGAAGAAAAAAGAGAAGAAGTCATATTCTCCAAAAAAGTTCTTAAGTATTTTCTCAACTTTGTTCTTAAGTTTCTTCTTAAGAAAAAACTTAAGATCAAATGGTATTCTTGAAATCAAAGTTCTCAAATTTGTTCTTTACTTTTTTCTTAACTTTAAGACAACCCTGACCTGTCTTAAATTCCCACGGTGTATAGGTAAACCTCTAAAATCGCCTTTTTCAACAAATTTTAGACAAGTTTAGACTAGTAGCTATAGGTCATATTTGTGCCCAAAATTAAATGTTAGACTTATACATATGAAATCCGTTTTAATTATCACCTAATGGGCTTCTAGTCCTGTGTGGTGGTTGCTTTGTTTTGTTGTGCACAGGGTCGTTTCTGGGTGAAGAGCGAGAGTTGATGACAGAGCTCAGGTGGAGCAGAGTAGGAGGCTGAGGGCTGCTAGCTGCACTAACTTAGCTGTCTCTGATGCTGCTGAGTGCTAGCACGTTTCTCTCCCTCAGCAGCAGCAGTCAGGACTGCAAAGAAAAAGAAATACAGTCTGAATGAAGCGCTAGAGCCGCGGACCGATTCCCGACCGACACAGGGTACTTGTAGTGAGCTAGCTCGATGCTAACTAGCGGTTAGCATCCGCCGCTAACACCGTCTTCCCAGCTCACCGCGATGGCATAACTACATAACGCCGGAGGCTCCTGTGACGGTCGGTTATCGGCTCACGGCTCCAGAGCTTCAGACTGTATTTCCTCTCCTTAGCAGTCCTGACAACTGCTGCTGTCTGGGGCAAGAGGCTACACAGCTTAGCCCCAGAGGAGGGGCTGAGTTTCAATGTTTTGTTTACAAACTGCAACGAACAAAACTCCACACTCTACCTGCTATGCTGCTGATGGTGCATACAATGCAATGCAATAACGTATTTTAAGAAGTTCTTAAGTAGGAAAAATAAGAAATTCGTAAGAAATGACTGTTCTTAAGACAGTTCTTAAGAAAATATTGAGGAATTGCACTTAAGAACGTTCTTATGAACTTCTTAATTTTCTTCTTAAGACATTTCTTAAGATCTTTCTTAAGAACATATTGGTGAATCCGGCCCCAGGTGTCTGTGAACATTATTAATTGGTGCAGTCATTTATGGTCAGTAAGTTTTGATAAAACAATCTGCCTTGAGTCCATATTTATATCATAATACAGCATGTTTCATCAGTGATCTATGATGGATATAAGTTGAAAATGTGATTGCATGGATTGTGGGCTGTCAGCCTATTGTAATGCAATCGTTTCCACCAAATATATGTAGTTATATAGGCTAATATATAATTATATATAATTCAGCAATAAATATTTGATGTTTCAATTTGATTTCGAATCGTGTGGCCCTTCACTCACTTTATTGGAGTCAGTGTGGCCCTCTAGAAAAAATAATTGCCCACCCCCGGGTAAGAGGCAGCAGTAGCAGCGGCAGCAGCGGCAGCAGCCTGCTGTGTGTGTGTGTGTGTGTGTGTATGTGTATCTCACACATTCGCTTCCCTCGCCCCCTCCCCTTCCCTTTCTCTTTCTCTCACTCCATGTCCCTGCGCTTCTGTGTCTCTGTGTGTGTCTGTGAGTCTGTGTCTCTGTGTCTCTGTGTGTCTCAGCGGTTAGAGGCAGCAGCGGCAGCAGCAGCAGCCTGCTGTGTGTGTGTGTGTGTGTGTGTGAATCTCACACATTCGCTTCCCTCGCCCCCTCCCCTTCTCTTTTTCTTTCTCTCACTCCATGTCCCTGGGCTTCTGTGCCTCTGTGTGTGTCTGTGAGTCTGTGTCTCTGTGTCTCTGTGTGTCTCAGCGGTTAGAGGCAGCAGCGGCAGCAGCAGCAGCCTGGTGTGTGTGTGTGTGTGTGTGTGTGTGTGTGTGTGTGTGTGTGTGTGTGTGTGTGTGTGTGTGTGTGTGTGTGTGTGTGTGTGTATCTCACACATTCGCTTCCCTAGCCCGCTCCCCTTCCCTTTTTCTTTCTCTCACTCCATGTCCCTGGGCTTCTGTGTCTCTGTGTGTGTCTGTGAGTCTGTGAGCCTGTGTCTCTATGTCTCTGTGTCTCTATGTCTCTGTGTCTCTGTGTGTCTCAGCGGTTAGAGGCAGAAGCAGCAGCAGCAGCAGCGGCGGCCTGCTGTGTGTGTATCCCCCTCCCCTTCTCTTTCTCTCACTCCATGTCCCTGCGCTTCTGTGTCTCTGTGAGCCTGTGTCTCTGTGTGTCTCAGCAGTTAGAGGCAGCAGCAGCAGTGGGAGCAGCCTGCTGTGTGTGTGTGTGTGTGTGTGTGTGTGTGTGTGTGTGCGTGTATCTCAAAGGTCAAAATCTTTATTCGAGGTCAAAATCTTTATTTGCCAGTTGTGCATACACACATAGGAATTTTTGTGCGGTTGTTCCAGGTCAGGTGGAGAAACAAAAAAAGAGAACACACAAAGATATACCAGACACAATGAAGACACTTTAAAAAGGCTCAAGCCTGGGATCAAAAAAAGGACAAGGACATAACATTTTCAAAAAGGCCAGAGATCTATGTCTGTAACTTAATAAATATAAGAATAAATAAGTGTAAAGTGCCAAGTGCTACTGAGGTGGATGCGTGTCCCTCACCCCCCCTCCCCTTCTCTTTCTCTCACTGCACGTCCCTGCGCTTCTGTGGGTCTGCGTGTCTGTGTCTCTGTGTGTCTCAGCAGCGGTTGTCTCTGCCTCTGCCTCTGTCTCTGTCTCTGTCTCTGCCTCTGCCTCTGTCTCTGTCTCTGCCTCTGCCTCTGCCTCTGCCTCTGCCTCTGTCTCTGCCTCTGCCTCTGTCTCTGCCTCTGCCTCAGAGTCTGTCTGCCGTTACTCATGTGGCTGTGGAGGTGGTGATCCGGTCTAAGGTGTTGCACTCCTTGTTAGTGGCTTGCTGACAGGTGTATAAACAGTTGATGACAGAGTGTGAACAAAAAAAAAGGATGCACCAAGAAAAACAAATAGACACAACACATTTTAGGAAAAGGTCTTTATTTCTCTTCCGACACATTCCCCTTGGCCTACAGAAACCATACGGTCCCAACATATACACAATTAGCCCGCATTTAGCCTAGATCGATATGGAAAACACCCATGTCTACTGTACACACACACACACACACACACACACACACACCCTCTCTGACCTCGGGGAATCTCGGAGGCTTGTAGTCCTGCAGGCTGGGAACGCTGGGAGCAAACTGCTGGACCGGTGAGAGGAGTGCACGTGTATATGACAGAGAGAGAGAGAGAGAGAGAGAGAGAGAGAGAGAGATAGCAGCAGCGGCCTGATGTGTGTGTATCCCCCTCCCCCTCCCCTTCTCTTTCTCTTACTCCATGTCCCTGCGCTTCTGTGAGTCTGCGTGTCTGTGTCTCTGTGTGTGTCTGTGAGTCTGTGTGTCTCAGCAGTTAGAGGTGGTGGCAGCAGCAGCAGCAGCAGCAGCAGCTCTCACTGCATGTCCCTGCGCTTCTGTGAGTCTGTGTGTCTGTGTCTCTGTGTGTCCCAGCGGTTGTCTCTGCCTCTGCCTCTGCCTCTGCCTCTATCTCTATCTCTATCTCTATCTCTGCCTCTGCCTCTGCCTCTGCCTCTGCCTCTGCCTCTGGCTCTGTCTCTGCCTCTGCCTCTGCCTCTGCCTCTGGCTCTGGCTCTGGCTCTGCCTCTGCCTCTGCCTCTGGCTCTGCCTCTGCCTCTGCCTCTGGCTCTGTCTCTGCCTCTGCCTCTGCCTCTGCCTCTGGCTCTGGCTCTGCCTCTGCCTCTGCCTCTGCCTCTGCCTCTGCCTCTGCCTCTGCCTCTGGCTCTGGCTCTGCCTCTGCCTCTGCCTCTGCCTCTGCCTCTGGCTCAGAGTCTGTCTGCCGTCACTCATGTGGCTGTGGAGGTGGTGATCCGGTCTAAGGTGTTGCACTCCTTGTTAGTGGCTTGCTGACAGGCGTATAAACAGTTGATGACAGAGTGTGAACAAAAAAAAAGGATGCACCAAGAAAAACAAATAGACACATAAACACATTTTAGGAAAAGGTCTTTATTTCTCTTCCGACACATTCCCCTTGGCCTACAGAAACCATACGGTCCCAACATATACACGATTAGCCCGCATTTAACCCAGATCGATATGGAAAACACCCATGTCTACTGTACACACACACACACACACTGGTATACCTTCTACTGTGACTATAACTAGCCAATGTGCAACTAATGTATTGTGTCATGTAAAGCAGCAGCAGCAGCAGCTCTCACTGCATGTCCCTGCGCTTCTGTGAGTCTGTGTCTCTGTGTGTCCCAGCGGTTAGAGGCAGGCAGCGGGAGCGGCCTGCTGCGTGTGTATCTCACACATTCCCTTCCCTCGCCCCCCTCCCCCTTCTCTTTCTCTCACTGCACGTCCCTGCGCTTCTGTGGGTCTGCGTGTCTGTGTCTCTGTGTGTCTCAGCAGCGGTTGTCTCTGCCTCTGCCTCTGCCTCTGCCTCTGCCTCTGTCTCTGCCTCTGTCTCTGCCTCTGCCTCTGCCTCTGCCTCTGCCTCTGGCTCTGAGTCTGTCTGCCATCACTCATGTGGCTGTGGAGGTGGTGATCCGGTCTAAGGTGTTGCACTCCTTGTTAGTGGCTTGCTGACAGGTGTATAAACAGTTGATGACAGAGTGTGAACAAAAAAAAAGGATGCACCAAGAAAAACAAATAGACACAACACATTTTAGGAAAAGGTCTTTATTTCTCTTCCGACACATTCCCCTTGGCCTACAGAAACCATACGGTCCCAACATATACACAATTAGCCCGCATTTAGCCTAGATCGATATGGAAAACACCCATGTCTACTGTACACACACACACACACACACACACCCTCTCTGACTTCGGGGAATTCCGGAGGCTTGTAGTCCTGCAGGCTGGGAACGCTGGGAGCAAACTGCTGGACCGGTGAGAGGAGGTGGATCCGAGCACGTGTGTATGACAGAGACAGAGAGAGAGAGAGAGAGAGAGAGAGAGAGAGAGAGAGAGAGAACGTACCGGAGGGGCTGGGGAGCACAACACGGGGATGCAGCAGGTGCCGGCAGGGTTCATACTGAAACAAAGGAGAAGAAGAAGAAGAAGAAGAAGAAGAAGAAGAAGAAGAAGAAGAAGAAGAAGAAGACAAGGCGGTCTAGTGGAACGAGAGAATTTTGTGTCAAAACACGGTCAAATTCAATGGTCGTGCGTACCGTACAGAGACAGAGAACGACAGGCGGGCGCTGCTGTGGCTGCGGCTGCGGCCGCGGCGGCCGCGGCGACGCAGAGAAACACTGAGGCCGGACCCTCGGGTCCAACCGAATACGCGCGCGCGCACGCCCGCGATCCGGCCTCCGCGTTCACCCTGTTCCTGACGCCCGACATAGAGAACATCATCTTGGACACCACGAACCGGGAGGGCGTCCGCAGGTACGGACAAGAGCGCTGGAAACCCATGGACCCGGTGGACCTGCGAGCTTTCGTGGGCCTGCTGATCTTGGCCGGGGTGTACAGGTCCCGAGGCGAGGCCACGGCCAGCCTGTGGGACGCGGAGAGCGGCAGGGCCCTGTTCCGCGCCACCATGTCGCTCAAAACCTTTCACCGCTACGCCAGACTGGTGCGGTTCGACGACCGCGAGACCAGGGCCGCGCGAAAGGCCACGGACAAACTGGCGGCCGTGAGGGAGGTGTGGGACGCGTGGGCCGAGCGACTGCCGCGACTGTACGTGCCCGGGCCCGAGATCACGGTCGACGAGCAGCTGGTCTCGTTCAGGGGCCGCTGTCCCTTCCGCCAGTACATGCCCAACAAGCCGGCCAAATACGGCATCAAGTCCTGGGTAGCGTGCGACGCCAAAAGCAGCTACGCTTGGAAGATGCAGGTCTACACCGGGAAACCTGGGAGAGGAGAGGGAGAGGGAGGGGGGGTAGGGGTAGGAGCAGCAGGGGGAGAGGAACGAGGAGGAGGAGGAGGAGGAGGAAGAGGAGGAGGAGGAGGAGGAGAGGGGGGAGGAGGAGGAGGAGGAGGAGGAGGAGGAGGAGGAGGAGGAGTAGAAGAACAAGAAGAAAGAAGAAGAGGAAGAGGCGCAGGCCCAGGCAGGGGCAGGGGCACGGGCCCGGGCCCAGAAAAGAACCAGGGGATGCGGGTGGTGCTCCAACTCACCGAGGGACTGAGGGATCGCAACGTGACCTGTGACAATTTCTTCACCTCTTACGAACTGGGACAGCGGCTGCTGAGCAGGAACCTGACCATGGTCGGCACGGTGCGAAGGAACAAACCCGAGCTGCCGCCCGCGCTGGTCCTGCCCTCGAGGCCGCCGCGCGGCGTGTTTTCGTCCCGGTTCGCCTTCACGCCCACCACCGCGCTGGTGTCCTACGTGTCCAAGAGAAACAAGAACGTTGTTCTCATGAGCACCAAACACACCGCGGACGAGGTCTGCGAAACCTGCGGCGACAGGAAGCCGACCATCGTGCTGGACTACAACAGCAACAAGGGAGGCGTGGATAACCTGGACAAGGTGGTGGGCACCTACAGCTGCAGGAGGATGACGGCCCGCTGGCCCCTGGTCGTCTTCTACAACATGATCGACGTCTCCACCTACAACGCCTTCGTGATCTGGCGAGAGACCCACCCCGAGTGGCTGACCGGGAAGCTCAACAAGAGGAGAGTGTTCCTCGAGCGGCTGGGAAAGGCGCTCGTCACCCCGTCGATCGAAAGGAGGACGCGCGTGCCGCGCACACAAGCCTCGGCCGCTCTCGTCAGAGAGGTTCGTGCCGCGGCGGTCCAAGCTCGCGATCTGCGCGCAGCCCGCGCGGCTGCTGGTCAGGGGGAACGAGAGGGGCACCGGGAGGAGGAGGAGGAGGAGGAGGAAGGGAGGGAGGAGGAGGAAGGGAGGGAGGAGGAGGAGGAGGAGCGGCGGCACGAGGCGGCGGCGGCAGCGGGGGCCGCACGTACTCAAACCACCGCGACCGCGGCGAGTAAGAGGAAGAGGTGTCAAGTTTGCCCTACGAAAAAAGACAGCAAAACCCACACAAAGTGCTGTGGCTGTAGGAAATACGTGTGCAAAAGCTGCTCGCCTCCCTTCTGCCCGGCGTGCGCTGCCCAGGCTGACCTATGCGCTGAAGCGGACTGCCTGACTGCCTGCCTGCCTGCCTGCCTGCCTGCCTGCCTGCCTGCCTGCCTGCCTGCCTGCCTGCCTGCCTGCCTGCCTGCCTGCCTGCCTGCCTGCCTGCCTGCCTGCCTGCCTGCCTGCCTGCCTGCCTGAACTTTCAATTTTGTGTCAAATTTTGAAGAAGATACACTTTTAAAGCAATTACCTCCCTGAAAGAAGAAGAACGGAAAAGAAAACACCAAAGAAAACTTGGAGAAATCCATCTGAACTGAGGAGTCCAGCAAAGAAGTTCAGCCAACTGACAAACTGACAGTGAGTCAAACAGTCCTGAGGACAACAAACAGAGACCTGACAGAGACCAAGAAGAGGGACAACAACCAGTAACTGAAGTGAGTGACAACACCAGAGGAAGTATAACCTGAAAAAGGGCTTACAAAACAAAATAATAACTACCAAACTAATTTAAGTTAGTTTGTAGTTAATGCTAACAGCTAGCCAACAAGACAGTAAGCCATAGCAACGGTCACTAAGGAGTTGGAACACAGCCATGCAGCACCAGCAGAGTTCCAGAGCCTCAGTCACAGACACCCTGCCATCCATAGACACAGCGCAGAAGGCTGTTCCTCTCTTCTACCCACAAGAGGTGAAGAATGAAACCAGCAGGAAGGCCTACAAGCAGAAGGTTATGAGGGAAAGGCCAGAGACACTCTTCTCTGACTCCTATAAGACCGGAGACATCAGCAACTTCATCTTCTTTACTGAGCAGCCACTGGCATGGCACTCAGCGATCAGGAGCCACTACCCCTCGGTGAAGAAGGAGGGCATCTGTAACGGACGGAAGCTGAAGATCAGAGAAGCAGAGGACCCAGACTTCCCCATGACCTCAGTCAACCTCTACAAGAACGGGACCGTCATGGTGCAGGGGAACCTCAGGCAGTTTGAGCTGGACTTCCTCCTCATCAAGGAAAGAGCTCAGCTGGAGAAGACCACCCCGCCTGATGACACCTCCACCCTGCCAGACACAGACACCACATCCACCCCCACCTGCCCCCCTGCCGACCAGCCCTCTGAGAAGAGTGAGCCCCCCTGCTCTGAACAGACCCAGGACCCCCAGCTGACCTCCACCATCACCGACATGAAGGTGAAGTTCAGTGAGCTGGAGAGAGAGCTGGTCCAGCTGAGAGAGCTGATGAGCCATCAGCCGAGCCAGGAGGAGGAGAAGACCTGCAGCCTCAGCACAGAGCTGAGCAGACTGAGACAGGACAGAGACCAGGACCAGACGGAGCTGAGCAGACTGAGACAGGACAGAGACCAGGACCAGACTGAGCTGAGCAGACTGAGGACGGAGATCAGAGATGTGCAGCAGCACCAGGAGAGACACATGGCAGCGCTGAGCGCTCTGACAGAGGAGGTAAAGGAGCTGAGAGAGGAGAGAGAGAACACCAGGAGAGAGCTGGCCTCTCTGTCACAGAAGCTCCAGGACAGAGACAGAGACCCTCCAGGCCTGACAGGACAGCTAGACCCTCACCCAGACCACAACCAGGACCCTGGAAGCTCCACTCAGAACCACCAGGACCAAGAGGCCCCACCCACTCAGAACCACCAGGACCGAGAGGCCCCACCCACTCAGAACCACCAGGACCGAAAGGCCCCACCAACCCAGCAGCTCCCTTCTAGTCCACAGACCAACACTACACCCAGACCCCCCCCCCAGCCCTCTGGTGGACTCCACCCCTCGTCCATCCAGTCCGGCGCAGCAACCAGACATCGTCATCCTCATCGACTCCAATGGAAAGTTCTTAGATGAAAAGAAACTGTTCCCCAACCACAACGTGTCCAAACTGTGGTGTCCAACCAGCCGCCAGGCCCTGGAGCTGCTGTCGGTGGAGCAGCTGGGCTCCCCCAGCCACATCATCATCCACACCGGCACCAACAAGCTGAGGACGCAGCAGGACAGAGTGTCAGAGTCCCTCAGAGGAGTCATAGAGAAAGCCTCCAGCACCTTCCCCACCAGCAGAGTGGTGGTGTCCACCCTGCTACCCAGGAGAGACTTCCACCCAGACACCATCCACAGGATCAACAGCAGCGTCTCCAGAGACTGTGTCCTGAGGCCCAACGTCCACCTGGCCCACCACCCCTCCCTGGACATCAGCTGCCTCTATGACAACGTGCACCTCTTTAAAAACATCGTCCCTGTCTTCGCCCGGACACTGAAGGACGTCGCTCTCAACCGAGACCAGTCCACCCCCCGCAGAAGGAGCAGCTCGGCCCACAGCCCCCCCAGACCGACATCCAGACCACCCAGACCACCCAGACCTCCCAGACCTTCCAGACCTTCCAGACCATCCAGACCATCTCCACGGAGACCCCAGGGCAGCTACGAGCCCCCTCACACCTACCCAGAGCCCCTCCTACCCCCAAGAGCCCCATCCCATCGCCATCACCAGGAGCCAGGCCCCGGCCCACTGAACTACAGCCAGGTGGTGAGGAGAGCAGCAGACCCCCCCCTTACCCTTCCAACCCCTACCCCCACCCCTACACCCCCACACAGCCAGCTGAGAGACATCCAACACATGCTGAGCCTGCTCTGCTCCCACCTGATGGGCCAAGTACAGTAGACAATCATATCTATTATTATTTATTTATTTGTTCATTTTTAAATATTATTATATTATTAGATTGAAACGAATACCTAAAATGCATTAGAATTAATCTCTTCATTGGCAGTAGGATTGGAAGTTTATCTCATTTTAACACTGAATGCATCATTTGAGTTTTATAGTTAATGAATTCTAAATCGTTTGTTATTTCATGTTGGAACATCCAGGGTCTGAGGTCCTCGGCTTTTGGCCTTAAGAGCAGGACCCCAGACTTTAATAGAGAAATAGAACAATCTGATATCATTGTGTTGCAGGAAACTTGGAATAGAGGAGACATGCCCACTGGTTGTCCTCTGGGGTATAGAGAAGTGGTTTTTCCATCCATGAAACTTAAGAATGTAAGCCAAGGCAGAGATTCAGGGGGGATGTTGATCTGGTACAAGGCAAACCTCACTCATTCAATAGAGTTCATCAAAAAAGGAAATTTTTCAATTTGGTTCAAAATAATAAAAGAGGCTGTCTCCACAGACAATGACCTATTCCTGTGCACAGCCTATATCCCCCCATCAGAGTCCCCTTACTACAACGAAAACACCTTTACCATTCTGGAAGACGAAATCAACTATTACCAGACACAGGGAAACGTGCTGATCTGTGGTGACCTCAACGCCAGAACAGGCACAGAACCTGACTTAATAAATACACATGGGGACAAACACATACATACACATACAGATCAACATCCCCCCTCCTCCACATCAGCACAGAAACAATCTAGACAAAACAGTCAACAGAAATGGGCATCAACTGCTGCAGATGTGTCGCACGCTGGGTCTGTACATAGTCAACGGTCGGCTTCGAGGGGACTCCTTTGGTCTCTGCACATACAGCTCTCCTCTTGGCAACAGCACAGTAGACTATAGTATTACAGACCTAGACCCCTCCTATCTAAGAGCATTCACCGTCAGCCCCCTAACGCCCCTATCAGATCACAGCAAAATCAACCTGTACATTAGGAAGAGCCCAACAGACCCCCATGTAGCAGAGCCCAGCAGACTCAACCCATCCAAACAGCCTTATAGGTGGACAAGTCATAGCAAAGATGACTACCAGAGAGCCATCGGGCACCCAACTATCCAAATGAAGTAGGACCATTTTTTCTCCACCTTATATCCCCACAATAAAGATGGCCTCAATCAGGCTGTTGGGGATATCAATGACATATTTGACAAAACAGCACTTCTGTCCAATCTGAGCAAACCTCGTCATCACAGTTCAAACAAATCTACTCATGAAAAGTGGTTTGACTCTGACTGCAGGTGTCTGAGAAAAACACTCCGTAAATTATCCAATGAAAAACACCGGCAACCTGACAATCATGAGCTCCGCCTTCGCTATTGTGAATCATTGAAATTATACAGAAAAACACTAAGCACTAAAAAGAAGCAACACGAACAGCAACTCCTCGAAGAAATTGAAGAATCCATTGATTCAAATAATTTTTGGAAAAAATGGCATTCATTCAACAAATCACACAAAGAAGAATTGGCAATTCAAAATGGTGAAATTTGGAAAAAACACTTTGAAAATCTATACAGTACAATCACTCCGAATTCAGCCCAAAATAATCTGCTAAACAAATTAGAAACTCTTGAATCAGTCGTTAAAGACAACCAAAACCCATTAGATCATGAAATTAGTGAAGAGGAGCTACTGACCAAGATCCAGGCCCTGCAACCAAGGAAGGCAAGTGGACCGGATCGCATCTTAAATGAAATGCTTCGGTTCGGCAGCCATAAAATCAAGACTGCCATACTCAAATTATTTAATATCATCTTGAACATCGGCCATTTTCCAGACACCTGGGGCCAAGGGATTATCACTCCAATTCATAAAAGTGGAGACAAGTACGAGCCCAACAACTACAGAGGCATATGTGTCAGCAGCAACCTGGGGAAGTTGTTCTGCAGCATCTTAAACAACCGTCTGCAAAACTTCCTCAGTGAACATAATGTCCTGAGCAAGAGTCAGATTGGATTCACTCCACAACACAGAACCACTGACCACATCTACACCCTCCACACCCTCATCCAGAAACACGTCCACCAGAACAAAAACAAAATCTTCTCTTGTTTTGTAGATTTCAAGAAAGCATTCGACTCAATTTGGCATCATGGTCTGTTTCTGAAACTACTAGAAAAAGGTATTGGGGGAAAAACCTATGATATAATCAAGACAATGTACATAAATAATCAATGCGCTGTAAAAATTGGAATCATGGAAACCGACTTCTTCCCCCAAAGTAGAGGGGTGAAGCAGGGCTGCAGTCTCAGCCCCACCCTCTTCAATATTTATATTGATGATTTGGCCAAATCCCTGGTAGAGTCAGACATCCCTGGTCTCACCCTCTCTGACACTGAAGTCAAGTGTCTACTCTTTGCAGATGATCTAATCCTGCTCGCTCCATCTAAGGAGGCTTTACAAAAGCAATTAGATCATCTGCAAAAGTTCTGTCAGACCTGGGCCCTGACCATTAACCTGGACAAAACCAGAGTCATGGTCTTCCAGAAACGACCCAAGTGTCAGAAAGACCAACACAGGTTCCTCCTGGACTCTACAGACATACAACACACACACAGCTACACATACCTCGGATTAAACATTACAGCCATAGGAAATTTCAATCTGGCCATTAACGATCTGCGAGACAAGGGCAGAAGAGCTTTCTGGTCCATTAAAAAATCCTCATGTATTGATATCCCTGTTAGAGTCTGGATGAAAATATTTAAATCGGTAATTGAACCTATTATTAGGGATGAGCGAGTACAGCATTATCTGTATCTGTATCTGTATCTGTTAACCATATGAATTATCTGTATCTGTATCTGTACTCGGAGTGGGCGGGGCCTAAACCGGAAGTGGGCAGGGTTTAACCCAGAAGTGGGTCGGGTTGTCTTGAAATGGCCGAGGCTTTAACCGGTATGTTATTTTAAGCATGCAATTGATATGGATTGATCAGAAATTGTTATATTTATTGCTGATTAGAAAACTATTTACAGGACAGCATCAGCATTGAGCTTCAGATCAATGCGGTTTTGATCATGATAGCAAACAAACTATTCATTTACACAACAAGTTTTGCAACAATGAATACAACACATGTGGTTGCAATTATTAAGTAAAATGTAATGAACAAGAGTTTTCATACTCAACATAACTTTCTTTTTTTAATTTTAATTTTTTTTTAAATGATCAGTGTGATTTTTAATTTTTAACTTTATTTTATTTCCACACCAGGTGTGTGTGTGTGTGTGTGTGTGTGTGTGTGTGTGTGTGTGTGTGAGTAAGAGAGAGACAGCGACAGCTGAATGTCAGCTACTCTCTCTTCACTCATTATTCTGTATCACTGATCATGAGAGAGAGAGGAGGGGGGAGAGAGAGAGAGTTTGTGTGTGTTTTGTAATAGGCCTATTATTTATACCACTACTATTTTTTTAAAAGAAATACAGAAAGAAAGTGTCAGACACTCAGTGCGTGAACTGATTAGCGCCAGCTGACGGTTTAAAAAAAAACAAAAAACTCCGACGAACGGCGGAGGGAGAGAGAGAGAGCGTGTGTGAAAAAAAAAAAAAATCTCCGACAGGCAGAGACGCAACGCGAGTCGGCACCACGTCTGAACGAACCCACGTTTACCAGAACTCTACTGGTTCATAAGTAAGTGACTGAAGTAATAACAAAGCTGAAGCTGAAGAAACCCTAAACGTTAAGGGAGAAGACCTGAGTGAAGGAGAGACAGAGAGAGACAGAGCTGTCAGCTGTTCTGTGTGTGAGTGATCAGAGCGGGACACAGCAACACACCTGCATGTGTGTAGGGGAGGGGCTGTAGCCTATCACAGAACGCAGACACAGCCAGCTACCCAATGAGGATTTTCATTCAATATTTTTTTTTTTTTTCCGAGCACAGATATTGACTCGTATTACTCGTATAATACTCGTACTCGGCAAAAGTGCTTTATCCGTACCGGATACTCGTTTCAGCCGAGTATCTGGCTCAACTCTACCTATTATACTATATGGTAGTGAGGTGTGGGGTCCTCTTGTAACCCAAGACTGGGGGAAATGGGACAAACACCCGATCGAAAGCCTGCATACCGAGATTTTAAAAAAAAAAAAAAAAAAAAAAAAGGTACTTTATTAGTCACATATACAGCTAGTACAGTGAAATTCTTTCTCTGCATTTAACCCATCCCTGAGGAGCAGTGGGCAGCCGCGGTGCAGCGCCCGGGGACCAACTCCAGATTATGAGCCAGTGCCTTTGGTCAGGGGCACTGACTGGAGGATTAACCTAGCCGACATGTTTTTAGTGGTGGGGGAAACCGGAGCACCCGGAGGAAACCCACGCAGACACGGGGAGAACATGCAAACTCCACACAGAAAGGCCCTGGGCGGCCCGGGATTCGAACCCAGGACCTTCTTGCTGTGAGGCAACAGTGCTAACCACTGTGCCACCGTGCCGTGCAAAAACATCCTCAAAGTCCATAGGAACACCCCCAATAATGGATGCAGAGCTGAATTAGGCCAATTTCCCCTTTTAATTCGGATCCAAAAAAGAGCAATAAAATTCTATCAACACCTCAAAGCCAGCGACCCCAACTCCTACCACTACAGAGCCCTGCAGTGCCAAGAGGAGAGCAAAGACAGGAGTCCCCTCAGCCAGCTGGTCCACAGGCTCAGCTCCACCAGCACCGAGCACCAAGACCACCCTCACACAATCCGGCCCCACCAAATTATAGAAAAACAAAAAGACAATTACATCAACTATTGGACGTGTACAACCAAATCCCAAAGCAAACTGCAATGCTATTTGGCCCTAAACAAAGAATACTCCATGGCAAATTACTTGAGTTCAGTAACTGACCCCAGACTGAGGAAAACCTTGACTATGTACAGACTCAGCGGCCACAGCCTGGCCTTAGAGAGCGGCCGCCACAGACAGACCTGGCTGCCCAGAGACCAGCGCCTCTGTCAGCTCTGTCCACATAGACAGGTGGAGACAGAGCAGCACTTCCTGCTGCACTGTGACGCATACACACACATCAGAACACAGACATACACTAACATCACACTAACAACACCCAACTTCACCCAACTCTCAGACCAGGACAAATTCTGTAATTTGTTAGGAGAACAAAGAGCCACTGCTCTAGAAGCAGCAAAATATGTTTGTGCCTGTCACAAAAAGAGAGAAGAGCTGCTCAACATGAGCTCCTCTATATGAGCAGCTGCTGCTGCTCCTGTTGAGTTTTACCTGCTAAATGATATCTACACTGTTTGTTCATTAGTATCATCTGTATTATTATATTATCTGTTTATTTATTTATATTGTATGTGTTATTTTACCATTTTTGTAATGCTTTGGCAATATTGTAATGACAGTCATGCCAATAAAGCTTGTTAAATTGAAATTGAATTGAGAGAGAGAGAGAGAGAGAGAGAGAGATACGGTCACACACAGACACGCTGTCCCCTGCAGTAAGTGGAACCTATGACCCGGGGGGAGGACACGGTGGACACTCTGACCCTAGAGACGTGCATGTGTCTTCTGTCTCACACAGAGAGAGAAAGACACACAGAGAGGGAGAGAGAGAGAGAGAGAGAGAGAGAGAGAGATACGGTCACACACACACACTAGAGGTAAGATCTTAAGCCCGAGCCCGACCCCGACCCTACCCGAATTTCGGGTCGGGTCGGGTATAAAATGTCAATCATTACGTTCGGGTCGGGTCGGGCCGGGCTTCTCTCTCGCTGACTTTTTTTTTTTTTTTAATATATGTTTATAGAAATGTATAAACGATGTGTGGAGATACTAAACTGAGGAATACTTGTTATAAAATAAATAATTAGGGAAAAAAAAACAGAGAGGGCGCTGTAAGGTAATTGCTATTTAACTAAACAGGACAGGAGCCGCAGCGCAGAGCCAGACTCTGGATGAGTGCTGCAAAATGCCCTGTTAGTGTCAGAGGCAGAGCCGAGTTAGTGGCGTGGGCCATGATGTGTAGGAAACACCGAGATTAAATCAGTAATCTTGTCACAACTCACTGTGATGTTGCTACACTAACATCACAGTGCGCCGACTTTGATGCGTTTCGAGGACCTGACTGAGTAGTTTGGCCACGAGACACCGTGGTCCACAAAAAAACAGAAGTCGCCTCATCACAGCACAGAGCCTTTATGAACCTGAATGTGATGCTGAACTTCGTCAGATGGAGTTAGAACGGGCAGACAGAGAGAGGAGGGACAGGGAAGTGAGAAGCTGAAGTTAGACCACAGCTGTGACAGACAGGGTGACCGGGTGATGATCAGTAATGCAGCGCAGTCCGTGGTGGAAGATCAGCCCGACAAATACACACACACGTAGGCTACTATCAGACAATCAGCGATTGAGGACGATTATTTTTTTCTTGCCGTTACAGTATAAAATAGCGAGCCTACACACCAGCCACGTCCACTGTGCTCTGGCTCAGCTCAGCTGACCTGATCAGCTGAACTTTTAAAGTGCAGGCCAGAGAGAGAACTAGTGAGGCTCCTCTGACAGCTGCAGGTGAGCCGCAGGTGAACTACACGTCAGCTGGCTGGAGAGAGTAGCGCCGTCCTCTCCCTCTCTCCCTCTCTCTCTCTCTCTGCAGCACCGGGCTTGGAGGTGATGCGCGCTGTCTGTCTGTGTGTTTGTCGGTCTGATCGTCCACATGGACTCTGCTATAGGAACCAACATCAGGAACCAATGTCAATTTGATGTTTACAATCGAGCAATTATAGAGCAGCACAAATCTCAGCGGCATCGCAGGGTAATCGTGGTGGAGAGCAATCGTAGAACGACGTGCAATTAGTGGGGGTCTGAGACTGATCTGAGACGTAGGACTGAAGAGGGAAGCTCGTGCAGTTTGAGATGTGAACAGACGAATAGTCTTGCAGTGTAAGCCCAAGATCTTAAGCCCAAGTCTGTCTATTATCCACCCCGTCATTGCTCTTCTTTGTCTCTCTGCGCGCGCTCTCTCTCTCGGCTGAGGGTGGAGTTCAGCTTCTACAGGCTGACTGACCAGACAGAAGGTTTTGTAAAGACCTGGGCTGTAAATGGTGTTTTGTGTTCAGTCCAGGAGGACTCACTAGTCCTGAGTTTCTGAGTCTTTTTCTGTTGCTCAGTTGATTATGTCCTGTTTTTCTCTGTTGCAATTGTGTGATTGAATTTGATAGAGTTGTGTGCAATAGTATGGACTGATAATTAAAGTTTGGTTTTAAAAATCAAAAAAAAATCTCCCTCTCCCCGTCTCTCTCTCTGCGCGCGCGCTCTCTCTCTCTCTCTCTCTCTCTCTCTCTCTCTCTCTCTCTCTCTTAAAGTGCCGCGCTAGAGTCTCTGAGTCCTCACAAATAAAATATGAAATTTCAGGTTTGGTTCGGGCTCGGGCCTGCAAATCAAGTTAATTGCTCGGGTTCGGGCCGGGTCGGGTTTTAATCCCGCGGGCCTGGGTCGGGTCGGGCTGGATTTTTTAGGCCCGATCTTACCTCTAACACACACACACTGTCCCCTGCAGTAAGTGGAACCTATGACCCGGGGGGAGGACACGGTGGACACTCTGACCCTAGAGACGTGCAGGTGTCCTCTATCTTACACACACAGACACAGACACAACACACACACACACACAGTCCCCACATTTGACCCGGACAGGAGAAATGGGACACTCTGACCCGAGAGGACACGCGTGTGTTTCCTGACTTTTCCTTTCATACACAAAGTCCTGTGCCCTGGCTGGGTAAATGAGACCCAGAGAGAATAGGAGAGACTGATGATGATGATGATGATGATGATGATGATGATGATGATGATAATAATAATAATAATAATATCTTCCTTTGCCCTTGGTGGGTAACAATGTTGCACCTCTCTCTCTCTCTCTCTCTCTCTCTCTCTCTCACACACACACACACACACACACACACACACACACACACACACACACACACACACACACACACGCATAAGGGCCTGTGCCATAGCTGGGTAATTCTGACCTAGAGGGAAGACAGTTTGACCCTAAAGATCAGGGGACGTATGTCCCAATGTTAGGTCAACAGGAGGGATAAAGGAGACATATTATGCTGTTCCCTATTTCAGATCATGTGTACAATGTTATAATGCCATATGTCTATGCTGAACCTCTGTGAAGTTGCACAACATGAGCTGTAGGGGTCCTGCTGTAATCCCCCAACGAGATTTCACCTGCTCTTCAGTCTCCCTGTACCCTTGGTAACGATATCTCCGCGAGATTTGTGCAAAACCTGACATAAGGTTTTACCATCCAATCAGGACTATTGTCCGAACTGCCAGGGTTCTGACCAGGTTCTGACCAAAACAAACCCACGACGCCCACCCCCAGCCGGCATCTCTCCCTGCTTCTTCAAAGAAATTTTGAAAAAAGCCGAACAGTCCGTTATTGTTTTTTGGGTTGTGAAGGACATTCACAGCTGTTTTCCTTGCCCAAAGACAACGAAAGTAGAAAGCTCTGGGAAGGATTTGTTTTTGTTGACCAACGGCCTCAGCCAAATGTCGTGGTTTGTGATCGTCACTTCAGCTCTGACAGCTTTCTCAACAAGGGTCAGTATGACGCCGGGTTTGCGAAACAAAGGGCCGCCGGAGCTTCTCGGCTCGGGGAGAAAGTTTTCCAGACAGCGCCTGTTAAAACTGTCACCACCGTGTAGGCTAGTGTGAGGAAGGACAGAGGCACTGGTGTTGCCTTCAGGTGCAGTCAGACACCTGAATGACGCCGTGAGTGACGCCATCGGCAAACCGACTGGATGTTATTTTACTCGACGAGAGAAAGCCGGTAAAACGTGGGTCAGATAAACAATACGACATCGCCATGACAACATATTAGGGCCCGACCGATATGGATTTTTTGGGGCCGATGCCGATTACGATTATTAGGGGGTAAAAAATCCGATAACCGATTAATCGGCCGATTATTTTTTTTAATATAAAGTTTTAAAATGTTATTAATTTAAGTAATATATCTACATAAATTATATAATATATAAATTAGGGCTGCCAAAATTTCCTTGGTCAATTGGTTGCAGGAAAAAACAACAACATTTGGAGCCCTGTCTTGTCAAAATTAAGTCAAAATCAATATGACTGAACTGTGAAAGGCTGTAGGCTTTTAATTTGAAGGGCCAGATACAGGAAGTCATGACACGTGACACTTTTTTGTTGTTGTTGTTGTTTTTTACACGGCACGGCGGTCTCTCTCTCTCTCGCTCTCTCTCTTTTTTTCTTTAGCGAATGTTGTTCCAGACGTTTCTGGTTTGTTGAACTCGAAGTGGAAGCACGTAACACCGCTGTTTTCAACCATTAGCGGGTGCTGCCGCGAGCCCCGGTCCCACAGCGCTCACAGGCGGTCAGTCTCACGGAGCAGAGACATGATAGTCCCGCTGCAGTCAGAGACCCGCACCGCTCCCCCACCCCCCCCCCCCCCCCCCCCCCCCCGTGTTACAGCCTCAGTCAGCTCAGTCACTCACCCACCTCATCTAGGTACTGTGTTTATTGGTGATAAACGGGCATACTGCCTGTAATTAGCCTACGGTAAAACCCGACCGGCTTGTTGAATCTCGGACCCAACACGGCCGGAATCACGAGCATTAATTAATTCACCCGACCGCGGCAAAAAAGAAAAGAAAAGGAAAGCATGTCCTGCTCAGTCACTCTGCTGTGAGGTGGTTATAGTGGATAGTGGAGAGAGAGAGGATGCGCCCTCTACAGGATAAATAGCCTAATGTCGGGGGATCTTTTTAAATGGGGGAACATTTTCAAAGTAAAACCAAGTCTTATTCCCTGCATTTTATTTCTGAAAATATCGGCGACAGTCGGCGAGTTTTGGCCGATTACCGATTATTCTCAAATGGGCTATAATCGGCCGATTTAATCGGCTCGCCGATAAATCGGTCGGGCCCTACAACATATTGTCACGCCTGTATTGTTTTGCCTCGTGCTGGCGGACCGTTTGTTTACATAGAGGCTTGTTTATCCTGATACATGCAGCGTGTGTTGTTTTTCTGACTTCTGCCCGAGTTTACGTAAACGCAACAGCAAGAATACGTGCCGACATGCAACCGCACCGCTAGATGGGGGTAAATGTCACATACTGTCCCTTTAAGACTAATGTTACTTTTCACCATAACAGGCTACCTCTGCCAGTGTTTGCACACATGTGCCTGTAGGGAAAGTCAGCGTCTCTACCCAGACACTCACCAGCATGGCATCCATAGGCACCCAGTGTAATCTGTCAGGTCTCACAGGACACAGATCCGTAGCCACTCAGTTGGCTTATGGAACATTAAAACATCACGTGAGAAGTAAAGGTATGTTTGGTGGGAACTAAAGAAAAATGTTTTTTGTTGTTAAATGTATGAGCAATGTTAGTAACATACAAAAACATAATAACATCATAATATTGGCAGATTGCTACTGTTGAATTAACTTGTATACAACTACTAACTGTTGTTGGGTCTGTGTTCTATCAGGTACCCAGGCCACTGTGTCCTCTTTTAGTAGGGCCACAGAAACAGACTCCCACCCCCCATGGATGCAGCTAACATCTACCCCTGTAAAAAAGTCTGATGATTTATCTTGGAGCAGACCTGCAAAGAGGCCTCGCTTGGAGTTTCTGGAGGAGGAGGACGATGAAGAAGAAGAGACAGCAGAGGACAGTCTATCAGAAATGCAACAGACACTCGACTCCACATACCAGCCTGGGGAGTCTTTGTCAGGCACATCTAAAATGAGGTAAAATCACAGTTTGAGTCTGTGAAGCACATCATGTCTGAAAGAGGCTTTGCTGAAATTTCCTACAATGTATAGTGTTTTGTGTTGCGTGTTGCGTTGAGTGAGAACTGATTTTTTTTTCTTTACATACAGTGAGACAGAATCTGCTGTACATCACCAGCCTAAATTCATTGTCTTCGAGAGCTGTCTCAGAGAGCTTTTTGAAACCAGCTTTTTGAAACCAGAGTCAGCCAGTGAAAGGGAGCACACCAGTTGGTAACTTGGAGGTGTCTGCAGGTGTCTACTTCACTGGGGCATCCTTCTTTCAATTTGAAAAGGTAGTATGAACATTTAGAATTTTGTATGAGACGACTTCCTCTCTCTGGTCCATAAATCCCCAAAACAAGAATGTCAATATCAACTCTGTTTTATTTTCAGATCTGCAAGGCCATCAGTATGCAGCTTTTCAAATATGACACCTTCAGAAGACATGCAAGGACATATCTGGAACCTGCTATAAACCACAAGTGGAAGCAAGATCAAGACATCGTACTCCAAAACTTAAAACTACAAGGCAAGCTGGCACTGGGTGGAGACATGAGGGCAGACTCACCAGGTAGGAAATGAAACCTGACAGAATCACATAACTACTTTTATCATGTCAAAACATTGTAATTTTAACATTAAGCCTATAGATATTTATTTTTATGTAAAATATAATATGGCCATTAACATGTATTCTTTTTTATTTTTTATATAACACTTGTTAAAAATGTTTTTTGTGTTCATCTTTTTTGTATCATTGTTGTGTGAGCTACTGGACTAACTTGAATTTCCCTGCTAGGGATGAATAAAGTATTCTCTTTCTATCTATCTTATTCTGTATTAGGTCACTCAGCCAAATTTGGAAGTTACACCCTTGTGAGTCTGGAACGCAACCAAATAATAGATATTCAGCTGGTGCAGGTACAGAAAATCTCTTCTTTGAACATAATGGTAATAGGATGCATTCTTATACATGTATCCCTTCTTTGCTACAGAGTAATGAAGTTGGTGGCAGCGTCCATATGGAGAAGGAAGGCCTAAAAAGAGCACTTCATCTTCTTGAGTCCAACAATGTGAAGGTGGACTACATTGTCACTGACCGCCACACCCAGGTCCAGAAGTACTTGAGGGAACAAAACATCACTCAGTACTATGATGTGTGGCACTTTGAGAAGGGTAAAAACTGTACTCATTAGTATTACTAAAATTAATGTTACACACATTCTGCAAACTCATATGTTTCAAATCTTTTCCACATGACCCCCTTCTTAGGTTTGTCCAAAAAACTGTCTGGCCTTGCTAAAAATAAAGACTGCCAGGTGGTGGCAAAGTGGTTGCCTTCCATCAAGAACCACATCTACTGGACAGCAACATCCTCAGAGACTGGGCCTGAGAAGGTGGCAAAATGGAAGTCCTTGGCAAACCACATCCAGAATGTGCACACACATGAAGACCCCCTCTTCCCAAAGTGTGCTCATCCTGATCAGATCACCAGAGACCCCAGCAAGTGGTTTAAACCAGGTTATTATTTTGTTATAATCTCCACCACTGTCATAATTTTTTTTTACAAACTGTTGTACTTACACGCTGCACACACTCTACTTTGTCTCTCTGCTGTGTCAGGTTCAATGGCACTTTACAAAGCAGAAAAGCTGATGATGAGTAAAAGGGTCCTTGGAGATGTTGAGAAGTTGAGCCACACCTTCCAAACATCGTCTTTGGAGGCATTTCACAGCGTAATTCTATGCTTCGCTCCAAAGAATGTAGTTTATCCCTTCATTGGAATGCTCTGCAGGTAATAACTCCTAGAACAAACACATTTACTGTAGGATCTCTTGTATTTTACACAAATCTGTGACATGCCTAAGTTTAGTATCATGATTGTCTCTCAACAGTTTTTGGAAATCAATAACTTCTGTAAATTTCATTGTAGGCTATATCTGTCTGCAATGCATTTTAATGAGAATGCCGAGCGGGAACAGGCCAGAACAGCTGAAGGACAACCCATGTACAGACTGACTTTTCCTAAGTCTAAAAGAGGAAAAGCAACAGTTAAGCCTGTCAAGACCAAGGCAACATTCAGTTAGTTTAAAAAATATATTCAGTTACACGATAAAAGACATGGAAATAAATAACAAAACAAACAAATACTTATACATTTCCAAAAATATGCGTGTTTTATATACAAATTAATTTGTTGTTTTGTTGTTCTTTTAGATTATGTGCAGGACCTCATGGCTCTGGTGTTCGAGGAGGTGTTTGAAGATCCCTCCCCATATGTCGAGGAAATGCAACTGATCACGGTGCCGGAGGACCTGGCTGCGCAGTTTGAGAGGCCCTCAAAGGAAGAGGTCATCGCCGAACATAAATCCCGGTTCAGCCAAGGGATGGCCAGAAACCAACATATTGCCCAGAGGGATCAGCAAACTCCTGGCGTATCCGGCCAACCACACACGACGGAATCACCACCCTGATGCGTCTTCCCAAATATCCCCAACACCAACTGATGAAGCTTCTGTAGGCCACATAACGGAACCGCCTGCATAAAAGCACATTACAGAATTACAGATTTATTACAGAACAAAATATAGTTTGTGCAATTTCCCTCATTCATTGTTTTTGTGTATGTTTGTGTCTTGTGGTTTGATTTGTTTTTAGCTGCAGTTCAGGATGGGCACAGCTTAAGTCATCTGCCTGAGCTAGCTCCACAGGTTTCGCATCATATGTAGATTTTTACATTCACTAAGCTGCCGTTGCAATGACCTGTACTGTCAACCAATCTGAAAAATGTAGCTGCCTTTCAATTAAATGTACCAAACCAACAGCAGCATTGGTAAGTGGATAGGTTTCAAAGAGTTTATTGCATAGCAGAAGTGTTATGTTGGTTTGCATTATGTTAGTAACAAGATTTATTTAAAAATATATTGCTAAAGATAGAAGATAGAACTTACTCTTCCTCGCTTCTCCTCCTCAGAGGCCCATAGTCTGCTCGATATATGTTGTACATATTTTGGAGTGTATATGGATTGAGGCAGTTGGGCTCCAGGCCAGGGTGGTCAGTCATGCACATCAGGGGATGTAGCACCTGGTTCATTCTTCTAACTACCTATTGTGAACAAAGACATCACAATATAATCTTGCTGGGCTAGAGGAAAGATAAAAAAATTTTGAAACTTTTGAAAGTTAAAAAAGGTGAGAGTTGATATTGACATTCTTGTTTTGGGGATTTATGGACCAGAGAGAGGAAGTCGTCTCATACAAAATTCTAAATGTTCATACTACCTTTTCAAATTGAAAGAAGGATGCCCCAAAAGGTAGGCTACGTCAGTAATGCAAAATAACGCAGAAATGCATTCGCCCGCGACCGATGCGACCGATGCGACCGATGCGGGTGATCAGCACCGGGGGGGTGGGGGAGCCCCCCCCCCCCCCCCTCTCACTCTCTCTCGCGGGCAGTGACACGCTCATTAATATTTCAGCAGCAGACAGCGTGCTTGGTCATATTTCAGCGCTATGAAGACAAAACATACTGTAGGCTAAGCAGTTCACTCTTCACCGATAGGCTAAATCCAGGGCAAATGGGAAGTCGGACTGACGTAATGCGCCCACTTTTTTAGACAACTGTACCTTTGGTATCTCCCTACAACGTGTTCAACTTCAGTTGCCATTTTATTGCATTTGCCACAGGTACACCTATTCCAAATGCAAAAAAGAAAAGGTAAGATATGGCTTTTGAGCTAAGCAAACACATAAAGATGCCTACTGTTGGCTATAACAGTTACAGCAATATTGCTTGGCAACCAAACTTACAGTGGTAACACTTACCATGCTGACACTTCTTGGTCCATCCTCCGCGGCTGAGACGGATTATCCTCTGTCTGGCTGAAATTCTCCGGGTCAGACTCGGGGTCCAACACATATGGACGCACCTCGTAGCTTGCCATGTTTATAAAGCTGACGGGTAAACAAATACACGTGGGGGGCGGGCCTGGGAAACCTCGGTCTGCCTGTAGAATCTTCCACTGAGCTAGCCAATCAGAGGAAAGCAGCAGCCAGAACGAAGCGTTTCCCGGAGTGGCCACATAGCGACCGCGGAAATCGCGCGCGAGCCGCGTCCCTCCAGTTCACACCAGACGCTGATTTCTCCGCGGCGGTCGCGAGCGCCTCTGCTCCTCAGCTGTTGTTTACTCACATTCAGAGCTGTGTTTTTTACATCATGGATAAGTAAATAACCTCATATAATTATAACACCGTGTGCTGTGGGTCAAACAACTCCCTGTACTTCACTTCCAAGATGAATTTCACGTCGTCCTTCACTTGACAACAACTCGTCTCTGCCTCTCTCTCTCTCTCTCTTTCCCTGTTTGTTTGTGTGTTTTGACCCCCCCGCCCCCCTGCAGCCAGCCCACTCCGTGTCTCCCTATCCTGTGTGTGTGTGTGTGTTTTCGGCTTGTTCTCTGTTGAGAGTCTGACAAATATAAATACGGTCGCATTTGTCAATCGCTGTATTTTATTTTGAAAAGTGCTTTATTTTGAAAATTGACCGGATTCTCTCGTTGTTTCATGTATGACTTCCTGCCAAGATTGACGCGATTGCTCGCGGCCGGCGCACAAAATAGAACAGACGCCGAAACGATAAATGCACGGCGCGAGCAATCGCGGCGCTTCGCGGCGCGTCGCGTCTGGTCTGAACTACAGAACCTGTTAACTTGGCCGCCGAAGGGACGCGGTCTCCGTTCCGCGGCTATTCGCAGCGCTTCGGCGTCCGGTGTGAACCCGGCGTAAATAGTTTTTGGAGCTAAAACTTATGCAGAAATACTCTATAGGTGTTCAAAATTGTAACAATGGGAAGCAAAAAGCAGTAAAATAAGCATAATATGTCTCCTTTAAATACTCCTCAAGGGACTGTTGGTGAGCTCAGTGTAACCTGTGGTGAATCTCAGGTAATTCCCACACCTGCTATGGACTGTAACACTGACTCTCACACACCTACTCCAAGCGAACCTGAGTTAAGAAGGTCCACAAGAGAAATCAGAAAGCCTGATAGACTGAACTTATAAACAAAGAAAATTCAATATGCATGTTAAAGATGTTGAACAAAATGTATATTGATTGATGTTGGGAATGTGTTCTAAATGGTCTAGTGTTGGCTTAGATATGAGTTATGCAATCTGATATAAACTGTTTATACTGCTTATGTGTTGCAGAGTTATGCTGAATGTGAAATGGTTGAAATAACTGACACAGCTAATGTGATGATTCATGTTAATGCATTTTACCTTAGAAAAAGGGGGATGTTATGATTGGATGTTATTACATGTTTGACCGCTAGGCGGCAGTACTGGTTTGTAGTCAGCGTACCATATAACAGAGTAGAGCAAGACTGCATGGAGCCACATGTATGTTGTTGAGAACGTGAGACATTAAAGTTACTTGCTATCAACACGGCCTCATCCTTGGAACACGAACATGACACATCGGTCATGAATGGGACAGTTGGAGGGGTCCAAGCTAAATTCAGAGAGAATCATCCCATGGCCATTTATGTGCACTGCTATGCACATCAACTTAATCTAGTCCTGTGTTTCACCTGCCAAGCCTTACCTGAGGCCAAGGATTTCTTTGACCTGTGTACACATTCTTCTCTGTCTCTCTTGTTAACCATCACAAATTCAAGGAGACTCAAAAGCAGCTAGGCTTACAGCCATCTGAACTTGTGCAACTCTCTAAGACCAGTGCCAGTTGCGGTCCGTCAATGCCATGATTAGGGCTGCCCCGATTAATCGACCTAATCGATTACGTCGATGACGTAAATACGTCGACACATGCAATATACCGTTGAGTTGTTTTCGATTACGTCGATGACGTAAATACCTCGACAGGTAGACAACACACCGTCAAGTTGTGAACACGTGCAGCTGCAGCAGAAGAACAGAAATGGCGGAGGCTCCAGGTCCCAGCGCTTCTGGCGAAGAAGAAAGCAGTGGCACTACAAAGCAGCTAAAAAAACGCTCAAAGAAGTCTAAAGTATGGACCCCCTTATTTTAAAGAGAAAACAAATGACTTGGTCATCTGTAGCCTTTGCAAAGCTGAGTTGGCGTACTACAGCAGCACCACAGCCATGAACGAACACCTGAAGCAGCGACACCCAGGGGGACAGCTTTCCATTCCGACATACCTCCACTTCGACACTCTGCTGTTCCGACACAGGCCCCCCCCCCCCACCGCGTGACGTTATACAGTAATAGAAATACATTCCCCCCCCCCCCCGTTCCGCTGAAGCCGGCTTGAGCTCACACGGGCGCGAGGCTGCTGCAGCCGCTCGTGCTGACAGCTGACTGAGGGAGATGCTTTGGTTGGGTTTAGGCAATGAAGAATGGAGTTGGTTAAGTTTAGTAAAAAGACCAGGTAGAGGCTAGACAGGCTAGAAGCATAATGAACGTTATATGTCATAATATTAAGTATTTGCTTGTTTTGCAGTTAATTATGCACATGATCCGTTTGACCCCAAAAAGGAAAAAAGGATCAATGCGCACTGCGCACTGACGTCTGTCTGTCCGTTCGGAATAGCGGGGTCTTTAGAAAAAATAGAAAACCCCGCTATTACGATGAATGGAAGTCTATTTTCGGAAAGGCGGGGCTTCGGAAAGGCAGGGTGTAACCGACACCCGGGTGTGCTGCTGGAGGACGACAGAAAGCAAAAAGCTGGAGGATCGTAAGTCCAACTAATTAATTGGGGGGGTGGTCGGTGGTCGGATTATCCGGCAGGGGACGGGGGATTTCAACACTGTACAGATAGGGCCGGATTTACTAAAGGTTTGCGTGTATTAAAACGTGTGCAAACGTGATTACACGCGCAAACAAATGTGGAACCTGATCTACTAACTGGACGCACCGAGGATTGCGTCCCTCACACGGGCAGAATAGCACGTGTGATCCATTTAGCGTGTTTGCCTTGATGAATATGTAAATATGGGCGTTTCAGCCAGAACGTGCAAAATACTGGGAGGAGTAGATGCAAATAGATTTATTTAGCGCGTGCAATGTGATTTACCAAACCAGGAAGAGATTGCGGTGGCTGTTTTTGCGTCTTTATTTACCACGTCTGAAAACCATGTACTAACCCTGGTGAAAAATTAATGTACTAAGTGTACTAAAATTTAGCATACTTTTGTGTACTTCAAGCCGCACTAATCATCATTATATTTCAAGTGTGTCTAAGATTAGTTAACTTGAAGAGTGCTAAATTGGAACAACTAATTTTGTGTTAAGTATATTTAAATTGTAATTAAGTTGTAGAAAAGCTCAACTTAAAGTGTATTTAGTGTACTTTTGTGTACTAAAGTGGAACAACTTAAAGTATATTTAGTGCACTTTAAGTACATGACATTTCATGTACTAATACATGCCTAATTAGTTAAATTAAAGTGTACTTTGTTTGTATTATAAGTACATTAAAAATTAGATGTTAGTGTATTAAAATATATACTTAATTATACTTTTGGTATACTACTTTCTACCTTCATGCAAATGTGTTACAAGTATACTAAAGGCTGAAAGACTTGTGGGACTACTTCCAGGTAAAAAAACATACTTTAATGTATTTAAACCACATCCAAATTATAATAATACATTGCAAATAATACAGAAACTTGTACTATCTCTAAATGTATAAACATTTACATATGGCTTTTAAACATTTTCAAAGGAAAACTTTAATAACACATTTTCAAATATTGCTTCTTTCGTACATAGGAAATAGAAAATAGAAATAGGTTTATTTCAGGCAGCAGACCGAAACATTACAAATAAACCTTTAAGGACAATTCCAGGTGAATTCAACTTGGGGGTGTATGTTCCTATCATTTTGGGTCTAAAAGAAGGAATGTGAAGATTTTCAGTTTAATCGCTCCTGTTTTGCGGTAGCTTGGTCTGTCCCCGCATCGCTACGGCAGCAACGCTTCAGGTGGCGACTCAAACATGCGCCGATACGTTTTTTTTACTTGAAGCAAGTCAAGAGTCGATATTCCTGTGTTTATGACACAAACGGTAGCTTTCTGACTACCCCTGAATGCACCGAGCACGGCAACAGGGTCTCGCGTGAGACTTTGAATTTAGATCTAGTTTTACAAGCATGTCGGCTTGCTTGAAGTAAAGAAACTTCTCAGTGCATGTTTGAGTAACCATCTGACGCTGTCTGTGGAAAAAAATTGCGGCTTTGAGGGATGTAAACAGCCTAACCAGCGGAACTTGCATCCACTCCCATTCATTGCTGCCGTAGCGATGCGGGGACAGACGCAGCTACCGCAAAACAGGAGACGTTAAACTGAAAATCTTCACATTCCTTCTTTTAGACTTAAAATGATAAGAACATACACCCTCAAGTTGAATTTGCCTGGAATTGTCCTTTAAAGAAGGATAAGCAAAACACATGTACATACACAGTGTAACACAATTCTTACCCAGGTAAGTAGGAACATAAAAAAAAAAAAAATTGCAGCTATGTTTGAAAGTTCAAGTCACCTCTTTTTTCAGTCACTCCCAGTATGAAATGTTCAGTCCACTGAGGAAGTGAAGAGGATCTATCCTACCGCATGGTTGAATGTGTTGGATACGTGTATGTGTGTGTGTGTGTAATGAAGTGATGAAAGGATCCAGGTTCTTGATTCTTTGCGGGCACCATATCTCTAGTTGTCCTCCAGGCTGTGGTTCGCCATCAAACGTCTCGATCCAGGCTCCAACATCCGGGTAGGTCCAAGGTTCAAAGGATCCAACAGGAAAACCTGACCTATTATGAGTAATGTCAGAACATTCTCTTAATTCTCTCAACTCTCAATCATGAAATACAATATATAAATCATGTTAAATCCACTCAATTCACAGAGAATATTTCTAACTGAATAAACATTGTAATATGACACCACACCCAATAATATCATAGCAACATTCTCAAAATATCAGAGATTAAGTTATTAAAATAACTTCTCCACATCAATAATATAAAAATAACGTCTTCACATAGTAATAAGCATGCAAATATAACATTAATACCAGTAAGAAGACGTACAGTGTGCACCTTCTGCCATGTCTTAGCATAAAATAGTGACTCGGCGTGCTAAAAACGCAAGGGCACTTCTCCTTTTATATGGCCTGTGACCTCACAGGTCCTGGGGCCATACCTGACCAATGGGGGGTCAGTAGTGGAGGTTTCACACCTAGGTGTGAAAAGGTGAAGGACGCTGGGAGGCTGAGTTCAATGGTTTTCCTTTGTCTGGGAGACAAAGAAGCCATGCAGTCTTATACTCCATTTTGACTGGGCTGAGTCCCAACATCCCCCTTTTGGTCTCAGGATCTCACGTGATGTGTGATCCTGTGAGCACCATAGTCCATAGTCCATTCAAAATGTCTGGGCAGTTCACAAACCAACTGGGCATTTGGTTTCTATCTATCTTGACTAAGCATAGACAGACTACAGAACAAAATCCACTTACATACAGAATGAAACATAACACACAACAAATAACATCTTCTAGTTATTCATAAGTGTAAGTGATGCTATGGTGAGAAAGGGTGTGGCACCTGGAATGACATGTCATTATAGGTGTCTAACAGTGAATACAATGCCATTAATAAGATACTGCAGAGGAGTCGATCCAAGATTACTTGCAGAAATCACAGTGATGGCTGAATCAAATCAGAATTTGCTGCTGTTGCTAACAAAACCATGCTGAGCTCTAACTGTAAGGAAATCAAGGAATTCTGCACTAGTACTTGTTTGACTGTCTGTGGTGTGAGGAGGAAGCTCTGGAGCTTTTGTGTCTTTGGTGTTTCCTCACACATGGCTCAGGGCTGTAACGCTCCTGGTAGCTGGAGACAGAGAGGCATTCAGAAGCACTGTCACTATCTGAAAGGTGCTGACCATGTTTTACACTGTGGTCAGAGATGATGGGGCTATCATCTGATTGCTCATAGTTTTGGGCCACAATTTGAGCATAAGGCTTCCTACAGCTTCTACCGTGTGAATGCCTATCTCTATGCAGCTGGTGGACACGGCGGTTGCGCTCAGTGTCTGGACGTGGCCGACTGTCACCCCCCTTTGGCGTGTTGCGAGGGAGACGTCTTGAGCTTGCAGGTCTGCGTGACACATGGTTGTTTGAGCTGCTGGGCTCAGTTGTTTTCCCCTGTGTCTTGAAAGAGACTAGAGTTTCCCAGGTCACATATGTCATCTTCCGAACTTCATGCATTGAGAGCTCACCCTTCCTTGTCATGAGTGCAACCTGCATGTATATTGAGGGGTGAAGATTTTTCACAAACATAGACTTAAAAAGGGGGCTTTCCTCCAAGCCTGGTGCATTCTTTCCCTGAAAATATGCATGTCTGAAACGTTTGTAAAAGTTTCTGGGGTGCTCAAGACGGGAGTGTTTAATTTGAGAAGCTGCAATTATTCCTGAGACCTCATCAGCAGGGGAAGAGAACTCATCTAACAGTGCTTGACAAAGATCATGGTAGTTGTCTCTGACTCTGGGAGGAAGTGACTGCATGAACTTGTGAACAGCTTTTGAGCTGGTTTTCCACACAAGTTTGACTTTCTCCCTGTGGGTAGCGCTTGGTAAGTCAACTAGGCTGTGGTCCAGTTCACTGAGGTAATCATCAATGTTATGATTACCATTGTCAGGATCAAAGAATTGTAAGTCCTTAGCTAGGAACTCAAGCACTTCAAGGCGGGGATACTGGGTGGTCCTGTCAGATGAAGGCGAGACTAAGCTATCCTGGACATCTACCGCCTGTGCTCTGGGTCTTACAGGTGGGAAGACAGGGACTGAACCCCTGTCATCCCTCTCCTGGTGTTGCAGGGAAGAGGATGAACAGTCCTGAAATGCTCTAGTCCCCCCTTTGGAGGGCTGAGCACGGGTGAAAGCATAGTTAACTGGCTGAGAATGGGGTGCAGTATATACACTAGATGATACACTACATGTCTCTTCACTATCTACGTGAGAAAGATGGGAAGCCAGGTGGCTGTTACCTCTGCACCTTAGTGGAGGTTGGGGAGCTGACTTAGTTCCCAAGGATTTCAGGTCAGGTGGGAAATGTTCCCATCTGCATGGAGAAGGAGTTAACCTTTCTCCAAGGGAGGAGTGTGAATCAGAGTAACCTGAATCACTTTGTCTGAAAGACTGTGGAGAGTCAGAGCGTTCTGACCTAAGTTTAAACAACTCCTCCTTCTGTGAACAGAGATCTAACTCTGCTGAGTGCAAATTTTCTAGGTAACGTAAAGCTTTCTGGTTTGCTGTCTTTACTTCTTGAAGTAGACTAGCATTTTGCACTCTTAGGGACTCTACCTCTTGTTCCAGAGTTGCTTTGGTCTGAGCTGAAAGACTGGTCTGTCTGTGGCAGATCAGAAGCATGCATCGTAACAACGGGCCCTTGGATGCTCTCTGAGCATCCCATCTGTCATTGAGTAGCAAGTCCAATTCTTTCCTACACTCACTGAGATTCAACTTGTTGATGAGTTCAGAGTAGCCGGGGTTTAGGCTCTGAGCCAGGGCAGACATGAACTGCTCTACAGAGGGGTTCTCCATTGTTACTCTGGGAGGTGAGATTAAGCAAATATGAGAAACCTATAAAACAAAGCAAATTTGGTTTGCAGTGGTGTTGCTTGGCAGACACCTTGTAGTGTAGCTTTGGCTATGCACTACTCTAGTGGTTTCTTACAGTAACTCAAGCTGGGAGTGACAGCAAGGTACAAAACTTCACAGGGCTGGCAGCACACTGTGGCTCTATCTTCAAGCTCTATTCTTAATCAGGTTGAAATGCATGGCAGTGACAACCGGTACAAGCTCTCTAGGTTACACAGGGCCGGCGGCACGCTGTGTCTTAAAGTTAAGGGTAAGGGGAGCACTTAGCTTAACAACCAATTTTGACAGAACAAAGTAGCATTGAATACGTGGAATTCAAATGCGGGACAGGAATTCTTAAAGTTCCTACAGAGAAGACTCAACTGGAAAGACTAGCAACAGTCACAAATTCTTGATGCAGCACAATGGGCTTAATTCTCATGGAGTTTTAGCAAAACTCAGGAATAAATCAAAATTCAGCACAATTCACTTTCTGCATGTAAAGTCAGATGTCTACTCGTGTAGCAGACTCTGTTTTATGTGAACTTTTGGTTAGTTCAGTTTTGGATTTCACTTTCAGTAATGTCCAAAATTTTGTTCAAAATTAATATTGTACAAATGTGAATAAATGCCAACAGTACACAGCCTCGGACGGGGCACCATTTATGTTGTGCTCTAGCACAACTAAAGAGAAAGTGTAATTATGTCTCGCACGGGGAAACCATTTAATGTTGTGCTCTAACACAACTTATAAGAAAAGGTGTTAAAGGTGTATTAGATGCCTCACAAAGGGGGCACCATTAATGTTGGGGTTATACCAACTATAAGTAAAGTTATTATTAAGAAGGTTATTGGCTATCAAATTAGTAAAATATCAATACCAAGATATTAATAATTACTATAAAAATTATTGATGGGATTTAATTTTATTAAATCCACCTCGGGGCACCAGACAGCCAATGTACCAAAGTCAGTCTCATAAGGGTGTGCTAACTATTAATATAGAACCTTGTTTAATGATTAAGTTAATAATTATTAACAAAATAACATTATCAATAGCTGCAAAGTTGAAGGATTTAGAAGTTCTACTGCGTAGAGGTTGGCATACTCACTATTGTACAACATTAACAGACAAGTAAAGTTTCAAGGAAGTTTATTGGACACATCTAGAAAATGGAATAACAAAACATGAAACTAAGACAAGCTACATACACTATGTACACGTGTGTGTGTGTGTGTGTGTGTTGGTGAGAGTGTGACTAAGTGTGGATGACCATGTGTCTGTGAGGTGTGAAGTGTGACCTCAGACAATGGAAAAGATGGAGGATGGTTGCCTTGTCCTGAGACAAAGGGGGTTACAACCAAATGGCCTCCAAGATGGCCTCTAAGACCAACCACATGTGATGTGGGGGAGGTGAACAAAGGTGTGTCCTTTGTTCAACGCTCAAGTTGCATGTTAAACATAGGTTCACTAAATATGAGACTATAGCTGACAACAACAAAGCAACAACAACAAAGCTCAAGTATTTTAACTGATTTCAATCAATACATACATTGGCATAGTTGAAGTACTCTATGTTTAGTCAAGGTGCAAGGTAATCCTAACTAGGCCCAGTTACGTTACCAAGTCACATGAAGGTGAGAAGATCCGGTGCTGGTGGGGATTCCTGCGGTTGCAGGGTTTTGCCGGTCCTGTTGCGGTTTGTCAAGTCCAGTGATTGTGTCTTTGTCCAGTGAACTACAGCCGTCCTGGCTGAGTAGTTTGAGTTCCGTTGAGGAGAGTCCTTCTCCTTGCAGAGTTGGTTGGTTGCTCTGCTTGGCGTTGTGGCTCCGTAGCTCAACTAGCAGAGCTTGCGTCGTGCTAGCTGGTTCCTTTTCTTTAATCCGTTGGTAGGCACTCGCGGCGCTACCAGTGGAGAGCTGTAGCAGTAGCTCCAGGTGAGGAGCTGAGAGGAGCGGCAGCTCCTGCTGAGGTGAAGAAGAGAGGGCGAAGAGAGAGAGAAGAGAAGGGCACTTCTCCTTTTATATGGCCTGTGACCTCACAGGTCCTGGGGCCATACCTGACCAATGGGGGGTCAGTAGTGGAGGTTTCACACCTAGGTGTGAAAAGGTGAAGGACGCTGGGAGGCTGAGTTCAATGGTTTTCCTTTGTCTGGGAGACAAAGAAGCCATGCAGTCTTATACTCCATTTTGACTGGGCTGAGTCCCAACACGCAGATACTGTGCTAAATCATCAGATTTTACAGTTCAGTGTGCAACAAATTCTCAAAACGTCTCATATTGCACCTTCAAAATGAAGCTAGTGCTAGCTTTAACGCTAGTGATTCACACGAGTGGGTAAGCTCTCTGGTATTAGCACTGATTAGCACTGGCGGTTAGCATTTAGCATGGAAAAAACGATTTCTCACCGATGCGTTTTCTTCTTGGTGGAGATGTCGGGTCCCTCTAGCTTCACTCTCACAGGTCCAGGGCGTCACCGGAGTTATCCCGTAGTTTTTAATCACTTTTATCAACTTTTACTAGTGTCTCCTCTTCACAAGCTAAGTGTCGTGCTCGATGCGGGGCTGCTCGCTCTCCTGACAACGGCTCCGGAGGAAGTGAACCTTGTTCTGAGCAGGTCAAGGGGCGGGAGCTTCTTCCCGATTGGCTGACAGCTCATCTCCAGCCAATCGCTTTCAAAATAAACGTATAAAAAAATATTTTATCACTGTTCAATTTCTTTTTATAGGTAAGTATCTGTTTTTAATTATTAACATAAGTTAGTATTTATTAATTAACTTTTTAAATATGAATTCAGCTGTTTTAATATGCAATCAACTCATTTTTAATACAGACTTTTAACCTTGGTTACAACAGACATTATAACATTAAAACAACGTGCTTAAAGGGATATTTCAACATTTTGGCAGATTTGCCCGTTAATCTCTAGTCTTAGGGACAGGGTTTGTTACTTTTACTGTAATTGACGGTAACCTACAAGCTGTTTTTAGATCGGCGGGGCAGAGACATGAGCTGCTCAGCTACCGCTACGGAGACTATCAAACACACAAGCCAACAACTCTACAACGCTCTTGTGGATGATTGTTAAGTGTTAATTAAGTGTATTGTTTCATGTGATTTCATGTGTGTAAGGTTGTAGCCTATCTTTTTTTTTTTTGCCAAACACACAGCACAAAATTTAATAAACGGGTTTAGGTGCATAGGCTAATACCACTTTCCAAAATGTCCTGAAGTAGGCTACAAGCATAAATAACTTCACTTTATAATTAAACTCAAATGTAACTTAAAATACACTCAAACTTAATATTACAGTGTTGATATTAAAATGTATACTTTCAAAATATGTTATCATTGTATTTTACAATGACAATTTTAGCATACATTTTAAAATATATCAAAAGTAGGTGTGAAAACAAATTTCAAATAAGTACACTTTAGAAATTACACATAAATTTCACTTTAAGTATATTTTATTTTAATATATTTCTATAAAGTGTAATATAGTATAATTATTTTCAAGTGTGTTAAAAGTGTTAGTGTGAAAGTGTGATGTTAGTGTAATTTTTATATATTTATATAAAGTACAATCTGTATAATTACATTTTCAATATACTATTCAAAATACAAATATACTTGAAATACAATAAAGTACACTTTTTTTTCACCAGGGAACTGATACAACTTCGCCAAAACGTATGCGTTTATAGATTTGATACCTGTCAGAGCCCCGTGATCTTACATCTCTGCATTTCCTCACGTTTGGGTAATTCTGTAACAGTTTTTCAGCCGTGTTAAAAGTCATTTACGCACCGTTACGCACGGGGCACGTCTGTCCTGCAGTGCGCTCCTCTCCTCTCCCCTCCTCTCCAGTACCTGACTGCTCAGCTCCGTCTCTCAGTCCCGGTCCCGGACTGAGACACGTCACCGCTGCCTTCACCCGCCTTTGATCCCTCTGGTCTGTGGTCAGAGTGTTTAGATCCATGTGTCCCACCTGAGCTCTCTATTAATCCACTGGATCATGGGCGGCACACACATATTAGGTGTGTGATTGTCGCTGCAGCTGCTGCCTGTTCGTCAGTATATGACGAGTTGGGCCCTGTAGCGATTTGTGTTTATTTATCTAAACAGAGCGCGAGAGAGATGAACACACGTGCTGTCACTGTATGCATCGGACCAAATGTCATTCTGTCCCTTCGTCCGTCCAGCTCTCTGTCCACTCTCTCCATGGCGGAAACGATTACGACGCGCAAAACCCTCATTTACATATTGCGGTTTGCACGTGTTTTCATTTAGCGGGTTACTCTTAGTAGATCAGCTGTTTTGCGTGCACTAACCAAACACGCAATATTATAGCGAGCGCAAACAATATAGCGCCCGCTATCTGGGATCTTAATAAATCCGGCCCTTAGCGCGATATAGTGCATTACAGTTTATGTACCTGAGTGTCCATGCGCCCGTGTCTGTGTACGTATCCGCGCGCGCGACAGACGGCAGGTGGAGGGGCTGACGGCAGAGATGAGAGCTTGTGAAACGCTGTTTAATTTATTTATTTATGTCAGTGAGAGACTTTTTTTTTTTCTTAATCTACTCCGCTGCCGGGGCGGTGTTTGGCTCAGTTGGTGGAGCGCCCGCCCCATGTGTTGAGGCTGTGGTCCTCGCTGCGGGCGGCCCCGGTTCGAGTCCCGCGCCGAGCGGCCCTGTCCTGCGTGTCGTTTCCCTCCTCTCTGCCTCCCATTTCCTGTCTCTCTCTCAACTGTCCTGTCCATTAAAGGCAAAAAAGCCCCTAAAAATATATATATTAAAAAAAAAATCTACTCCGCTGCTGCTCTCTGTGCACCCTGGACGCAGCACAGCGTGCAGATCGTTCATGAGGGTGATAAAAAAAAATTGAAAAATCGGCGGCTTAAAAAAAATCCTAGAGGAAACACTGGTCTGCTCCATGACCATACTGATGTGGCTCAGTTTTTCCCCTCTAAAAAAAAGATGAAGCGGAATGCAAACCTGAAAGAGCATCTGAGCTCACACAAAGTATCCTTAACATGATTGTTAAGGACATGAGGCCTATGGCAATTGTCGATGGTGTTGAATTCAAAGAAATGATTAAAACCTTTCATCCAGGGTACCTGTTGCCTTCCAGACACCACTTCACTGATTTGATGGAGGAAAAGTATAAGGCTACTCTTGAGAAAGTAAAAGCAGAAATAAAAAATGCAAACTCAAAAATCACACTCACCACTGACTGTTGGACAAGTGTCGCCACAGAGGCTTACTTGGGAGTAACTTGTCATTTTCTAAATGAGAAATGGATGTTTACTTCATACATCCTTACCACCATGCCACTGGAGGAGCGCCATGAGGCTGAAAACATTGCTGCCTGGTTAGAACAAGTAGTAGAAAAGATGGGCATCTCCTTCAGTAGAGACATCCTGGCTGGCCGACAATGCTGCCAATATTGTGGCAGCTCTGAGGATCCTCAACGAGAGGCATGGAGTTGCCTCACACAGGTGCGCTGGCCACACACTTCAGCTGGTGATAGGTCATGCCCTAAAGAAAGATCCCCAAATAAACAAAACACTTGGGGCTGCAAGGTCACTTGTAGAGCACTTCAAGAAGAGTGAACTGGCCAGCAGCAAGCTAAAGAGCAAACAAAAGTCCATGGGTGTTGATGAGAACAAATTAATTCAGGATGTATCCACCCGCTGGAACAGCTCTTACTACATGGTGAGTCGCCTTCTGGAGCAGCGATGGCCTGTGACTGCAGTCCTGTCAGACCCAGACATCACTAAAAGGGGAAAGCACTACCTGGATTTGAAGACGAACTTGAGGTAGTTCTCAAGCCTTTTGAGGAAGCCACAGTCTTCCTAAGTTCAGAGAGTTATGTGACGGTCTCTACACTACCTCGCCTGGTAAAGGGTCTCCAGAAATCAAGGCAGAATAGATCCTTTGAGTGTGCTCCTATCAACTCATTTCAGGCAGCTGCAGCAGAGCAGATAGCTTCAAGGTGGACCAGAGAGACCACAGTGACTGAGGAGGATGCTCCAAATGTGTGTGTCCTTGCTACTGCCCTTGATCCCAGGTTTTTGTGTTTTGGTTTTATTGTGTTATTGCCTGGCATGTGTATAACCTTGTTTACCTGTTGTTATTACTACCTGCTGCTTGTTTTTGTTTTCCTGTTTCCTTTGCTTTTAGTGTTTTGTCTATTTGTTTATGCTTTATATTATGGAAAGTGTTTTAACATTTTTTATTTTATTTATTTTTTTATTAAAGGTACTGCAAACTTAGCTTCCTGTCACCCAATGGGATCCAAAAAGTGAAAGCTGAACTTCAGGTTCTTGCACGTGAAGCAAGAAACAGGAAGAGCGAACGGCTTCAAGCAGGTATGGAGCAGGGTGCCTCAGCCAGTGACCAACCAGGAGGAAAGCTGCCCATCAAGGGTAAGAAGTCTCTGCTGGACACACTGATGGACTCAGACTCAGATGACAGCAACAATGACAATGACGATGACCGGGAACATGAGGGTAAAATGTTGAGAAAGGAGGTACAAATGTACTTTGAACAACAGTCACTTAAAAAGGACAAGAGCCTCTGCCCACTGCAGTGGTGGAGGAATAATGAACCAAATCAACCAAAAAATAATCGTTAGATTAGTCAAAAAATTAATCATTAGACTAATCGACTAATCGAAGAAATAGTTGATAGATTAATCGGAAGAAAAATAATCGTTTGGGACAGCCCCTAGCCATGATAGACAATCTCCCTGCAGTGCTTCAGTGCCTATCCAGCATCAACAACCCTATGACAGTGGGTCTCCATGTCAAACTTGCTAGGTTCTCCACAGTGTATCTGTTGATGATGTTCAAGACTTTTTTGCCTGTGACTGAAAACCTACACAAATATCTGCAGTCAAGTCAGACAGTAGACCTGGCCAAAGCTGAGGAGTACAAATGCGCTGTGTGCCACTCTAAAGGATATGCGCTCAGATGAGAAGGCTGCTGAGCTTTATGATAGAGCAAAGGCCTACTGTGCAGCCAACCAGATCCCAGAGTCATGTGCTGTTACCAGACAAAGGCAGAAGCAGAAACAGATGGAGGACTATGTAGTGGACTCTAGTTGTGGGGCAGTGAGTGACCTAGGTGATGCAGAGAAACTGAAAACAAACTTGTATCTACCTTGCCTTGACAGGATGGTTGCTGAGATGGATCAGCGTTTTTCATCTCTCAACAGCCAAGTTCTAAAAGGTGTTCAGGCCTGTAATCCAGGATCTGACAACTTCCTCTGTGAGGAGGACCTCGGGGGTCTGGCAGATCATTACAATGTTGATCTAAAACCTGAAGAGGTGTTAGTGGCCAAAAACTATCTGGTCAGAAAGCAGGAAAGCCTTCCAATCGCAGACATGCAAAGTGTTTTCAGCTTGCTGGATCAAGTCATGTTCCCAACCTTGACACAGGTCATTCAGATCTCTCTGACCATCCCAGTGTCCAGCTGCAGTTGTGAACGGACGTTCAGTGTGCTGAGACGGCTCCACACTTGGCTGAGAATCACAATGGGGCAGGATAGGCTTCACCATCTTGCCATCATGTCAGTTGAGAGGGAAGAACTTTCCAAGTTAAGTCAGAGCCAAGTGATTGACCACTTTGCAAAAATGAAAACGAGACGTTACAGTTTACTTCTCAGAAAATGATTCCCTGAACAGACACACAACAGTTGTTCATTTATTCTACTACTGTTGTTGTTTAAGTTGTTTATTATCAGCAGGATAAACCCCTTGAGTTGTCGCAACTCGTTTTCGAGGGGGTCCTGCGCACCTCACATCAACATAAAACACAACAACACAACACATCACAGTACAATGAAAGGATACAGAACAATACAATAAAAAACAAACAAAACAAAACAAGACAAAGACAAAATCTGGACAGACATACAAAAATCAGTCAGACAAGTTGCAACCGAGTTTGGACAGGTATTTAGCGAAATGTGGTGACAGATTCAATGAAAGCATGAACAAGTAGTTTCAAGATGTGAAGACAGGGTATGATTAAAGCAATTAAGAGATGGAGAAGATCTGATATACATGGGTAAGTGATTCCAGTCATTTGGTGCTCTGAACATAAATGCTTTTCTACCGGTATGTGGAACGGAAAAGTAGGGGTGAACAGAGTGTCTGGTTTGATAAGTAGAGGTGAGTTGCACAAAATACTGGTTAAGATAAGGGGGGTAATTAAAGTGAATACATTTGAAAATAAATTGGAACCAGTGTAACTGTCGTCGTGCATGTGGAGAAGGAAACTGAAGAGATTGGTACATTAGGCAGTGATGTGTAAGATAGGGACATTCAAGTATGAATCTGCAGGTTCTGTTATAAACTTTGATCAGAGGAGCTAACACAGATTTAGAAGCAGAGATATACACAACATCACAATAGTCCAAAATTGGAAAAATAAGTTGCATAGCAAGTTTCTTTCTAACACTATATGTAAAACAGTTTCTGGACCTATACAACATATTAATACGACAGTTCACCTTCCGTACCATATAGTCAATTTGCGTTTTAAATGACAAAGTAGGATCTAACCAGACACTAAGGTATTTCATTTTATCAACTTTCTGCAGAGTTGTACCATCTTTACAAGATATATTACATGAATCTGAAATGGATTTCAATTTGGAATTTGTGCCAAAAATCATTACGACAGATTTGTTTTTATTAAGAAGTAATTTATTTTGTAAGAGCCAGTCTTCAAGAATACTGAAGTCAGACTGAATGGTGGTTTGAACTTCAGATAGGTCAGATTTTGAAGTATAAATGACGGTGTCGTCTGCATACAATTGCACAGAGGAATATGTAAATATAGACGGTAAATCATTAACAAATATAGAGAAAAGAAGGGGTCCCAAGGTTGACCCTTGAGGCACTCCTCTTTCCTGCACCAACAAGTCAGAACATTTTCCATCAACAACAACACACTGTTTTCTATTATGTAGAAAAGAGCTAAACCATAAAATTACATTTTTAGATAGACCAATATTATAAAGCTTATCTAATAATAAATACCGATCAACGAAATCAAAAGCTTTGGTTAAATCAACAAAAATTACACCAGTAATTTCACCATTCCCTGCAGCAGTAAAAATATCATTTGTTATTTTCAACAAGGCAGTAGTTGTTGAATGGTTGGATCTGAATCCAGACTGAGAGGGAGATAAAATATTATTAATCTTGAGGTATTCTGACAGTTGAGAATAGACCAGTTTTTCCAGGATTTTTGCAATTGAACAGATGATAGATATAGGTCTATAATTATTGCAATCAAGGACATCATTTGCTTTATGAAGTGGAGTGATTCGTGCTGATTTCCAGATGTAAGGTAATTCATTAGTAGAGAGAGAGAGATTAAACAAGTCAGCGAGAGGATACATAAGAACATTGGCGGCTAATTTGATATATCTGTTTTCCAGGCCATCAAGTCCAGCGCTACTATTTCCATTGGATTCCCTAATGACACTCAGCACTTCAGTTGGTGTGATTTTTCTAAATGAGAAAGATGAGGGTGAGGATGAGCTGATAGGAGGTGAAGTGTAGCCACGACAGTCATAGGTATAAGATGCAGGAAGAAGAGTAGAGCAAACAGAGGAAAAATGATGATTTAGTGCTTGGGCAACAGATAAAGAATCGTGTAAAATAGTATCGTTAACTCTTATTTGATTAATAGTATGCTTTTCTTTAGCATTTGTAATTGATTTAATCTTTCGCCAAAACTGTTTTGGGTTCCTGAAGTCACAGTTCAGACATTCTTTATAATAATTAGATTTGGCATTACGTGTTTTGACTTTACTCTGGTTTCTAAGTTGTCTATACATTTCCCAATCATCATTGTTTCTCGTTCTACGGTAAGTTGACCATGCTTTGTCTCTTTGTCTAAAGAGACTAATAAGCTCTGGAGTGATCCAGGGAAGATGTTCACCCTTGACCTTGACCATTTTCCACGGAGCATGTCTGTCAAGCACTTCATTATATTCAGTATAAAAATAGTCCCAGGCATCTTGTACATTGGGTATTAATTGAAAACGATCCCAGTTTATGTTGATCAAATCATAACAGAATAAATCTGTATACATTTTTCTATGTTGTCTGATCTTTATCAACTTTGGAGGTGATTTGGGGAGTTTAATTTTCCATACGCAATAGACAATAGAGTGATCACTAAAGCAGTCAGACATAACACCAGATTTAGTAATCCTATCAGGATGTGAAGCCAGTATCCAATCCAACAAAGTACTTGTTTTCTTGGTGACCCTTGTTGGTTCATCTATAAGCTGGGTAAGGTTTATAGCAGTGAATTTTCTTTTGATTGTGTCAGATGATTTATCTAGCCAGTTCCTATTAAAGTCGCCTAGTAAAATTAATTAATTCATGGCAGATATAGAGGTGATAGTTGAAATCAAGTTGTTAAAGGAGTCCACTGGGGAGGAGGTTGGTCTGTATATACTACCTATGTGCAAACACTTATTCGTACTATGTAATACAATTTTCACAAAAACTGACTCAAAACCATGTGGACCAGTAGTAGGAATAACAATTTCAGATGCAATGTCTGTAGAAACATAGATAGCCACACCTCCATGCCTAGTAATTCTGTCAGCTCTATATAGGACATAGTTCCTAATACTAATTTCATTATCTGAGATATCACTGTTAAGAAATGTTTCAGAAAGTGTAATGATATTTGGCTTGTGCAAGTAAACCCATGTACGGAGTAAATCAATCTTGGGTACCAGACTTCTAATATTCAAATGAATTATTTTTAAGCCTTTAATATCATCCAATGCGTTTTTCAAAACAGTTTATGCTGTCACCAGACAAGATACTTGAAAATAAAATCGAGTTGCAGCCATTACAAATCAGAACACATACATACACACACACAACATATAACACAAAATGACAAGTTAAGTGCATCAAGGATGCCCAGGCTTTATCCCAGGTAGCATCGAGTGAATCCCTGGGTTTAAGGGCCAAGAGCATACCTATGAGGGTTAACTGTGATCAATAACTCAATACTCTATCTGTTGTCAGAGAGAAAACGAAGTATATATTCGTAGCCTACCATAAGAAAAGAAAAAAAAAAGCAAAAGAATAGGAGAGAGAGAGAGAAAAAGAAAGAAATAATGACAATAATATTATACAGGCAGCATCGTAGCCTAGCCATAATAACGTCAGAGGGGTCCTTCTTAGGGGAAGTGACGCGCTATCTGCGACAGTCAAAACATAAACAAACAGGCTCAGTAGGCTCAGTGCCGGGCATGTATCGTAATGCCATCATGTTAACACAAAACACTTATAAATAATCCCCATCAGAGTGCAAAGAAAGTCAAAAGAAGATGAAGAGGAGAGGAGAGTCAGTCGGCGGCTTCTTTCCAAGCTCAGCCCACCGACAAGATACTAACTCGCAGGTAGCAGTAGCTAGCCCAGTGCTAGCCAAGCCCGGGACAAGCACTTCACCCATGCTAGCACATACTGTCAGGAGAGTTCGGTACTGTTTTTAGGACAGCTTCAGCATGCTCGGGACAGTCAAAACGTTGTTCTTTGCCAGCAATAGAGACACACAATGTGCATGGATAACGAACAAAGTACTTAATCTTACGGTCACGGAGCTCACGTTTGATGTTGGCAAAGCTCTTGTGTCGTCTTGCCAAGTCTGCGCTGAGGTCTGGATTGAAGTAGACACGGGACCCATTGAACTCCACTTTCCTTTTCGCCCTGGCCAGCCGGATGATTTTCATCTTGTCCTGGAAGTTGAGCATCTTCATGATGATGGGCCTGGGAGTATCCCGGTCGTTTGGACGCTGTGTCGGTGAGCAATGTGCTCTTTCAATGACTGGAGAGGAGGGGAAGTTCTCCCGGCCCAGTAACGATGGAATTAACTGGGACATGAACTGGATCATATCTGCACCTTCAGCAGACCCGGGTATTCCAACAACACGAAGGTTCGAGCGGCGAAGCCGGTTTTCCTGGTCGTCCATCTTCTCCCGGAGGAGAGTGTTAGCAGCTTCGAGTGCTTTCACTCGCTCGGTAAGATCATCAATGTTGCTCTCGTTTGTGCTGATTCTCCCTTCTATCAGCTCAACTTGTGATCCCAATGTGTAGAGGGAGGTCTGAATATTAGCCAAGCCAGTCTGAATAGGATCCACTTTAGAGTTAATGTGCGTCAGCATGTCAGTCTTACTCTTCTCAATGGCGTCCAGCAAACATTGCAGTGTTAGAGTTGAAATCTTCACGCCAAACATGCACAAAAAGAGTTCACAGAAATATGACTGAAGCTGCTCAAACTCGACGGATTAGTGAGAGTGGATCACATGCATAAAGTTGCAGTAGTATCGGCTACTAGGCTTCAAACAGACAGAGCGATCGAGACACGTACTCTCACGCTGCGGCCATCTTTCAACTGAAGAAAAAAAAAAAGTGGCTTTATTGTTTTGTGTATATTTTATAGTTTTGTCTATCTGAAATAGGATTAGCCACATTGCCATAAATGGAAATGAAATAATATAAGAACCCAGAGATGTAGGGGTGCTTTATTTTTTGTTTTACTTTTGTAGATGTTCAATTTGCAGATGATTACTGCAATAAATATTTCAAAAAGATTCATTGCTCTTCCTTTTTGCTTTTACCAGTAGCAGTTTAGAAGTCTATAGAGTAAAGTGCACAAGTAGGCCAAATGCATTAGTTAATTTCAGGTGGTTAATCAAAGATCCATACAACATAATCTGATATGATTTCATAGTTTAAAGCACTATTTATGGTTTTTTTATGATAAATAAGTGCTAAAAATGTTTTTGCTTGCGCGCTTTGCACGCTCACATGAATTCTTTGTGCCCCAGGTGTGCCCCAGTACAGTATTAGGTCTAGTGACACCCCTGGTCACGGGGTCGTGTGTGTCTCGAGTTAATTTAACTTTATGATAGTTAATGGCCGCGTTTCCCAGATTTGTTAAGAAGCTCTTAGCGCTAAGATCTTCTTAGGAACGCTCTTAAGAACGCTGTGAAAGAAGAATGTGTTTCCCAGAGTCGCTCTTAGCTTAAGAAGATCTTTCACTAAGAAGGAAATGTAAGATCGAGCTGACCCACTCTTACGAGTCTTCTTAGCGACCAACGCTCACTTTTTCAAGGCAAATCAATATCACACTAAGCAAGATATTTAAACAGTGCACATTGTATGTTTAAAACATATTAAATTATGTGCCGAAATAAAAAATAAAGTGATAAAAAAAAAAAAATAAGAACAATAATAAACTAAATATGAGGAATAACATGTGCTCTGCACATCAGGCACACAAATAAAATTAATCATTTATCATAACTTTTTACGCACACATCCACGTCCCACGTCTGCATGAACATCAAAAACACAATCATTTTTAATCAACCCCTAGTGTCGCTGTTGCATCGTGTTTTTACACAGTGGGCAGCTTCTTGGTGTGGTGGGGGCATCGCAAGCAAGGGTCAGTGTCACGGAGTGTGGCAGCCGTGACACCAATCCTCCCGTGCCATGTTATGCTGGCACCAAAAAGACTGTCACGCATTAACACTCCACTGCCTAAATATATATGTAGCCTATATACATATGTATAGCATTGATCATTCAATGATGATGAGAAAAGAAAAATGTGTTGACCACCAAAATCATTTTTTAGTGGGTGGATTCGAACCCAGACCAGAGCAATGCTTCAACTTGCAGTGGGGATACTCTATCAAGTGAGCTATTTGCTACTTTGTGTTTTCATGCTTTCTAGAGTTGTCTGGCTGTAAACCAGCCAGCCCCTGCGCACGTTTTTATTTTTTATTTTCACACACATCATTCAATGGTCACGCAGCCGTCTCGGCCGCATCATTACGCGGCTGTGCCGTGTCACCTACGGCCAGTCCGTCGCTGCCCGTGACCAACACGGCAACAACGGCGGAGAAGTTTCTAATCAGGCCCGCGGACAGAGGGACCTGTGTTAACCCCATGCAAGTGGAAATCCCGTTTTCGGTTTATTCATCGCCCGTCGGTGCAGCTGCGCTTGTCACTGTGTGTGATTTATGCGTGTATTAGGTGGCGTGTGATATAAGAATCGATTTGCCTGGCATTGATTGATTCAGTTTCAGTTCCGTGGTGGTGGACAGCTCCCGTTAAGAGCTTCTTAAGAAGCTTCTTTGGCGTGATCTTAAGGTTCTCCTAAGAAGGCAGCTAAGAACGCATCTGGGAAACACCCGTATCTTAGCACTCCTTCTTAGCCGAACCCTTCTTAAGAGCCTTCTTAAGTCCTTAAGAAAGATCGAATCTGGGAAACGCGTCTCTTATTAGTCTCTTGTCAACTCGTATTCTTAAACGTAACATTTTAATTGATGAGATCGCCTCGTAATGACTGCATTTACTGACGTGAAACCAGACTGTTTTACATTACTGCTCCTGTAAAACTCATATTTTTCAATAATTTTAGCTTGATAAGTCATTTATGCTGTATGTGTGTGACTGTCAACAGTGTCTCATCGCGGCTGATGTCCAACACCTGTTGCTCCGTTCACAACGTCCACATTAATTTATTTTTACGGCTTAATTAATGCCACGGTGGTAAAATGTACACTGAGACTTCTCCAGACTCCTCCATAGTCGGTGTGTGTCGTGTGTGTGGCCTGACGGTGCAGCAGCTCCCCGTCTTCCACCGGGGCCGGAGGAAGAACCGTGTATTAGTGGACACTGATATTCTGCGTGTTGTGGAAATATGGTAAGGTTAACTGTTGAATTACAAAGAGTCTCATCCACCTGAAGGCTTAATGATGATGATGAAACTATGAACACAGCCAGTACAGACAATTATTAAAATGAAGATGCATTTGCCAAAGAGCTCTAACTTTCTTTAATCACAGTGTGGTTAATAAAAACAAAACACGTGTGACTAAGTTTATAATACCTCCACCAACATCCTGTAAATACAACTGGTGAACTGTGCAGCAAGTTAAATATACTATTCAATATAAAAAAGGTAAGAGTAAAGCCCTCATTACAATATTTGAGGTGTTCTGGGGTCATCTCTGTCATGTTTAACAAAAATACAGTTAATTATGATTTATTTTCCATTGTGATTTAAGCTTACAGGTTCGGACTAACTCGTTTTCAGTGTAACATCGTATATTAATTAACTGTCAAAACGATTTAACGATCATATAAACGATCGTAGTAAACCTACGATCGGCCGTCTTACTTTTTAAATCATTATCTTTATAAAGTCCGTATGAGTCCTGTAAAAGTCTTAATACTCATTCATTAAATCCACAAGTATAACATTCATGAACGCGCAGCGCCAAAACTAGAACGGCGGTTGCTCATTCTCATTGCCCCAGGGCATGATGGGAGGCCGCAGAGCATCATGGGGGGGTGACTCAACTGCGCATGCTCTATGGGCCCGATAACGCAGAAGTAAACCCGGAAGTCAGAAACTTTTTCGGCGTATGCGCCAGGCGAGCAACTTCCATTGAAATGAACGGCGGCCATTTTCCGGGCCGGTATCCAGTTAATATAATACATCCATGGTGTGCACGCAGTTTTTTTTGTAAACGGAGAGGGTGAAATGGCAACGCAACAAATTCACGTAGGCTACTGTGCTTCTCTGGGAATGAGGTAGCAGACAGTTGCTCTGCTCTACCAGAGTACCAGTATCACAAACAGGTTGAAATATTATGGACTCGTAAAATTCTGACTTTATTCATGTAATGACTTCTGTTGTAAATAATAGCCTCTGCTGACCTTCAGAAATGATTTTTGCATAGATGATTGTAGCGCCCTCTAGACGTCAGGTCTGTTTTACTAACAGTGTGTTTTTACTAATTAGCATTTATTTATTACTCCTGTACACGAATGAAATAATGAAATGTGTTTTTCTTACCCATAGGTACCCTTTAAGTAGTTAATCTCCCTTAAAAAAAACACTCACACTAAAAGATCCACATAAACCCAAACAACAGTTATGATGCAAGATAAACAAAAGAATGGCAACTGGTTGGTGTTATTTATTTACTTTAGTAAATATTAATCAGTAACCATCAAATTTGACTAGCCTTTCCCGAATCCGGTCACCTCGATCACTGATTGGATCTCCCACGGTAAGTAAACATAAAATATATTTTCACTTTGAAATATTACTTTTCACATTCTTTCAACACCAGAATATATATTTCTTACATGAAATAATAAAATAAAACAAAATGAAAAATAAATAAAATGAGTGCTTTTTATTTCAAATTATTTATTTATTTATATTTTTAACAGCGTTCCATGATCAAACAGAAAATAGATAATGTCAGGTTGTGGGGGGAAACTGGACCAAAATGCAGACAAGACTCTAGCAGGTAGGTGACACAAAATGATTTTATTACAGTACTCACAAAAGGAACGGGAGAATGCACAGGGATACTCAGGACACGGAGAAACACAGATGATCCAACAAAAACAAAGGGAACAAGACACAGGTGGTGCAATCAAGACAGGTGTAACACAATGGGGTAATCACAAGCAAGAAAACACAGGAAGGCAATAAGAAATTAAACTTCAAAATAAAACAGAACGAAAGACACCAACTAAGAAGACAGGACACTGAACTTCAAAGTAAAACAGGAAATAACTACACAAAAGAACTAATGTACTCCAATCAGACCCCTGTTCCTTTATTTTGAGGATGAGATGACACTATTTTTTTATTTATTTAATTTTCATATGCAAAAGAATGAGTAAATTTACTCCCATCACAAACTTTAGGTCATTATGAATATTTTTCTCATTTGCACCATAGTATATTTATCTCTCACCACTTACACGCTACAGCCTTGTGAATTTGTGTGCTTCCAATCCAAATAAACTCTGGCGCCTACAGGGTTAAAGTAGCACTGTCGCAAATTCCAATTCTTTGTTCAGCCACTAGATGGGGCCAGTTGTGCAGTGTATCAGATATAAACATCCTCATCCTCTTTACATAGTGTGCCGTTTAGGAGGTGGGGCTGAGCGCCGGGCCGGCTTGTCTCATAACAAAAAGGAATTCTGCATTTGCTCCACATCCACCACACTATTGGCTATATTTTGTGTACAGATAGTTATGGCTCCCCTGGACCTGGATCGCAAATATAGCAGTTGATAGTGCTCCTTTAAGTGCTTGGTGAAATACATCACACAGAATATAAAATCAAATCAAAAATTAAATCAAAAATGAATTAAAAAAATATTCTCTATAACAATTCAGTATTAGGCTATACAAAAAAACTAAATTAAATCTGTTCTGATAAAAAACCAAGTTCGATTACAAAAGACATTTCTCACTTTCTTACACATGACAAAAAGTTTCTATTCTGAGTTATGAAATATTTTAATTGTCACATAAAAAATGACAAACAAAACCATGATCTTTCCCCACACTTATTCATTAATAAAATATGTTGTCTTTGAATATTTTTGCACATTTTCAACAAAACGTATTTGCCATTGCAGTTTGGTTGTATGGGACTATAATTTGTAGAAAATACGACCTTCTAACAAAAAGGGCAATGAGATATGGAGGAAGTTAAAATATGATGCTGCTCATATTAATGCAATTAAAGGAGAATTGACGTTTTTTACATTCTGGGCCTTATTTCGAGCATAAAATATGATCCTTTACTCAGCCAGATAACTTTGGTGTCATTACAAGTCGTTCCGACAAAATACGATGGAGCCGAGAGCCACGTACATCCATATAATGTGAGTCTACAGGGCAGCGGAATGCAGCCTCTAAATAACACATTATCTGCCGCCAAACTCATTCATTTCACCAATATTTAGTTCTGATAGGCTAGTGCTATTCCCCTCTGAGTCCGGGATTAGCTGTTATCAACATCCGGGGTCTGTAGGTTGACCTACTGACCTCTGACCTGAATGATGTCATCTCTGAGCTCCGCGCGGCTTGTTTACTTTAAAGTTGCTACTGCTACTGTAGTCCGTTTCTGCTGTTTCAGAATCGTTAGAACAAAATGAGCAGCTGGATGAAGTTCAGCTTCCACAGGCTTCCTCTCTACAACCTGGACTCACTAAAGCTCTAACTTTGCGCTATAAATGAACCCGAACGCCGAAGGGGAATGATTATTATCAGAATGAGCCGGGCAGTGGTGGGAGGTGACATCATCCAGGTCAGAGGTCAGTATGTCAACCTACAGACCCCGGATGTTGATAACAGCTAACCCTGGACTCAGAGGGGAACAGCACTAGCATATCATAACTAAATGATGGTGAAATTAACGAGTTTCGCGGTAGATAATGTGTTATTTATTTTTATATGGATATACGCGGCTGTCTGCTGGATCGTATTTCGTCAGAACAATTTGTAATGACACCAACGTTATCTGGGTGAGTAAATGATCGTATTTTATGCTAGAAATAATAGTCCAGATTGTAAAAAGAAAAGAAACGGCATTCCCCTTCAACAGAAAGAGAAAGGCAAAAATTACCATCCTTTATAAAAATGGATATTCTTTGTCTTGTGAAGTTCCTCAATAACTTTATATTCATGTGTTCCAGGATGATTTCCAGTTCTCAGTTTTTTGTTGCGGAGTACTTCAAAATAATGATCCCAGTTTCCATCACTGTTCGCACCAAACCCAAAGACACTGATCTGAGAAAACAAACATTAAACCTAGAATTAAAATATATACATATTTTTTGCTATATATTTTTACATTAGGAAATAGTTGGGTTGCACTGATGTTATATGTGAGGGAAAATTTAGAGAATCAGAGTAATGTTTTCAGCCCCATACCACAACTATTAAAAGTAAACTGAGTTTTCACAGCATGTCGTAACTCTAACTCTGTGTCATGTAGGGCACATCAGAGATGTAAAACTGAAAGTTTTAAAAAATTGTTTAACACATTATGATACTGACAAAATTGCACTTCTTTTACAGCAAAAAAATGTGATCCCCTGGGACACACTTCAGCCAGTTGCCCAGTGACTGGATCAGCCCCCAGTTCAGCCGCCCGTACAGTGCCTGCATCAGCCACCGGTTCCTCCACCCGTCCAGTGACTGCATCAGCCCCCACTTCAACCGGCCGTCCAGTGCCTGCATCAGCCACCGGTTCCTCCACCCGTCCAGTGACTGCATCAGCCCCCACTTCAGCCGCCTGTACAGTGACTGCATCAGCCACCGGTTCAACCAGCCGTCCAGTGCCTGCATCAGCCACCGGTTCCTCTGCCTGCCCAGTGCCTGCATCAGCCCCCAGTTCAACCGGCCGTCCAGTGCCTGCGTCAGCCCCCAGTTCAGCCCCCAGTTCAGCCGCCCATCCAGTGCCTGCATCAGCCCCCAGTTCAGCCGCCTGTCCAGTGCCTGCGTCAGCCCCCAGTTCAGCCGCCCGTCCAGTGCCTGCATCAGCCCCCGGTTCCTCTGCCCGCCCAGTGCCTGCATCAGCCCCCAGTTCAACCGGCCGTCCAGTGCCTGCGTCAGCCCCCAGTTCAGCCGCCTGTACAGTGCCTGCATCAGCCACCGGTTCCTCTGCCCGCCCAGTGACTGCATCAGCCCCCAGTTCAGCCGCCCGTCCAGTGCCTGCATCAGTCACCGGTTCCTCTGCCCGCCCAGTGCCTGCATCAGCCCCCAGTTCAGCCGCCCGTCCAGTGCCTGCATCAGCCACCGGTTCCTCTGCCCGCCCAGTGCCTGCATCAGTCACCGGTTCCTCTGCCCGCCCAGTGCCTGCATCAGCCCCCAGTTCAGCCGCCCGTCCAGTGCCTGCATCAGCCACCGGTTCCTCTGCCCGCCCAGTGCCTGCATCAGCCCCCAGTTCAGCCGCCCGTCCAGTGCCTGCATCAGCCACCGGTTCCTCTGCCCGCCCAGTGCCTGCATCAGCCCCCAGTTCAGCCGCCCGTCCAGTGCCTGCATCAGCCACCGGTTCCTCTGCCCGCCCAGTGCCTGCATCAGCCCCCAGTTCAACCGGCCGTCCAGTGCCTGTGTCAGCCCCCAGTTCAGCCGCCCGTCCAGTGCCTGCATCAGCCCCCGGTTCCTCTGTCAGGCTGCGCAGCCTGGGAGGCTGCACTATGGGCTGCACAAGCGCCACCCTCAACCGCAAGCGGCAGAGCGGAGTGATTCAACCGAGCGGCAACCTAAACAAACCCCTTAGCAGCACTGCCAACTGCTTTAGCTAGATATTTAAGCTGTTTGATTCGACAAATACAAACAAGAGTTAGATTTTCAGAGTATTTTTGTAAATAAACTGGTTAGTTGAGCTGCTCGAATTTTTTAATTGCAAGTGCTAACGTGAGCTTAGCTAACTTTGTTTGTCTGTTGATACAAAAGGCATCAGCATGAAAGGCTGATAGCAGAGATTCCTTGCAGGCTGGCCATAATGCTATGATAATGTATCATTATTCAGTCATCTGCCTTCAAGGCCGATTATAGAAACTAGTGTCTTGCAGGCTGATTATTAGGTTAATGCAGATTTCACATTGCATATATTTTCATTATTGCCTTAGCTGCCTTCAAGGCTGATTGTAGAAGCTAGTGCCTTGCAGGCTGATTATTAGGCTAATGAAGCTTTCATATTGCATATATTATCAGCCTGCAAGGCACTAGTTTCTACAATCAGCCTTGAAGGCAGCAAAGGCAATAATGAAATGTGAAATCTGCATCCTAATCAGCCTGCAAGGCACTATTTCTACAATCAGCCTTGAAGGCAGCTAAGGCAATAATGAAAATATATGCAATGTGAAATCTGCACTTTGTGAGCCATAATACCTTGTTGGTATTGTTAACATAATAGTAACATAGTCCAAAACAGTGTATTATGTATGGGATACCCTTGACAAAAAGCATTCTGCAAGAAAATAAGAAGTTTTTGAGGGAGGTTTTGCATTTCGGCCATCGATATGGTCAGCACTTGCATATTAATTAGCCATGTGCGCTCTGTGGAGCAGCAACAAAGTGACAACAAAGTGACAACAAAGTGACAACAAAGTGACAACGGCCGGAGGACGGGGGAAAGAAAGCGAGATACATGGCATCGGGCAATAAATCAGTCAGAAAAATGATCTTGCATTTTAATAAGCTACAATAAAAACAAAAACCTCCCAAATCTCAACAAAAGGGAGCAGAAAGAAAAATAATCTTCTGTAATCTGCCCCTTTATCCGAGAAAATCTTTTTTTTCTCCTTTTACCTATGTTAAAACAACATAAAGCAGGACGATAATTACCATTACTTTGAACACCTTTCCACTAGCTCTACTGGACTCAGTTTAGGTCATTTTCCATTACAGCTGAGTCCTTCACAGTTCCTCATCAGGGCCACGTTGTCTCACTCTTTATTCTCTCGTCAGCTCCAAACACACGTGCACCTCGTTAACTCAGGTGACAGAATAATAACGGTCTCAGTAGCTGCAGATCAGTGTGCGCTGCTGCCAGTGTGTTTTTAAACTTGGCGGGTTTGTTTTTTCTTCTCTCTTATAGGCCTATGTATTTGTGTATGAGAAACAGTGTCTCCGATGAAAAAAAAAAATCAGAAGGACACGTCTGACTATAACGTAATCAATGTCGGAAAAGCGGAATGTTTGAAAAATAGTAACGTGCCGCTACTCCGACAATGAAAAAAAAAAGTCGGAATAGTGGGACGCTTGAAAAATAATGTTAATGCCGCTATTCCGACAATTAGAAGTCAATGTCGAAATAGCGGCATGTCGGAATAGCAGCATGTAACCCAAAGTATCAGAGTAGCAAAACGTCTTGGGCATTTCTTTTCAAATGATCACTTTCCTGCTAAAAGCTGAATAAGAAGATCAGTATAGCTACAGTAAAATTATGCCAGAGGAAGTAAGGATCGGTTACATGCTGTTATTCCGACATCCCCCCAGTTATATTTTGCAGCAAATTGCCATATACAGATGGTGTTGGTTCTGCTTGGCATCTCTGCCTGTCGCACCTCCTCCGGTGCACTTTGGGTCAGCTGCAGGGTCGTCAGCTGGTGCCACCGTTCACGGATGTTTCGCCCCCAGACCCGGTGGGGGGGCAGTGGCCTTTGCGGGGACGTCTCCCCGCCACCCCCTGCAGCTGCCCTCATTGGGGTGTTGAGCCCCAGCTCGTATCCCTCCTCCGCAGCCAGAGCCAGTAGCTCGCTTTTTCTGCCTCCTCGGCCAGCTCCTTGATAGACTTCTTCAGGCTTGCCCCCGTCATCCCAGCAGCACGGAGAAGCTGGATCGTGGATTTCCCCACGAAGCCCCTGCAGCCAACTTCTGCCGGGTGGATGGTCGCTTTCCAGCCCCTCTTTCTGCAGTCTGCCGCCAGATCAGAGTACTTGAGCCGCTTGAACTCCTGTGCCACTGGCATTCTCTCCTCCCATGGCACGGTCAGCTCGATGATGAGGACCTTCTTGGCGGCTGTGGACCACATCACTACGTCTGGTCTCAACGTTGTCTGTGTGATCTCGGGTGGGAACACAAGTTGGGTGCCCAGGTCGGCAAGCATTCTCCATTCCTTTCCAGGACTGAGCAGACAGGTGTGTCTTCCCACCGCAGACTTTTTCACATCCTCTCCTGGTCTGACAAAAGGGATGTTTGGCTGAGGGGGATCTGGGGAGTTGTTCGCCCTGACCCTGCGTCCCTCCAGCTGCTCAGCCAACTTCCTCAGCACCTGATTGTGACGCCATCTTAGACGACCCTGTGCCAAAGCAATGCTGCAACCAGCCAGAATGTGTTGGAGGCCTGCGTCGGCTTTGCTGCACAGGGGGCACTTCTCCTCGCTTCCAAACCATTGGGAGAGGTTTCGGGGACATGGCAGGGTGTCATACTCTGCTCTCACAAGGAAGCTGAGCCGTGACTGTGGAGTTCGCCAGATGTCTGCCCACGTTACTACCCTGTCGACAGTGTCCTCCCAGCGGGTCCATGCCCCTTGTTTTCCCTGGGACACAGCCTTGATGCGGAAGCGGTCCCGCTCCACTTGTGAGACCTCTTCCACAACCATGTTCTTCCTCTGTTCCCTTGTGGCTTTGGACCAGAACTGGACAGGCTCTCCCCAGCCCAGCCCAGCCCGGCTGACTTGAGTTCTTCCCAGAACCTCCTTGTGTTGCAGTCTGCTGATGGCTTGGCCCACCTCTTCCTGGGCCCTCCACTTGCGCCCCATGCGGATGGTCTTTTCTGCGCCCTTCACTGCTTCGTCCATGGACTCTGTCAGCTTGAGCACAAGACGGGATTTCTCCTGCTTGTAACCGAGGTTTATGGACTTCAAAGGGAGCTGCAGCACGTTCCTGCCGAAGAGGCTTGTGTCCGAGAAGCAGCGGGGGAGGCCTAACCACTTCCTCATATAGGAGTTGGCGATGCCATCCATTCTGCTGGCCATGGAGGATAGAATCTCGCTCACCTTCAGCGGCCACATCACCCGCTGGAAAAGTGTGAACTGGTAACACCACACCTTTAGTTTTCCAGGGAGCTGGCTGCTGTCGATCTTCATGAGTCCCTCTCTCAACTGCTTCTGGACCACCCTCCCCATCTGCCTATCCGAGAGCTCCGCTGTATACTCCCTCCCGAGGCTTCGGATAGGTTTCTCTACCAGTAGCGGTATCCTCTCTCCTCCTGCTGTGAACACTGTCCTGTCGTCCCTCACCCCTTTCCTGATTGAGAGGCTCCGGGACTTCGAGGGTTTGATTTTCAAGCGTGCCCACTGTGTCAGCTCATCGAGGCGTCTGAGAAGACGTGCGGTACATGGAGCTGTCTGCAGGATGGTTGTAACATCATCCATCTGTTTTTGGTTTTGAACAACCCATTTTCAAGATTTGATCCAATCCATTATCCAAAATCGGATCGGATTACCTTTGAATAACTGGCCGCGTGTGTGATGTGCGTTTCTGTGTGTTTCTGAGAGCTCTCGCTCAGAGAGAGAGAGAGAGAGAGAGAGAGAGAGAGAGAGCTCATATCAATGGAAGAGCTTGTCAGAAAGTAGCGATGACAGTTCGAACTAACGGGACCACCCATTGGTTCGACCTCCTATTGGTCCGACTTGTGGTTGATTTTGTCGGAGTAACGGGAGATCGAACCAATGGGTGGTCGGACCAATGGGCACTTCCCGCTGCATCTCCCTGTCAGAGGGAGCTACTACTAGCTACTATTGTCATTAGCCACTGTAATTTCCTTTGTGTGTTTGTTTTGCACAAATCTAGGATTTTATTATGGTCATATATGATTGTAATATAGTAAGTTTTTCTATGATGTTCTTAACATGGTTTTATTTATTACAGTATGTTTTCTCCATTTTTCTATTTATTAAGCTCTGACTGTCTTTCATGATGTCAGACTGATTTTATGTATCATGTATGTGGATGATGTAAGTGATGTGTCCCTGACCATGAAATGTTTGCTATGCAACAAAGAGGCACTAGGCCCAAAACAAATCTCCCCTACAGGACAAATAAAATTACTTTAACTTAAAGCAGAAGTAAGTGATATATTTGTGTTAATATAAGTCTTAAATAGTTATATCTTCCGACAGCAATCACTTACATAGAGTGTTTGGACCGAAACACGGGTCTGTCAGTCACTCTGCTCTACTCTGAGCCGAGGAGAAAACATTTATCGTATCCTACAGTTTTTATCCAATGAGGAGAGAGAACGGCATGCAGGGCTGTGTGTGCAGCCAAGGGACGCCGTGAATGTGGTGACGTAGGGACGAGGACTGTTATGGTGCGTTCAAGGAAACTCGTAACTCGTGTTTTTCCGACCTGTGAAGTCATACCAGTTCAATCTGGTACGAGTTCACGGGTCGGAAGTTACGAGTGGCCGTTATAGTGCACTTTCACAGGTAAAACAGGTCGGAAAAACACGAGTGGGTTGCCTGAAACGCTACAAAGTCGTAAGTTGTGACTTGAAGCTGTAATTTACGGTTTCAAAAGCCTACCTGGAACGCAGCATTAGCCAAAACGACCGGATCACTTACTTCTGCTTTAACTTAACTTCAGTACCAATTATGAATAGCAGATGCTATTGGTGATAAATGGTGCCAAGCAGTCATTTATCTCTTGGCAAAACGGTTTGCATCAAGGGTTCGAACCCCACCTGGGGCACTCCGTACCGAAACACAACGCAGAGGGCCAGATGACATCGGCTGCACTTACCTGTCAGTTAGTAAACACAATGTTATTGAACCTACCTCATCACACATGTGCATGCTGAGAGCCACAGTCAGAAAGCCAGTGGATGGATATCCGCCTTTCTTCTCGAGCCAGCTTTCATGAACGTATTTCATGAAAGCTGGACTGAGGATCATCACCTGTTATGAAGCAGAATCAGCCCTCATTCTGACACTTATCAACCATTCATTTTTACCATGAATGCACAATACAATTCTGTTCTATTTCGTCCCTCCTGACCGCCAGAGGCAGTGCTTTAAGCACTGGATAACTCCGCCCGCGCTAGCGCATGTCAAGTATGAATAACAACAATGTCACCTGTGACCCCTGCATGACCCCCGGGAGGCTATATCTTCCGGTGTCAGCAGGCAATCGGCTCCTTCATTCTTCTCGCGACCGCGCGTCGAGGTGTGCGTAAGTATAGCATGGCCATTTAATTGGCCTGGTACAGTTATTACTGGCGTGCTGCTGGCTTTCTGCAGCCTTGTGCCCCCGTGGCGGGAGTAACGGGCTGACGCTCGTCCTCCCAGAGGCTGTAGCCAGCGATTTGCACGTTGTATGTTGTTTAGCCTGAGGATGGCCATGACCGGTGTGTGTCCTGCCTTGGCGTGGATCACCTGCAGGAGGCCATCACCGATGAAGCCTGCATAAATTGCAGGAAAACGGCGGAGGAAGACGGACGACCAGCTCTCCTCAAAAGTCTGGCGGCTGATATGGAGGAGATGAAGGCGCTTCTCCTTGGCCTGCAGCCTGCTGGTAGGATGCCACATGCTGCTGCTGCGGCTACTCGGGGGTCACCGCTGCCAGTGGACGATGCCATCTCCATTGCAGCTTTGTCCAGCCAGTTTAATGATTCCGAGCAGGTTGAGTTGACGACTCCAACGGCAGCAGGCTCCTCGCATTCTTCGGCCTCGGATTCCCGGTGGGGCTCTGAGGACTCGTCCATGGGGGCAATCATCCGGGCTGTCCTGGCACGCCTGCAGCTTGATGCGCCTAGCGAGGGAAAGGCTCCTAGTGCTTTCTATAGGCGCAACCCCCCAACAGCGAAGACTGTGGTACCACACTCTGCTGTTTGGCTCTGCAGCCCTGGATGCGTTGGACCGCACAGCTGAGGCTGATGAAACCAGGAGACGACTGGCAGGTCTCCACAAGAGGACGCCTACCTCCAGCAGGCCGAGGGCTTTCCCATCTGCCCCTCCACGTCCTCCACAGATGCCTCCCCAGGCTGGTCAGCGGCCGTCGCGACAGGACACCAAGAAGCCGTCAGGCGACTTTCGTGCCACCGTGCGCCACTCACCACGTCAGCAGCAGGCCTCTAAGCCCGACCGCCGTCCCTCCGGTTCCTTCAGGGCCCGGGGGCAGCGGCGCTAGGGCCATGGGGCTGGTCGTCGGATGCTTTTCCCAGCAGCAGCTCAGTCACTGGGCTGCCTGCTGTCCGGACCCCTGGGTCATGTCCACCTTGACCCGGGGCTACGAATTGCAATTCAGACGCCGGCCCCCTGCCTTTGGCTGGGTGAAAATGAGGCCCAAGCCTTAGCCCAGGAGTTGTCCACCCTCCTGGACAAGGGTGCCATTGTACCGGTGGACCCCCTCCTTCATCCTGGGGGGTTTTATTCAACGTACTTCCTGGTTGGCAAGAAGGACAGCAGACTGCGACCCATCCTGGACCTATGAGACCTGAACAGGTATTTAAAAGTTCTGCCGTTCCACATGCTGACTACAGCAGTTGTTCAGCGTGTGGTCTGCCCCGGCAAGTGGTTCACGACCATAGATTTGAAGGATGCATACTTTCATGTCCCGATCGCGGCTCATCATCAGCCCTTCCTCAGGTTTGCCTTCCAGGGCCACCATTATCAATTCAGGGTCCTCCCCTTTGGGCTCTCCCTGTCCCCCAGGGTGTTTACCCACTGTGTTGCAGCGGCCTTGGCGCCTCTGCAGGCGGGGGGCATGAAGGTCTTGCCTTATCTGGACGACTGGTTGGTGTGTGCGCCATCCCGGGCCCAGGTGATTCGGGATACCAACCGTCTAATGTTGCATGTGTCTCAACTGGGCCTCAAGGTCAACGTTGCAAAAAGTTGTCTGGTTCCCACTCGGCGGGCTGCCTATTTGGGTCTGGTTCTGGACTCGGTCGCCATGAAGGCCTACCTGTCGGAAAGACGCGTGGACGACATCCTCCAAATCCTTCCTTTCTTCAAGAGGAGCAGGCGGCTGCCTTTCGTTCAGTTCCTGCAGCTCCTGGGCAAACTGACGGCTGCTATACCTTCCGGCCTGCTGCTGCTGCGTCCGCTTCAGATGTGGCTGAACAGCTTCCATTTGGACCCGAGGTCCCACAAGCACAAGCTGTTCAGGGTGTCTCGGGTGTGTTTCCACGCCCTGGCGCCATGGCAGGACAGGGTGTTCCTACTGGGGGGCGCGCCTCTGGGGGTCCTTCCTTCCTTCCGAGAGACGGTTGCAACAGATGCATCCCAGTTAGGCTGGGGTGCAGTCTGGCGTGGCAGGTCCACCCAGGGACGGTGGTCTCCTCGGGACTGCACGCAGCACGTCAATGTGTTGGAGCTGCGGGCTGTCCACCTGGCTCTCCGACATTTTCTTCCGCACCTGCAGGGGAAACATGTGCTGGTTCGGTCAGACAACAGGGCAGTGGTCTCCCAGATCAACCATCAGGGGGGCAACCAAGTCGGCGCAACTGTTGCAGGTGTCCCAGAGCCTGCTGACATGGGCCACACCCCATCTGTTGAGCTTGCAAGCGATGTGGCTCCCGGGGGATCGGAATCACGTGGCAGATTTACTTTCTCGGCGCAAGCCCCCGCCGGGGGAGTGGAGGCTACACCCAGAGGTGGTCGAGCTGATCTGGGGTGTTTTCGGCAGGGCGGAGGTGGATCTCTTTGCCTCGAGGGCGTCAACCCATTGTCCCCTATGGTTTTCCTGGATGGAGGAGGACAGTCCTCTGGGACAGGATGCCTTGGGGCACGAGTGGCCCAGCGTCTTCCTGTACGCCTTTCCACCGCTGCCTCTTATCCTCCCGACGCTGCAGCGGGTCCTTCATCGGGGACATCGCCTCCTTCTGGTGGCCCCATTCTGGCCAGGGAGGCCCTGGTTTCCTCTGCTGCGGAAGCTCTGCTGCAGCTCGCCATGGCGTCTCCCAGGGAGGAGGGATCTCCTGTCACAGCTAGGGGGCCGAATTTGGCACCCCGACCCCTGCCGTCTCCAGTTGTGGGCTTGGCCGCTGCAGGGCCCGACACGCTTCTGATTGGTTGCACTGAGCCTGTCCGACGAACCATCTCGCATGCTCGTGCATCGTCCACCCATCTCCAGTATGAGTGCAAGTGGAGGAGGTTCTCTTACCCGGTGTGCTGACAGGGGGGAGGACCCAACTTCTTGTCCAGTGGCCACCGTTCTGGACGACGGTCGTGCACCTTCCACTTTGAGGGTGGTATGTGGCTGCCATTTCAGGGCGGCATGATCTCATAGACAATGCTACCGTAGGGTGCCAGCGGTTGGTGCCTCTATTTCTGAGGGGGGCATTGAGGCTGCGGCCCTCTGTGTCCCCGAGGGTTCCAGCGTGGGACCTCTCCCTGGTGCTGAAGGCCCTGGCTTCTTCACTCTTTGAACCTCTCGCCCAGGCTGACCTTGAGTGGCTGTTGTGAAGACAGCCTTTCTTCTGGCTATCACCTCAGCGAAGCGGGTGGGGGAGTTGCATGCTTTGTCTGTCAGCGAGTCCTGCCTGCGTTGGGGGCCTGAGGCTTCGGGACCCTGTGGCCTAATGTTGCGGTTCTGCCGAAGACCTTGCCCCGTGGCCATGTCAACCGCCCTATTAACCTAGCGCGGTTTGATCCCCCAGCGACTGATGATGAGTTGCGTGTTTTGTGTCCTGTGCGGGCCCTGGCTGCCTATATCGGTGCCACTGCACATGTGCGGCAGACGGAACAGTTGTTTGTTTGTTATGGGGGTCATACCAGGGGTTGTGCCCTCTCCAAACAGCGCCTTTCTCATTGGATTGTGGACACCATCTCTTGTGCTTACAGGGTCAACGGTCGGTCATTGCCGGCGGGGGTCAGATGCCACTCCACACGCGGTGTCTCCACGTCCTGGGCTGCCCTGAGGGGCGTACCCCTGGATGACATCTGTACTGCGGCCTCTTGGTCGTCGCCGGGTACTTTCCATCGGTTTTACCGGCTTAATGTTGCTGCTCCCCACCCGTTGGGCGTGGTCCTTTGCCCTGGGCCTTCGACCTCTCATCAGTAAGGTGGGTTGTGGGATTCTTCATGACACTGTTGGTATATGTCATCCAGTGCTTAAAGCACCGCCTCTGGCAGACAGGAGGGACGAAATAGAACCAAAGTTACAGTTGTAACTACGGTTCTATGAGTCCCAGATGACCGCCAGAGCGCGTTCACGAGCAGATTTTGGGAGCCGATTGCCTGCTGACACCGGAAGATATAGCCTCCCCGGGGTCATGCAGGTGACATTGTTGTTTTTCGTACTCAACATGCGCTAGCGTGGGCGGAGTTATCCAGTGCTTAAAGCACCGCCTCTGGCGGTCATCCGGGACTCATAGAACCGTAGTTACAACTTTAACTTTCGTTCTATAGGCTATCTACAGTGCAAGACATTCAAATTAAAATACTCACCAGATCCTTGTTAGGGTTTGAATTGGCAGCAGTATTTTTTCTGTTGGAGGGAGCATTCATTTAGAATAAAGTGGAATCAAGTACAGATACAGGGCCGGATTTACTAAAGGTTTGCGTGTATTAAAACGTGTGCAAACGTGATTGCACGCGCAAACACATGTGGAACCTGATCTACTAACGGGACGCACCGAGGATTTCGTCCCTCACACGGGCAGAAAAGCATGTGCGATCCATTTAGCGTGTTTGCCTTGATGAATATGTAAATATGGGCGTTTCAGCCAGAACGTGCAAAATACTGGGAGGAGTAGATGCAAATAGATTTATTTAGCGTGTGCAATGTGATTTACCAAACCAGGAAGAGATTGCGGTGGCTGTTTTTGCGTCTTTATTTACCACGTCTGAAAACCATGTACTAACTGATACAACTTCGCCAAAACTTATGCGTTTATTGATTTGATACCTGTCAGAGCCCCATGATCTTACATCTCTGCATTTCCTCACGTCTGGGTAATTCTGTAACAGTTTTTCAGCCGTGTTAGAAGTCTTTTACGCGCCGTTACGCACGGGGCACGTCTGTCCTGCAGTGCGCTCCTCTCCTCTCCTCTCCTTTCCTCTCCTCTCACCTGGCTGCTCAGCTCCGTCTCTCAGTCCCGGTCCCGGACTGAGAGACGTCACCGCTGCCTTCACCCGCCTTTGAACCCTCTGGTCTGTGGTCAGAGCGTTTAGATCCGTGTGTCCCACCTGAGCTCTCTATTAATCCACTCGATCATGGGCGGCACACACATATTACAGGTGTGTGATTGTCGCTGCAGCTCCTGCCTGTTCGTCAGTATATGACGAGTTGGGCCCTGTAGCGATTTGTGTTTATTTATCTAAACAGAGCGCGAGAGAGATGAACACACGTGCTGTCACTATATGCATCGGATCAAATGTCATTCTGTCCCTTCGTCCGTCCAGCTCTCTGTCCACTCTCTCCATGGCGGAAACGATTACGACGCGCAAAACCCTCATTTACATATTGCGGTTTGCACGTGTTTTCATTTAGCGGGTTACTCTTAGTAGATCAGCTGTTTTGCGTGCACTAACCAAACTCGCAATATTATAGCGGGCGCAAACAATATAGCGCCCGCTATCTGAGATCTTAGTAAATCCGGCCCTAAGTATTGTTTTGCAATCATGACATTTAAACCCATTTAAAATGGTCAAAATGCTAATTATACACTTTACTTGATAAGTAATAAAATACATGCATGCAGTTACGTTTTAGGTTTGTTAACATTAATAAATACAAGAGAGTAGCCTTAAACACTCACCCTTGATTGAATTTCTGGAGAAGCCATAGTAAATCCTTAATCTTGAATGGAAACAGCACTAGATGAGTGGTGCTGTTCAAACGAACAGCGCTTTCTGGATACATCACATGATGAGTTGTTCTGCTCCCAACATCTGCTTCATAACCTTTGGTAGGCCCACGGTTAATTCTGAATAATACAAGGGAGGACATATTTAATATCATGCCATTACAGGCCAGTTATGGTGACTGAGGGTCAGATTCAAAGGAAATCTCCCCCTCCCCCCAAAAAGGGGGCTCATATTGAAAAAAAAGGTGACTGAATTTGGCAACAACATCACTCACACTATACATTTTTTAAAGGCATTAATGTTGTTATCATTCAATGACAAACACATGCACATTTCTATAATTCTGAAGCTTTACCTTATTATGATGTCATGGTAATCTATCAGAGGTCCATAATGTGATCTCTTCAGATTAGCAGAGTTGCCCACCACAGCACAAGTCCTGCAGCGTTCAGGGCTGCCTTCTACAACAGCTGGAGTGGGTGGGAACGTCTCAAACAAGCTTTTCACTGTTGCATTGTAGTAACTGAAGTTGTAGCTTTCTCTGTAAATGCGCTGACACACATAACAGGCAGAACATTAAGAACATTAGCACTGTTACAACATTATATTGTGAAGCACTCAGAAAACACTTTGTTACTGAGGGTTACACTGACCACAATTCTTTGTTACTAATGTGTCATTGGTAGGGGTGTGACGAGATCTCGTCCCACGAGATCTCGCGAGATTAAACTTGACGATATTTCTCGTCGTGTTAAAAATCTGTCCCGCAAGATTTTTTTTTTTTTAATGTTAAAAAATGTAAAGCAGGGTTTGCACTACCGGTTACCATTACTTTGCACCCCTTTCCACTACACAGTTATAACTCTACTCGACTAGGTGCTTTTCAGTCACAGCTGAGTTCTTCATTCCTCCTCAGTAAAAACGAAACTTATTAACCAGCGCATCCAGCGCAAATTAACGACTCTGTGGCGGCCGCGACTCTCTCTCTCTCTCTCGCGCACACACACACACACACACGGGCACATGGACAGGTCGCGCTGTGACGGTAATAAACATATGCGCTGACCGTCCGACGTGGGAGGGTGGGAGGGAGGGAGGCGGGGGGATCTGAGTATACGAGTAGTGAAATGGCACTGGGGGGGAGGGGGGGTCGCTGCCACTACTTAAAAAAATCCTAGAGGAAACACTGCACATTATATTGTTTGCACTTGAAAAAAAGAAATAAATATTTAATTTTATTTAATTTAACTTTTATAAATTTTAGTTTTAGTTTCAATTTGTGGAAGAAGAAATGTATTTAAAGCTCATGCTTACATCATGGATGTAAATAGTTACAATAAAACATTTCAAAATGCAAGTGCAACTCTGTTAAATAAAAGTCTGTTGGTCCAGTCATATTTTGTCATTGTAGCTTTCTTAAAATCTCGTCTCGTCTCGATCTCGTGAACCCAATCTCGTGTCTTGTCTCGTTTCGTGAGATGAGTGTATCGTCACACCCCTAGTCATTGGTGTGTCGACAGTCATTTTTAGCGTAGGTCTTAACAAGGAGCAGCCTCAATGAACTGTTAAAAGTACAATAAACAAAGCAAAAAAAAAAGACTATATGCATAGTGAGTAGGCTAATTCTCACTTGCAGTGCAGCCTGCACATCGGTAATTTAAATACCCTGCTTAGCGAATTTGGCAATTTGGTAGACCGAGATGAGCCAAGATGGGTGTGGCAGTGCAGCAGGGGGAGGTGTCGACAGATTCAGCTTGGCGCAGTGACAATTTTGTGCCAAAAAGCTGCGCTGAAAGCTGGCCAACTCCAACCAGGTCTACTCTCGGCGCAAGGCAAAGCGCAGCCGGTAATTTTGCGCACAATGAGGACACGTCACCAAAACCTAACAGGCAGGTTTCCAGAATGACAGGCACATTTCTATGCAATCAATAATAACAAAAACCACTACTCAATGCAACTATCTGAACCAGCACATACATATCTATATTGATTGTGTGTAATTGTGTAATCTTTCTTCCTGTAAATAGGGTAGGCATAAATAAGCTTTGCTTCTGCCTACGCTTTTCCGCCCACATTGAACATGAAATACTGATTTGTTTGTGTATATGTTTTATGTTTTGTCAAATGGATGAATAAATTACTTACTACAAAAAAAAAAAAAAGTCAGATCAAAGGCGCATAATGGAAACTCAACCCGACTGAATTAAAGCAGAAGTAAGCGGAATGTTTGTGTTAATATAAGTCTTAAATAGTTCTATCTTCCGACAGCAATCACTTATATTCATTAGATTCACATGACGTCACTGTGTTTCTGCGCCACCATATTTGTGTCCGAATCAGGGCAATCTGGGCACAGATCACAGCGTCACGTTACCAGAACAAGTGGAGTAGTAGGAGGAAATCAGCAAGAGACCGAAAATTGACGTTATTTGAAAGATGCCAGGATTATATTGTGCTGTTGAATGTGATAGCAGTCGCCAAAAAAAACCCGGACTGCAGTTTTATTCCATCCCAAAAGACGTAAAGTTATAGGCGGAATAAATGGTTGACTGCAGGCAGTCTATCAGTGGCAGCATGGGCTGTGACAAGTCTCACAAAAAGAGGGGATTCACTTTTTTTTTTAATTACATGGATATATTGAATTCTGCATTTTGATTACTTTCTTATTAATTACTCACTGATTCTGCATTTAGGGTCTTTTATTTCTGTATAACAGACCGTTGCTAAGTAAAACGGGCCGTTGCTAGGGACGCCGCTCTGATCAGCGGAGCAGGGCAGAAGAACTACAGTATCAAGGATATTTACCTTGTGTTTAATTTTTACCAGCTTCAGACTAATTGTGATGTTAGAAACATGATTTGTAGCTTGTTAGAGGGAGAGTGGAGGCTCTCTGCCTCCCTCCGCTGCTGGAAACCAAACCTGCGATCAGAGTGGACAGAGCGGACGGGCCAGCGCAGTGTCACAGCTGTGACCAGCTGTGTCTGTGCCACCCCGAGTCCGCGACACAAACCGTAATCTCTTATGACAGACAGGACGACATAAATGCGCACATCGTAAGATTTACATGATAATTCATCAATCTACTGATTGATTATCAAAAGCTCATTGAAAACAACTACACACGAGTCGACCGAGAGGAGGGTGAGGAGCAAACAGCGGAGAAGTGACCGGACTAAGGACTCTGATCAACATTACGTCTCTAATTAATTAATTCACTCATAAACTGTGTAATAAGTGGGATAATATAGAGTTTGTCTGCTGTTATAGAGATATAAACCCAGACAGGATGTATGAAACCCTGTCATTTTGTCAAGAAACTGTCATTTCCATCCTGTGGTTTGCATGCTGTTGTATGAGGAGACCTGTCAAATCGGACACAAATATGGCGGCGGTCCCTTCGACGTGACGTCACTGCAACCCATGAATAGAGTGTTTGGTCTGAAACTCGGGTCTGTCAGTCACTCTGCTCTGCTGTAAGCCTAGGAGAAAACTTTCCTTGTATCCTACAACCTTTATCCAATGAGGAGAGAGAACGGCATAAAGGGGCGGTCCTCTCTGTGTGTGCAGCCAAGGGATGCGCGTGAATGTGGTGACATAGGGACGAGGGCGGGGACTGCTAACTCCAGCTGCTGACAAGAAGTTAGCCAAAACCACCGGATCGCTTACTTCTGCTTTAAGCATTAGTTGAGCTTTAAATACTGAATTCATCATTTATAACACATGAATACCCATTAGTATGTAGTTTATAAACATAGTTTAAAATGTTTTACTCATCATTCACAAGCACTAACTGTGTTTATAAACTACATACTAATGAGTATTCATGTGTTATAAATGAAGACTTCAGTATCTATTAATGACAGGAAGTTAGCCAAAACCACCGGATCGCTTACTTCTGCTTTAATATGGACTCAACATTAGAGAGAAGTAGGGATGGGCATCGATTTTCGAATATTCGAATACTGTAGATGACCATTTATTAGCCCGGGCGTTTAATATGCTAAATCGACTTGGACCCCAGGTGTTTATAAGAACCAGGCGCGTATTTGCAACAGGCTACAATTTATTTTTGCAATGAGCAGCACCAAACCATCATGCAAAGAACAAGGAGGTCACCATAGGAACACTGGAACAAAACTACTTTTTTCCCCGACGCATCTTTATTGACATCAGACAATAAATAAAAAGACAGTTTGTCTGTGTTACCGCGACACAGGGAGCTGATCAGAGCAGTGTTATGAATGATAACGGAAGGGGGGGTCGATCGCGGTAATTTCAACACTGTACATTAGCGCATTTATCTATATCCCTATATCCCTCAGTCTAGCGCGCCTGTGTTTGTGTGTGTGTGTGTCCGCCTGCATGCGAGAGAGAGAGAGAGCGAGAGGAGGGGCTGACTGACAGAGGTGAGAGCCGGTGAAGCGCTGTTAAAAAAAACTTTTGTTTTCTGTGCAAGACTTAATCGCCCGGGCGTTTAATTGAACCGGCGTTTATTATGCCAAATGAGGTCGGACCCTGGCGGCTATTAGAGCACAGGCGCGTATTTGCACGCGGGCGATTATTTGGTCATCTACGGTAGTCATTAAATCATAAAAAATCGAATAGTTCATCATATCTGGAAAAAAAAAAAAGTTGTATTACTGGCGCCTTCCACAAGGGGGCAGTGTAGCGTTTGATGATACACAGTATGGCGGGCTAGATGCCAAGCTGTAGAAGAAGAAATAGAGGAACAAGAACCTGAGGGGACTGCTTGTCAGTGCCCGATCCGTACCCGGAACAAGATCTGTTCCAGACGCTTCTGCGCATGCGCCGTTTTACGGCATTAGCTTCAAAGCTATGCTAACTGATAGCCTAGCAGTAGAGCAGCTAAAAGTCCGCTGTAGCGTTGTCAAAACGTCACTTTATTAATTTTTAAAGTCACAGTTTAGAGTCCTAATCTGTGTTCAGTTACTGACGTCTGTTTGGAAGTTTGCTACAAGGTTTTGGGAGAAGTGCAGAGCTACTGGGAGCAGCGACCGGGAGCTAGCTCGCTGCTCGGCTCATCTCAGAGGCAGCAGCGGCCGGCTGAGGGGATCGAACCTGTGATCGACCGGTCACCAGATGTCATGCCGGTGGAGAAAGGAGCAGATTAATTTATGGTCTCATTGATTAGTTTGTGTAAATGAAAAGTGAAGCTTCAGGTGTGTGCTGGTCAGAGGAGCAGTGCTGACTTGCTGCTGTCAGTATGTGCAGAAATCACCACATTTACATCAATAAATAAATGTTTTACAATTAACTGATCAGTCTACATTAAATTAAATTTAATCAGAAATAGAACAGAGGGGAATTCGTTGCGACGTGCTTGTGTTTTTCCTCAAAGAACGTCTCGGGCACTGACACTGCTAACTCCATCGGCTGACAGGAAGTTAGCCAAAACGACCGGATCGCTTACTTCTGCTTTCACAGCTGAAACTGTGATGCAAACTAATGAAAAAACTAAAACAAACAATCATCTCTCTCAGCCAAACACAAACAGCCAGATAGTGAGTATATATTCGGTATCTCTCATCTCAGAAAATTCAAAAGAAAAGAGAAAAAGACAGATGCTCGGCAATGCATCCTTTATGCTTCTGATTTCATCCCCATTACACATAGTATTTGTTTATGTTGTGGTCTGTGCACACTACTCATTTTTGTTACAAGGGGTTTAATTAAGGGTTACTAAAAGTGAACCCACTCACGCCTTCTCCCCTCCCTCTTTCCCACTTGCTCCGGTAGGAGGGACAGGAGGAATACCTGCGCTGCTCTCGATTACATCCCGTCTTTCCGACAACAGACTTCCATTCTTCGTAATAGTGGGGTTTCCTGTTTTTTCTAAAGACCCCGCTATTCCGAAAAGGCTATTGGGGAAAACCCTCCATTCCAAAACCGCCCCACTCACCATACTATGAGATAATAACGTAACGTTACGAGATGGAGTTGTTTTCGAGGCAAATGCAGAGACTGCTTGCCGGAAAACTGCCCCTGAAGAGAACGTGCATCAGATGTTTTGCATGAATTTACTTCGAAAACAACTCGTAACGTTCCGTTATTATCTCATAGCGTAGTGAATGTGCAGGTCACAACTTGTCCGTGAGAGCGTTTTGGAGTTGTTGGATTGTGTATTTGATGAGTTTGATGAGGGAAACCAAGAAATCCCATTAGCCTCCGTAGCGTAGCTCTGAGCAGCTCATGGCTCTGCTCCGCCGTTCTAAAAATAGCTTGCACCAACAATTAAAGGTAACAAACCTACTCCTAAAACTATAGGGATTATGGCAATGGGCCAATTTGCCAAAATGTTGAACTATCCCTTTAAGGAGAAGTTGACATTTACCTTCCACCAAATGAAATCTTCCTCTGAGATTGCACTTTTTCCTGACAGAAAGGGCTTAGGAGATGAGGTGATAAGTTGAGTAAACCAGGGATCACCGTCTGTTAAACACTTGGGACACGAACAAACACTTGACTCATCAGAGCTGAGGGAAAATACAGACACATTCCACAAGTGGCTGATAAACAGGGTCACTGCAGCGATGGACAACAGGAATGTGACAGCCCTGAGTTTTTTCATTCCAAGAAGCATCTTGGCAGTTGGAGAAGAAATGTGATCTGATCTGTGGGTACAACCAACAACGACAGGTACAGGTGAGTTGATATCAAGTTTACAGCAGAACATGAAACTAGAAACTCAGGCTGGACTTGTTGTGGACAGCAACAGCAGTGTCGCCACACTAAGCTTTTACATAAATCTGTTGGTGCAATGTATTACACCCCTTTCCAGCAAAAGTCAGGAAAACAAGATAGAATTGAATAGAATTTACTTTATTAATCCCTTAACCCTCTATGGTACCGTGTTGCCCTCAGGCAACATACCAATTTTTGGCCTGTCACATCTTCACAATGCATCCCTTTTAATTTTTACTGTATCACATGACTTTCAGGAAGCCATACTGAAACCCTTTCTTGCAGACTTTAGGGAATAGTTGTGTCATTTTGCTCCACTAAAATGGTCTGAAAACATAACTTCCTGGCCCTTTTTTGTCTGGAAAAAATATATTTACACTAATAGATTAATAAAGTTTTACTTTTAATAGTTCCATGCAATTTATTTGCTTATTAAATAATGGAAACTTGTTAAAATGTACCTGTTGCCTGAAGGCAACAATGTACCATTATATAAAATTGCATTGTTGCCTTGAGGCAACAGTGAACCATTATGGAATCAACATTGCAGCATGAGGTTATGGTTGTGTGTGTTTAGGTGTAAATATAATGTTCAAAAACATATCATTCATCATAATTTTGTTTTGATCCTTAGAATAAATTAGATTTTGGTTGCAGTAATGTAAACTTCAGGTTATTATGACGATGATGAGGAAGATTAGAGTGAGAATTGAGATGAGAATGAGGCCAGTGGAGGTGAAGGTTTACAGAGACTGGTATTTCTACAACAGTATAAGATAGAATGTACTGTAAAATGCAATTATAAATTAATTATTCTTAAAAGAAATACACTTAGACTCGTTGAGTCATTCAGTTCAATGGGTTGTTTCACAATGGTACACTTTCACTTATGCACCGTTATGGTACAATGTTGCCTACAGGCAACAAATCCCCAAAACCTCCAAAAAATAATAATTTCTAAAAAGTTTCTTTAGATTTTGTTTATTTAATCTATTTTGAGACATTAAAACACTCCAAACATTTCCCCCCCCAGTGGCATCATAATGCGTACCATAGACGGTTAAGTTGAAGTTGAAATCTTTTCTCTTGGCTCCCAGCAACTCTTAAAAAAAGACTCTTTAAGAAAAGCAGGTTATACTGTGGATCAGAAATTATTTTGTGGTTGTGTACGCTTATATTTTCTTTTGGATACTGTTAAAATGGGGGGAGGGGGAGGGACACATTTTTGGGTTTATTCTTGTAGTTTTTAACTTTGTAATTCTGTAATATTTAACTTTGTAATTTTTGTAATATTTAATTTGTAATTTATCTTACATTGTTGTATTGTATTATTCTGCTATAATATTCTTCACCTTTGTACACTGGAGCGCTGTGACGAAAGAATTTCCCTTAATTACATATACATATATACATACATTACATTTTAAAATAGTTTATTCTATGAAAAAAAAACTGTATTGCCAGACAACAGGATAAAAACTATAAAAAAGAAGAAAATAAAAATAGTCAGGAGTTCATGAATTATGATGGCTTACCTGTTAGAGTGCACTGGCATTAACTTGCATCCCTTCGTCAGCTCAACTGACTCTAAAACGGATCTCTACAAATTTCATCTGATCAGATGTCACTTCCCTGTTGCAAATCAACAGGTATGCATCAGTGGCGGCTGGTGACTGAAAAAATAGGGGAGGACAGGAGGAACACCAGTCCACGGCGTCATGTTATTTTCTACTATTTGACTACTTATCCCTACTTTCTTATATTCAATGAAAATTAAACAGTAAAACAATGTCTTACAAGATTTCTTAAAAACAACATCATTTTATTAGGGCCACGGGCCATCGCACCGAGCACTGGCGAAGCCCGCGCACTAAAGCCCGGGCACTACTGTTATTGTGTGGATTTTTTCTTCCATAATATTATTATTTTTCATCTTCCGGACGATTTTCGATTCGCTACAAATTATATATCAAAACGTGCGGTTTGATCGGGATCGGTGTGCTATTACTTTTCTCAACTGCGCAAAATTTTGCATTGAAGTCAATGGGACGGGCGAAAAAAAAAGAGCGAAAAAGACCAATCATTGAAGTTTAACAAACGTCTACTGCTCAGGCATACTTTCACCTAGAGACTTCATTTAAACTTTAAACAGTAGACACAAGTCTTGTGTATTGTCGTATTACTCCACGTTTTGATAGGTCATATCGTTTTTGATCAATCCCTGTTCAATGACCATGATCATTTTTGGAGAAATTATGAGATTATAATGATTGTGTATTGCATGGAATGTTCGTGTCAGAGTGCGTGACATCATCGGTTAGAGTGGGAGAGATGCCAGAAAAACACACACACACACACACACACACACACACACACACACACACACACACACACACACACACACACACACACACACAGTTAACCTAATGTGGTTACAGCTCCTCCATATCAGTGCTTATAGAAAGATGATCATGTGTCTGTCTGATCAGCTCTGTCTTGACCTTAAGATCGTGGGTTTGATTCCTATGTTGACAGAGATGGCAAAACCGGCAGTAGCCCCGTGGGCCTTTCAAAATTTCCCGAGAGGAAATTTTCTAGTTCAATCTTACTGTTTTCAGATTAACTCATTGAGTGCCAGCCCTTTTATAAAATGGTCAGTGCCATGTGCCAGCGTTTCGGGGCATTTTGAGTAATATTTCAAGACCCAGAGAATATTTTGTACTATGACTCTGAAAACACCAAATAGCTCAAAGGAAAGAGGAGACTCTCTATTTAACTTTTGTTTGTTCCTTGTTCCATTCTTGATTTATCTTGAGTTGAATAGAGCCTGGTTGCACCAAAAAGACCACTTTTTTTTTCTAGAAAGCTGAAAAAAAGATTTGTGAAAGAGAGTATCTCAAGAAAAATAGTGATTTATCCGTTTTAATTTTGGCTTCAAAAACATGTAAGACATCTGAGAATTTATTTCACATGTTTTTTCATTGTACAAAAAAAAAAAAAACCTAAAATACAACAAGTAGGCTAGGAGTCTTACTCTGTTATGATGCCATGTAAAGCCCTTTGAGACAAACTGTTTGTAAAAAACGGGCTATACAAATAAAATTGCCTTGCAGAGTGATGCCTGCTCTCCTCCTTCTCCTGCAGTTGCTGCCCCCTCACCCCCCCCCCCCTTTGTGCAAGTCACCAAAACCATTCTTTTTTTTTTTGTGATCAAATGTTTATTTAACAAGAATACAAGTTACAACCAAGAAACATGACTCATTAATGACAATAGAGACAGTACAAAAATTGACTGTAACAACTAAATCAAAAAAAAAATAATAGTGATAGTGTAACCTTGCACTTCAATAAGGTGCAAGAAAAACCAAAACAAATGTGCATAAAAATTATTAAAAAAAAAAAAAAAAAGTAAAAAATAGGGAAAAAAAGAGAAAAAAAGGAAAGGAGGAAAGGAAAATGGGCACCACCCCCCACCCCCCACCCCAACAGCACTCTCACAGTGGTACGCTCTCTAGCACCCTATGGAGTATAGATCTGACGTGACACACACGCAAACAAACCCATTCAGGAAAAACAAGGTTAGAGTCTCATTGAGCTTATCTTATAAGTTCTTTCAGTGCGTCAGCTGCTGCACGCCAGTTGTTTATGGAAGCCTCACTAGCGCCATTAATTCTAGCAGTTGACAGTTCTAGATAAATTACATCTAGGAAAGTGTGCCCAGTGTCTGATGGTGAGAGAATGGGGAGGTTTCCATCTTAAGGCTAGCAACTTCTTGGCAGCTGTTAAGCCAGCTAGTACAGTTCACTTTTTAAGTTTAGTAATATTAACTTGTGACAGATCAATTAGCAAAAGGACAGGTATAGTCACTGGTATGGTCACTGATACTAATTCAGAAAGCTTGGCTGCCACCTTGGACCAGAACTGTGAAACCGGAGGGCAGTTCCACATCATATGCAAAAAAGTGCCAGAGGCCTTCATAGAACATAGGCCACACAAGGGATCAGGTATCAACTTCATACAATGGAGTTTGCGAGGGGTCAAATATGTTCTGTGTACATAGTTAAAGTGGATCTGCTGGTGGTCGGGGTTGCGGGAAGCCTCTCTAATATTTGCCCAGACCTGTGACCAATCAAAATCAGAGTCCAAATTAGGGCAATCATACCTCCATATTTTGTCAAGTGGTAGTTCATTATAGGAGGCCTCCAGGAAGAAATGATAAAGTGCGGATACTAACCCTCTCTTTTTGATTCGAGTGGCAAGTACTTTGTATAGTGGGTGAATGGGTAATGGTTGTTGTACCGGAGCACCATGCGCCTGTAAAGATGATCTAAGTTGCAGATAGAAGAAGAACGAGTTTGCAGGCAAATTGTGCCTGTCTCTAATATCTTGAAAGGTGCGCAGCCCAGTGTCACTATATACCTTGTCTAAAGTGCGAATATTACTGTTACACCAGGCAGCACAAGAGATCGGTCTCCCTCCGATTAATAGGCCATTGTTGTTAAAGATCGGTGTAAGTGTATGCCACTTACAGGAGATTTTACACTGAAGCTCAGCTGCACGCCATGTCTGAATGAGTTGCGAGACTATTGGACCAAAACGTAATTGGCATTGTTTATTGGATATGTTAGCAAAAAGAACCTCCTGCAAGTTCCAGGGTCTCACACAGTTTTCTTCTAGCCTGCGCCAGGAAACTGAGGCATCAGAGTCACGCCACACAAGTAATGGTCTAAGTACGAATGACCAGAAATAAAACTTAAAGTTTGGTACAGATAAGCCACCACTGGCCACTCCTCTTTGTGTGATGGACAGTTTAAGGCGCGGGCGCTTTCTGTTCCAAATAAATTGAGACACACAAGAATGTATTTTGTTCCAATAATTGACAGGAGGAGAGAGGGGAATCATTGAGCTGATAAAATTAATCCTGGGTAAAATGTTCATTTTGACTATAGAGACACGGGCTCTAAGAGAGTTAGGGAGACTCATCCACCTATCCAACTCTGCTTTAACTTTATTAAATGTTTTTGAGTAGTTGTGCGTTACAATACGGTTCAAGGACGGAAAAATTTGTATTCCGAGGTATTTAAAATCCTGGACAACTGGGATGCCAACTGGAAATTGCAACCCTTTAGCCGAATCATTAAGGGGGAGTAACGCAGATTTGGTCCAGTTGATCTTAAAACCTGAGAGACAGCTAAATTCTTCACAAATGGACAGTAAGTTCGGTATAGATTGTAGTGGCTTCTCCATAAAGACCAACACGTCATCAGCATACAATGATACGTGGTGATCTGAATCACGAACTGAAATAGGATGCACATTGGGGGACTGACAAATCATCTGAGCTAGTGGCTCGAGAGAAAGTGCAAAAAGTGCCGGTGACAGGGGACAGCCCTGTCGGGACGATCTGGTGACAGGGAACAGCGCAGAGGATAGTTGCCCGGTGAGTACCAGAGCTGAGGGATTTGAATACAGGACCTTTATCATATGAATAAAGTTATTTCCGAAACCCATTTTTCCTAAGACCGCCCACAAAAAGGACCACTCCAGCCTATCAAAGGCTTTCATAGCGTCAAGGGATAGCACTGCAGCTGGTGCTGTTTTGTCTACTGCTGCATCTACTATATGGAGAAGTCGTCTGACATTGTCTGCAGCTAGCCTAGACTTTATAAATCCAGTCTGATCACAACTGACTAATGTCGGCATGTGATTCTGAATGCGTCTGGCTAGCACCTTTGCATATATTTTAAGATCTGCGTTTAATAAACTGAGAGGTCTATAACTACTGCAGTCTACAGGGTCCTTATCTTTCTTTAAGAGTAAGGATATTAGAGCTATATTGACATCTCGTGAAAAACTTCCTTTGTCTATAGATGTCATGATCATGTCTAGAAGTAGCGGACTCAGCATGTCCCAGAATTCCACATATACCTCTGGAGGTATTCCATCAAACCCTGGAGATTTGTTTCTTTGCATGTCGAGAGCTGCTGCCTTAAGTTCTTCCAGTGATATGGGTGCGTCCAGATGCGTAGAGTCAGCCACTGCCAATTGTGGTAGATCTAGTTGGCCAAGGAAGTTCTGACACTTATCTCTATCCAACTGTATCTCTGATTGGTATAAATTAGAATAATATGTGCGAAAGGTGGGGCGGTGCGTGGCGCAGTGGTTAAGGCGGCCGCCTTGTAGAGGCTACAGTCCTCAATGCAGGTGTCCCCGGTTCGGATCCCGCGTCGGGCAGACCTTTCCTGCATGTCATTCCCCCTCTCTCTGCCTCCCCCTTTCCTGTCTATCTCACTATGTGCTGTCCAATAAAGGCAAAAAGGCCAAAAAAATATATACTTATATGTGCGAAAGGTCTCATTCACCTGCTTAGAATCAGTCAGAATTTGGCCTGTTGTTGACCTGACAGAAGGAATGTCAGCAAAGTATTCGTTGGTCCTTATTTTGGAAGCTAAGAGATGGCTGGGTCTAGACCCCTGAAAATAGTAACGCTGTCTAGTCCTATGTATCAGGAATTCTGACTGTTGTTTTAAAATATTATTAATTTCCTTTTTAATGATTTCCCGTTGTAATTCAACCTGTTGGGAATAGTTATTTTGTAAAGTCAATTCTATTCTAGCCAAGTCAGCTTCCAAAGCTTGTAATTTGGCTGTTCTATCCTTACGCAGATTTGAGGCAAAACGGATGGCGTTACTTCGTATAAACCCTTTGACTGCATCCCATAAAATCCTGGGGTCATTGACTGAGCCTAAATTAAAGTCCAAAAATTCCTTTAGATGGGACAAAAACTGAGATTTATAATCATCATTTTTTAACAAAGTGGTTAAAGAGACCCCACTTAAAGGACAATTCCAGGCGAATTCAACTCAGGGGTGTATTTTCATATCATTTTAAGTCTAAAAGAATGAATCTGAAGATTTTCAGTTTAATCGCTCCTGTTTTGCGGTAGTTGCGTATGTCCGCGCATCGCCACGGCAGCAATGAATGGGAGTGGATGCAAGTTCCGCTGTTTAGGCTGTTTCCAGCCCTCAAAGCCGCATTTTTTTTCCACAGACAGCATCAGATGGCTACTCAAACATGCACCGAGAAGTTTATTTACTTCAAGCAAGCCGACATGTTTGTAAAACTAGATCTAATTCAAAGTCTCCTGGAGTCTCGCGCGAGACCCAGTTGCCGTGCTCGGTGTGTTCAGGAGCAGTGGGAAAAGCTACCGTTTGTGTCATAAACACAGGAATATCAACTCTTTACTTGCTTCAAGTAAAAAAAAATTCTCGGCGCATCTTTTTTTTTTTTTTTTTTTTAAAGTATATTTTTTGGCTTTTCATGCCTTTATTTGATAGGACAGTTGAGAGTGTGACAGGAAATGGGAGGCAGAGAGGGGGGGAATGACATGCAGGATAGGGCCGTCCGACGCGGGACTCGAACCGGGGCCGCCTGCAGCGAGGACTGTAGCCTCAACACATGGGGCGGGTGCTCTACCAACTGAGCTAAACTCCGCCCCCTCGGCGCATCTTTGAGTAGCCATCTGATGCTGTCTGTGGAAAAAAATGTACACTTCAAGCAAGTAAAGAGTTGATATTCCTGTGTTTATGACACAAGCGGTAGCTCCTACTGCGCCTGAATACACCAGCACTGCAACTTCGGGCTCGCGCGAGACTCCGGGAGACTTTGAATTAGATCTAGTTTTACAAACATGTCGGCTTGCTTGAAGTAAATAAACTTCTCGGTGCATGTTTGAGTAGCCATCTGATGCTGTCTGTGGAAAAAAAATGCGGCTTTGAGGGCTGGAAACAGCCTAAACAGCGGAACTTACATCCACTCCCATTCATTGCTGCCGTGGCGATGCACGGACAGACGCAACTACCGCAAAACAGGAGCGATTAAACTGAAAATCTTCAGATTCATTCTTTTAGACCTAAAATGATAGGAAAACACACCCCCGAGTTGAATTCGCCTGGAATTGTCCTTTAAAGCGCCACCTAGCAGCACGTTTGGATAAGCAGCCCAAGGTCGCACAGCAAAATACTCCTTTGTGGTCTGATAATGCAATAGGTAGTAAGGCAGCATCATTTATTTTTTGAAAAAGTTGTGGTGAAGTGAAAAGAAAATCTATCCGTGAAAATGATTTATGTCTGGCTGAAAAAAAAGGAGTAATCTTTCATGGTTGGATTGAAGGAACGCCATACATCTATCAGGCCAAGGGTCTTGGCCCATGACTGTAAAGCTGCAGTTGCTAGCTGTTGATCTTTGGAGGCGCTCAAGCTAGATCGATCATCTGTATGCCACACCGCATTCATATCTGCCCCCACTATGAGAGAATATTCAGGTAGTTCTAACAACTTCTGTGTAAGCATGTCATAGAAAGTCTTGTCAAATTTGTTTGGAGCGTAAGCAGAAATAACAGCAACCTTCCTCCCATACAATTCCACCTTGGCTACTGCTATCCTTCCTGCGGTGTCCGCCCGTACATCCAACACCTTAATATTTAGATTACGTTTACAAACAATAGCTACTCCTTTACTTTTCGTTTCAGCTGAAGAGGAAGCAATTGTGTGGTAAAATCTGTTGGCCATCCGACCAGTCTCTGCTTAACAAGTGCGTCTCCTGTAGGAGAGCCAGGTCAATTTTCCGCCGACGCAAAAGAGTAAGGACGCTGGTCCTCTTGTGTGGTGTATTTAACCCATCGCAATTCCAAACCAAAACGGATAAATCACCCATTACTGAATGCTGAACTCAAAGTTAACGACCATGTACCCAAAGATAAAATATAGAGCCAGCAGTTGTGGTAAACTGACCCACACTGACAGATAGGCGTACAAAATGTGTGTGCCTTACCCCCCATTACCCCTTGATGGTGCCCGAAAAACAACATAACATGTAAAAACCCCATGAACATTAAGGCTCAAAATAACTAAGCCAAAAAATAATAACAAAACCCTCATATGTTGATCCGTGATCTAGTATGGATATGGGGCCGCAAAGGAGATAACTAACTTACTTTCCTTACTTAATACTGAAAAAAAAAGAAAGAGAAGAAAGGAAAACAACAACAACAAGATTCTAGGAGTGTCTTGTGTTAGCGTTACTTCCATGCCCGGCACTCATACACGCAGCTTAAATTGGTGAGCAAATAACAAAGGCCGGAAAGTTTACAATTAAAGAAAAAGAAAAAAAAAAAAAAAAAAAAGGAGCAGCGACACTTGAGCAATAAGATGAACTGAGTCCATAGTAAACATAACTTAGGGTGTATTCACACCTGCAGTGTTAGTGCGCACTAAATCTGGTGCGCACTAAATTTGGTCCAGTTTGGGTTGGTGTGAAAGCACATCGCACTCTAATGCGCACCAAAACTAGTGCGGCCTGAGGAGGTGGTCTCGGTTCGGCTCCAGCCGAACTCTGGTGCGCACTAGTTTAGGTGTGAAAGCAACCGCACTCTGGTGCGAGCCAACTGCCAGGCGAACTCAACACGTTTGAGCTAAAAGGGCTCCCGTAGTCGTTGACAACGGGTTAACGCAGCGGGGAGAGACCGCCCGGTGCTCCGGTCCTGCGGAGCTCTGTCCCCACAAACGAAGCAGCAGCAGCAGCAGCAGCGGGGCGGCCGGTCGGTGCGTGCCCGCTGAGTCCGCTCAGACACCGGACAGGTCGGCGTCCGTCCCTCGGGTACGCGGAGCAGCTGATTACCGAGCTGCAGCAGCGGTTCCAGGGTGCCATTCCGAAGGGCCGCCACTCCGAACGTTTACTTTAATTTGTCGGAATGCCGACCCTTAATTATTTATGGGAAAAGGGTGCCATTACGAACCTGAAAGAAAGGGTGCCATTCCGAACCTGAAAAAATATTGAATGGTTTAAGGCACGGAGTAAAGAAATGTTGTTACGGTGGTAGCGTAGTGGTCAGAGCATCTGATTTTGACGCGGTGGATCAGGGTTCGACTCCCGGGGGAGATACATATTAACTGAGATTTTATTGGCCCCTACCTAACCTTTTTACTAAACTTAACCAACTCCTTTCTACATTGCCTAAACCTAACCAAAGCACAGAGCAAGGACATTTATTTTCAGCAGGAGTGCCGCGGCTGCATCAGACCATGGATGTAATGCATCAGACTCGCACCTGGGTGAAACTTTGGAGGGGGAGGGGCCGGTCGGGCGCTGTCCCCGCGGCGCGTCGTGTCAAGCCGGGCAGGAAGTCAAACCACGAGAGAATCCAGTCAATTTTCAAAATAAAACACATTCGGAACGGCGGCCCCTCGGGAAGTTCGAAATGACGGACCTTCGGGAATTTTCGGACTGGCAGACCGTCGGAATGGCGGTCCTTCGGAATGGCGGTCGCCCCCCGCAGCAGCAGAGGTCCGCCCGTGTTTAACGTTTAACCGGGAACTAACGGGACCGAGCTGGGTGAACGCAACCGGAAACCAGCCGGAAGTACCAAACAGAGTTATACATGCAAACAATATAGAAATAAATGACCAGAGCTACTAACAACCGGCCCTACTGGAGTCTCCATCATAAAAGTTTTATCAATCAGCGCTTCCAGATTCCAGCCGGTAGTCATGGAGACGTGACGTTCTCCAAGTTTGGTCCCGAGTGACAAAAAGCAGGTGTGAACGCAACCGCACTAACTGAAAAATGAAACATTGTATCATTTTAACATTTGGTGCGCACCAGGGTGCGCACTAAAGAGGTAACTGATTCTTGGAAAATTGGATAAAACAGGTTTTAATTTTGAAAATAAAAAGTTACTTAAATGACAAAATCTAAAGGTATATCATTATAGACCTTGGTCTTGGCAGTACAGCAATGTATCGGTGCAACCTCCTGATTTTGTTATTTTTTCATAAAATAGGCGTTTTTACAGCTATAACTTTGTTTTTGTTAACACCGTCAGACACAATAAAAGGCACATTATTTTGAATTTATTTGGTCTAATTGGTATTTACAATTTATAAATCATTACCTGGCATCCTTAGTATGCATATATGCTCTTAGATTTTAAATATTTACTTTTGTTCATTTTTTATACTGTTGTATGTGTACTCGTTTAAAAAATATAACATAATACAATGTTTACTTTAAGCCTAAATAGAAGAGGTAATGCTTTTTTTATGTAACAAACACATTTTTGAATTAAAAGAGACTAGTACTTTAATAACTCAACAGCACTGAGGGAATGTTGTGAGTATGTTCATTTAAAACAAATAAAAGTCCCTCTGACGGTGGTGACACTAATCTGACGGTGGTGACACTAATCTGACGGTGGTGACAATGGCTTAATTTACAACATACAATTCAAAAATTAATACTACCAAAGTCAATCACTTCTTGCTTAACAAATTTATTTAAGTATTTGGTCGAAAACATAACAATCCTGAGCAGTATGAACACATTTTCTAAGGGGAAATAGCCCTATGGTACAATTAAGCAATATCATTTTTAAAAGTACCCCATCCCCATATCGTCATATCAAATCATCAAAGTAAAAAAAGTCATTACTAGTAGGAATAATGCACAATACATCACATGCATCACCTTAAACTGTTACCTAGTGCCCTCTACTCATAAAAAGATTCATTATATTCCTTTAAACTGGAATGTAAACTGTATTAGACGTGAACAGATAACAAATAACAATTCTGAGCACTTGGTAAACATTCAATTAGAAACATATAAGCCAAACTAGTTACGGGCCATCATTAACAAAAGCCTCTTAATGATCATCATAAGTAAAACAGTTCTATCACTAAGACTCCTATTCATAAAATAATGCAGATCACATTCTTCTGTAAATCAGACTATAAACTGTATATTGGAAGTGAAGAACAGATTAATAACTGTCTCAGTCTCTTTTCCATAAACTGAAATTGTTAAAAAATCATTCTGCATGAATACCACAAATTACATCTGGCACAAAAATAATAATTTATATATGTGAACTTCTGTGAGTATCCTCTGACTGTTGTGCATCACTCCACCAATCATTTAACTTTATCATGTAGTATATGGCGTATATGTTTCTCCTCTATGAAGTCCATGACTTCAGCCGACAGGTTGTATATCTCCCTCGTCCTGCTTGCACAACCTGGTGATGACGGTTCCACAAGTTTGACCAGAATATGGTCGAATGGTATGAAGCACATATCCTTTCCACCTCCTTTTGGACAGAATCTTGTGTTGGGGCCATGAGGGTGGAAAAATTCCACTTTCACATCTTGATGATGAGCGTCAACAGTGACAACCTTTGCTAACCACCAGTTCTTGTCATAAATGACCGCAAGCCAATCTCCGCATTGAACATCATCAGCAGACAGATCTGTCAGAACCCCATCAGGACCACTTTTGTTCAGTGGTTCTTCCTCCACTGGCTCATCACCTCTTTCCTCCCAATCCGATTCCTCTTGCTCACCTTCCTCTTGTTCCATTTCCTCCATTAACATTGCCAAAGGTCTTTTCCTCTTTCGCACTGGTGTAGGACCATCATCCTCAGCCTGTGCCCTGGGTGTACTGGAGGTCAACTGGAATATTGTTGGGCTGAAACACTCACACATCTGTGGCTCACTGCAGAAACAGGACAGTGACCTGATATGGATCTCAGAGTCATTACGGTGTGTCGGTGTGACCTGATGGAGTTTCCTTGTTGCAGGCACAGGTTTTAGTGGTTGGCTAAGGAGTGCATCATAAGGCTGTATGTCAGCTTCAGTGATAATATAGAGCTTAGTGCTGCAGAGACTTCTGCTAACCATCTCATGGAAAATATTCCCATTCACAATGTCATTCCCTCAGGGCTGTAAACTAACTTTTTGGCTCACCTGCCAAGGGGACCGGTAGATGAAAAAATCTACCGGCCAAGGACATTTTTTACCGGCCAAATAATAAGTTGCCTCTTTTCGTTACATATACATCAGTTTCAGCACTTTTCATTGAGATAACAGTATTTTATAGCAATACATGCTTAGAAAAGAAGCCAAAGCCAAATAAATTGTAATCTTATTGAATAATCAAAACATTCCAAATTGGGAAACCTTAACATTAAACTAACAAACGAAACACTCCTTTTATTCTATTCTATTCTATTATTCTGTTACTCAGAGATGTTCACAAGTCTTTTTTTTTGCAAGTCAAGTCTCAAGTCTTTGTGGGGTGGGGTGAGACTTCATCAAGTCTCAAGTTTTTCGTCAGGAGTTCAAGTCAAGTCTCCAAAAAATAAAAGTCTCCTGTCTTTTCTGGTTGTAATGACCCTTCTATCAACTGCTGCTATCCGGTCTACTAAGAATACTGCACAGCTAAATCTAAGAAATTCAAAGCATTTACTGTATTATTATCACTCCTTTATTAGCATACAGTAGCCTACCTATTGATTAGTTGTTTATGATCACTTTAAATAGGCTATTGCAATGCAATATGAAGAAAACACACAATGGAAGCTTTCCTTTAAAGAAAAACTGTATTCTGAGTCAAGAAAGAATCAAGGCTGCTCTGTCCCTCTGCATGTTTCTGAGAGAAGAACTGCTGTTATTATTATTTTTTAAATACCTCAGTCAACTCACGGGGGCGTGTCGACCCGTGCAGACTTCCATACGGGCCTTCAGTCATATTTCGCAGCAAAAAAACAACAACTTATCCTACAGTAGCCTGATATGTGCCAGACCAGTTATGCAGCAGTCCCCGTGAAGGAGGGCCAGACAACAAACGTTGTGCCTCACCTGTACGGACGGTGCGGCTATAGGCTATTAAAAAAAAAAAAAAAAAAAAGCCGGTTCACAGTCACCTGTCATTCACTCGCAGCTGACTGAGCTGTCAGAGGAGCTCTGCCTCTGTCCCTCTCTCTTGTAAAAATAATAATGATTGTTCACAAGTCCCAAAACACGAGTCCAAGTCTGAAGCATAGACTGTGGTCTGAAGTCTCTGTGTGTGCAACTCGAGTTCGAGTCGCAAACGGAGTCCCCATCTCTGGTCTATAGCTCCGTGAGCGCGACAGAGATAGGCAGGCAGGCACGCACGCACGCACACACACACACACACACACACACACAGCTACGGGGCAAAAACAACCGGCGCGGAGAAATGCAAGTCTGGTGTGAAAGGGAGGGCTACGGCGATTTTCGGTGCGCGGCGCTTTGCAGCGGTGTCCGCGTGTGTCGCTGGCGTGAGGCTACGTTGCTTCTGAGGGGAACTGTTTTCTACAGCGGGGTCAAGCGGGACAAACATCTACCCGCCCCCGTGGCGTGTAGCCCTCCAAATTTAAGTCACCAGGGGAATATTTTAGTCGCATTTGGCGAGTGGCGACCGTTAGTTTACAGCCCTGCATTCCCTCGCAGTATAAGGCTGTCTGCAGTCCTTTTTACAGTTCCTCCAATGCCATCTGGCGCTCCCTTACCATGTGAGGTGGGGAAGAAGTTCCAGGTTGTTCTCTTGAAACCCATTGTTAGAGGGACACTGCAGAGGAGAGAAAAGTTCTTTTTGTTCTTGTATTGCTTGCTGGGGCCATCTGACCAAAAGTGAATAGTGTCAATTTTTGGAAACTTTAAACGAATATCTGTCAGGACTGGTTCCATATGAGTCCAAATGGCAGATGCATCCTGTCGCTTGGATTCTGATACTGTGCAAAAACCTGTCTTCTGTTCTTTTGTATAGTACATGCCAGTGTGCAGGTTGAGCTGTGGAAGGTTCTGACCAAAATGGCATGACTGCACTTCAGAACTATACTTGCATTTCCACGCCTCAGAAAAGTCCACATACACAATTACTGTGCTATCATTGCACTTCTCAATAATGTTCCTGTACTCTCTGCTTTGGTTCTGAACTGAGCACACATGTGTTGTTGTTTCTGTCTTCAGTTTATCTTCATATTCTTGGAGAAGCTCTCCCAATGTGCCACTGTGCCTCACAAGTCTTGTGTTGAAGTGGAGCCCATCTGCAGTATGATCCTGAACTCGTTCCCATTGCTGCCATTCAACATGGGTCTGGTCTTGCTGGGGTGTGGGAAGTGTATGTTTGTGGAGACACCGGGTGCAGGAGCGCAGAAGAAATGCCTCGCTTATCTGTGAACAGCAGACAAGTTCAAAACTATCCTCCAGTTTGCTAGATGTGACGACACCATTTTCTCTTAGCACTTTAAGCATCAGCTTAGCATTTTCATGGTACTGGCATTGGCATGTCTTGCGATCCGACGGTTTTGGCGCTGTGACGTAGAATGGATGTAAGGCACAGAAGGATGAATAACTGATCTTCACTCCTGGTTCCATCTTGGTGAACTCCTTGTGGAGGTTCAATGCTGTATCATTCAGAATCATTCTCTGATGCTTTATTTTCTTGCGTGTGATTGTGTCCTGCTTATCAGTTGTAATTCGTGCTGCATTAAGGTAGAAATTCTGAACCTTCTGAGTAATGGTTTCAATGTATGCAGGTTTTTTGTCCTTAGCCCTCCTCTTCCGCAGTGTGTTGTATGTTATGCCAAACTGCCTCATCTGGTGAATTAGCCGATATTTCCTCAGAACCTTGCCTGAGAGAGTCAAGTTCTTATTCTTGTGGACAGACTTGTTTTGTTTCAATTCATGAGTGAGTACATTGTGGAACAGCAGAGTTTTCTTGATGGAGGGGTTTTTAAGTTGGCTTCCCCGCAGCAGCTGCTCTGTTTTTTTTCCAGGTGATTCTTGTGTTTTTTTATTCCTAGCTTTTTCTCGTAACCAACGCTTTTTCATTTTGTTCATATCTTTTTTTACCTCTTGAAGTTTATTTCTCATAGCTTTCATCTCTCTGTAGTATCTTTTTCTTGTTTTCTTTCTTTCCCTTTCTCCTGCTATAGCCTGCCTACTTCGAGCTGGCTCGTGTATGGCCTGATCCACTGGACTGTCTGGGGGAGTTTCTGGGACTTCTGAGACCTTTCTCTTATGTTCTCTTGAAACTTTTTGTCTACGTTTCCAAGCTTTTCTCTGACTTCTCCTTTCCCTTTCATTCAAGTCACTGACATTTTTTATCTTCCCTTCCTCAACTCTCTTCTTCCATCTTTGCCTTTCCATTCTGAGGTATTCCTCCTTCAACACTGGCTCACTGTGTATTTTTTCTCTCCGCTTCCTTTGATATTCCCTGTTTCTGCTCCTTCTCTCCTCCACTGATAGCTTCTGTCTAGCCATAACTTACTGAAATACATAAAGTCAAAGTTGAGTGTAATGACTATGAAACTGAGTGGAATATTCTGAATGTAAGATTTGGTAAAATGCCGTCATGCCATTTTAATTTGGCTTTAGTCATTGGAGATACAATAGGCTACATGCCATATTGGGGATATTGCTATGTAAGTAGGTACAGTAGTAGGGGCACTATGTGCATCCCTAATGACATAATCCAAATGAACATGACATAATAGTGAATTCAGAGAGAGAGAGGGGGCAACTCATCACCTCGGATTGGACAATATGGAAGAAATATAGGAGGAATTACCTAAGTAAAAATACACAAGAGGCTACTGAAACATCACATGTCATATTGGTATTTTATTGTGATCAATAATTATATTCAAGGCTCTGTTGAGGGCCATTTGTAGGCTTTTGTCACCACCGTCAGACTGCATGTCACCACCGTCAGACACAAAACCTGACGGTGGTGACGTCTGACGGTGGTGACAAAAATCTACTCTTTCACATGATATGCATGAGTTGTTCACATTAGCCATTTTGTTTTCCTCCTGTTGCTAGCTAGTTCAAACCTCTTTTTAAAAAGTATACATTAATGTCATAATCTAATCTAATATTTTTTTTACAAAAGAGACGGTGTTGACATGTTATGGTTGCGACAGTATCAGTGTCAACAAATATGAACCATTTTAAGAGAAAATAGCAAACTTACAGGAGCTTGAGTGATCTTAAAGCATGCTGTAGAGCTGAAGGTTTGAAAAGGGGGTCCTCAGAAATATTGCTGACCTTGTATTTGCCTGATTTTATTGTTTTTTATAAATATCTGACGGTGGTGACGAATATATGGGACACATTTTCAGCAGCCACAAAGTAATAGTAAATATTGTTCAAAACTCACTTTTTGTAGTTTTTAATAAACATTACAATGTAATCTTTCATTTAGTAAAGATATTATTCAATTAAATTATTACTTTTTGTTTTTTTAATCAAGTTGAAATTATTAACCCCTATCCGAGGACAACTGATTTTGTAGGCCATGGGCCAGCATATAATCATGAAATTAATACAAATTAAAAATAAAACCATAAAATAACCTTACATGTGTGCAAAGGACCCCCTGAGTATAATCTTTCTTCTTTTTATTCATGACAATGTTATTCATTTCCAACAGAATGAGCACTTTTCTTAGTGGGACATGTTTTTGCCAAAGTTTCAAGAATCAGTGAGGTGTGAATACACCCTTAGAGATGACCAAGTGCAAGGGTTAGCCTTAGATTGTCCTCATCATTCCTGCTGGCAGTGACCATGACTAACCAAGCAGCAAACTATGTCCAAAACAAAACACAAAAATAAAGTGGCGGTGTGCTCAGTACTGTTCTTAAAGAATGAAAACAAGAGCCTGTAGCTTAAGCATCAAAATATAAAAAAATAATTACGGACCAAAATGATTATAAATTAACTGCTGATGCAAGGCAGGCTAGAGATGTCACATCTCGCTGATAATAAAAAGAAAGGAAAAAGGAAAACCTGTCGCACACTCTGATTAACAAACCATACTGTGGTAGAAACTCTGAGTGATGATCAGCGCTTGAATCCAGGCACCGTGTAGAATGATTCAGTTCCGACATGGTTAGCCCACAGCTTCGTCTGGTTGTCCAGGTACCGAGTCGTCATTCCCAGCCGCAGGTGGGACTCGCGGCGCCGGGAGGGAGCTGATGAAATCCTCGGCCTGCTCCGCGGACTCAAAAGGCTCCGTTTTGCCGGCCGCTTTGACTTTCAGTATGGCGGGGTAGAGCAGGAAGAACTCCACTCCTTTGGCTCGGGCCATGTTCATGGCTTGAGTGAAAGTTTGTCGCCGTTTGACAGTGTAGCCGCTGTAGTCGGGTGACAAGCGAACCGGCCGTCCATTCATTGTGAGCGGGGATTTCTTTGCTGCACGAAGGATAAGTTGGCGTGTTGTGTACCGGAGCGTATTAAAGATTAGAGTGCGGGGCCCGGATCTCTTTCTGTTGTCACTGTACACACGGTGAGCACGCATGATTTCGCCGTCTAGATTGCCCAGGGTGGGGAACCACTTCGGCAGCGATTTTGTGAGGTACTGGACCGCGTTGGACCCTTCGATCCCTTCTGGTAGCCCGATGGCGCGGACATTGCAGCGCCTGCTCCGATCCTCCATGTCCGCTAGCTTAAGTTGCATGGTCTCCAACGTGGCCTCGTAGCTGGTTAGCTTCCCACGTTTACTTTCAACATCTGACCGTATTTTGTCCAGTTCCACATTGACGGAGCCGATACTCTCGTTAAGAGAAAATAAATCAGCTTGAATGGCTCCCAATTTTTCCTCTGTGTTTTCTCCCATCTGCTGAAGTTTGTCGAAGCGTGTCTCCAGGTAGCCACGTTGTTTTTCAAGTACCGCTTCCGCAATGGCCTCCATGTCGGACATCCCTCTCGTCTTTACAGCAAGCCCTGGCTCAAATTTCTTGCTCGAATCCGTCATGGCGTATTTATAGTCAGTGGTGCACTCAAAAGAGAAAAGTAATAGTTGTCACAACGGTGGAAATCAATAAAAATAGCAATGCTGGGTTGAGCGAATTCGACCTAAGCCGCCATCTTGTCCAGCTGATCACGTGACTCCACCAAAACCATTCTTATATCATCTTTTTCAGCGTTTTCTTAGTTTAAAAAAATGGTACCATGCTAAGGCTTGTAGCTAGCTCGTAGCCAGTGCTAGCTATGCAAGAGTAAGGAGACTACTTGTCTGTAACAACATCTATTGCACGTCTGTCCGTCCTGGGTGAGGGAGTTTTCACTTCCACTCTGGTCAACGCCCTTGTCACAGCCCGTCTCGATTATTATTGTAACGCTCTTCTACATGGTCTGCCACAGTGTAAGGGATAATGTGTAACGCAGGTCATTATTGGGAAAATAAGTCCCGGCAGGGCGAACTGCTTGGTCTTGCTTTGTCTTGAAGGGACAATAAAAAAATACATTCCGAACATATTTGATGATCGCGAAGGTTACTGTTTAATTATTACACCATATAGTGTGAAAATTGGCGTCAAATTCACTAATGCTGAGCTTTAAAATAGGAATCAGCGACAATTTACCTTGCATTTACATTTACATTCACATTGAATTCAGCTGCATCCTCGCTGTCTGCATTCCATTTTTCCCAGATTCATATGGCAGTGTAATCGGGAACTGCCCATTGGGTCCGACCTCCCATTGGTCCGACCTCCCATTGGTTCGACCTCCCGTTACTCCGACAAAATACCCACTGGTCCGACCTCCCATTGGTTCGACCTCCCGTTACTCCGACAAAATCAACCACAAGTCGGACCAATAGGAGGTCGAACCAATGGGTGGTCCGGTTAGTTCGAACTGTCATCGCTATTTTCTGACAAGCTCTTCCATTGATAGGAGCATGCAGCTTTCTCTCTCTCTCTCTCTCTCTCTCTCTCTCCAGGAGCCAGATCATGTCAGATCGCGCACAACCATCATAAATGCTGATCAAGATGTGTAAACTGATAATCAAAGCCCCCCCTCCCAGAGTACAGAGTAAAAGAAATACTCTTTTTTTTTCTCTCTCCCCTCCGCTCTAGCGTGGCTGAACCTGGCGGCTTGAGCTCACTTCACAGGCGTGAGGCTGCTGCAGCCGCCGCTCCTGCTGACAGCAGACTGAGAGGAAAAAAAAAGAAGTAAATTTGGCTTTGGTTAGGTTCAGGCAATGAAGGAAGGAGTTGGTTAAGTTTAGTAAAAACAGCAGGTAGAGGCTAGACAGGCTGGAAGCATAATGAGCATTATATGTTATTAATGTGAAGTGCTTGTTTTGCACATGATCCGTTTGATCCCAGAAAGGAAAAAAGGATCAATGCGCAGCCTCCGTTTCCTTTCTGATTGCGTCCGTCTGTCTGTTCGGAGTGGGAGAGAGAGAGAGAGAGAGAGAGAGAGAGAGAGAACCCAATCCACCTGTCTGTATACCTGTCTGTAATGTAAGTTTGATTTGATATGAGTGTCAAGGTTTAATTATGGACACTAATGAGCGCGCAGCAGTGCGTAAAAGTCGTGCGTAATGACAGCTCCTCCTTGGTGAAACACAATAAACTGCACCTCTTCTTCCACGTGTATCTTATTAACAGGTGGAGACTATATGAATAATTATATAAATGCATAGTGAACGGTAAGAATGGAGAGTTGGACTAATGCTAATAACTAGTCCAGTTCCAACTAATGAGGACCTCCCATTAGTTCCAACTCTCATTACTCCGATTGTCGGACCAATGGGAGTTCGAACTAATGGGAGGTCGGATTAATGGGAGGTCGGACCAGTGCCATGGACCCGTGTAATCATGTTAAACGACCTCATTAACAGTTTTCAATCATACACTCCAACCCCGCTTGTTGCAACTTTAGAAAATATAATCAAGGGGAAAAAAGGCTTACAAACATGGACCACAATGGCTCCAAAATACGCACAAAAATCCAAAAGAAACGAAAATGAACAAAAAATTAACTAAACAGCAATGAAGTGGTCAAAAATCTGTGTTTTACGCATGCCTCTGTGTGTCTGGCACACGCGTCTAGGAGCTCTCCCACGTTGGTTTGTGAATGAAAGCTGTATGAGAGAGAGAGAGAGAGAGAGAGAGAGAGAGAGAGAGAGAGAGAGATGGTCAGGTTACTGTATGTCAGATGAATTAGTCCTCTAACACAAACTACAGTTTGACTTGTCAGTTTTTCCAGTAGGATGTATAAGATGAAAGAGCAGGTTCTTAGGTAAAATGTTAGTCATTTCATCAATGTTTATTTCAAACCACCATGCTGTTACAGCTAGTCAAACAATGGCTGACAGGGGTGTGGATGGTTGTAGAACACCTTTTATCTTTGTCGTTTTACTAAGTGTCAACCATCTTTCCTTTTTACATGGACTATGAGCTGCTTCCAACCTCCTGCTGAGGGTTTCCATTCTTACATGTTCACCATTCACTGGTATTATCAGAATATGCTCTTTAAGTCAGCTTTAATGTTAGGATCTACAGCAGTTTGTAAACAAAACATTGAAACTGGGCCCCTCCTCTTGGGCTAAGCTGTGGAGCTTTTGTTTCGTTAGGTACCCATAGAACCTATCTATCATCTCTTCTCTGAATTAGCCTTCTCAGGAAAGAGTCCATGGTGGGATAGAGGTCAACAGAAGTGGTTACATTCTTCTCCGACTTTTTCACCACCTCTTCAAACAGGGACATGACATTATTACAGAAGAGGAGATACACTTCCACAATGTCTGCCTCTTCCTCAACACCAGCAGCATCTTCTGTCAACCGCAGCAATTCTTTCAGGCGCCTTGGACATTCCTCACCAATGCTGATGTGTGATTGCAGGGTTGAGTGACAGCCATCTCGCCACCACATGGTGCAGGATTTCATGGAATTCAACATCACAGAATTCACAGAACTCCTTCAGGGACTCTCCTTTTGGCAGAGGTTGAAAGGAAACCGAATATCTTGAGGACAATATTTTCCACATCCACTGAGATGTCACACTATGAGATAATAACGAGAGAGAGAGAGAGAGAGGAGGACAGAGAGAGAGAGAGAGAGAGAGAGAGCGTCCTTTACGCTGATTTCCTTTACGCTGATTTCATTCCGCATGGTGTTTATGTTGTGATTAGTGTACACCTCTCATCTTGCTTACACAGGGTTTGAATAAATGTGAGTTTCTTTATTAGTTTATTAGTTGTTGTTTCTTACATTGGGCAGGGGTTCTCAGTGTATCAGATCAAACCTGATTAAGTATATTAGTAAACTCATTATTGGTCACTCTGAGCTCGGACCTCCGGACCAAAACAGCTGTTTCCTCCTGGGAGAGGTTCGGCCTCTGGCATCGCTGTCTCCTCCGTCCATGTCAAAGTATAAAATGACAAACTTGCAGCGCGCATCGCCTGCCGCGCAGTTAAAGGTGAGGAGAGGAGCTCCTTTGATTGGTGAAGATCCGAATCGGCTGTGTTAATCCCACTTCTCCTCCTGTCTCCCTCCCGCCCTCTCTCCTCCCTCTTTGCCGTTTGCGCCGGTGGGAGGGACGAGGGGAGGGATTGCGCTGGTCTAAGTCTGACTGCGTGGCCCACCAATCTTGCGAAATGGACCTGGGCCACACCCCGTTGGCGTGGCGAAGCTGCGCTGATGTTAGACTTCACCTGGTCTAAGAAACTAGGGCCCCTTGAGTCACTGTCTTTAGAAACTAAAGACCAAGTCTGAAACCTTGGCGTGCTGATAGACTCAGATCTACGAAGGAGTATTAGGGCCAGCCAAAAAAAAAAAAATCAGCCCCCCAAAAAAAAAAAATCCGACGCAAGGGAAAAAAACAAGCAAAAAAAAAATCCGGCACAAGAAAAAAAAAAAAAATTAGGTGGAAAAAAAAAAAATCCAGCACAAGAAAGAAAAAAAAAGTCAGGCAAAAAAAAAAAAATCCGGCACAAGAAAAAAAAAAAGGCAGGCAAAAAAAAACAAAAAACTGCAGGCTTGACCACGTAGAAGCAACAAGCGACTGACTGCTCCATGACAGCAGCAGAGTGACAGACAGGCTCTTGTAGTAGTATTTGTAAATATTACAAATACTACAGGAGAGGAGATAGGCCTATCCTGTATAGTATTTGTAAATACTACAGGAGGAGGCAGAGACCTGGATCGCGGTGGTCTAGTCACGGAGGTGTCTCCAGTCACGTTTAGTCACGCTAAACGTTAGCTCATATAATGTCTCTATGTAACTTAAAAATGATTGTGTGTTTGTGTTTGTTTTCCAGGTTAAAATCATTTCTCTTTTCACGTGCTTATAGCTGAGCTCTTTTAAGAACTTAAAACTTTATCTATTTTACTTTTATTTGCTCTTGCTTTTGTCAGGATAAAAAACAGGAAAACTGACATTCATGTTCGTTTATTCCAAGAGAGGACAAACAACGACGTTCCGGTCAACTATTTATTAAATTGGATCATCAAAGGAATCAGATACAAGAAACTCTCCTGTTCAGGAAATCGCAGTCTGCAAGCAGTTAGCTGCAACCACCATCCCAAGAGAGCGAGAATTCTCTGTCCTCTGCACAAGACAAAAACGTTACATTAATTTTAATAAATTCGCACTATGTGTGTGTAATTAACTCTTATTGGTCAAAAACAGGTGGGGAGTGGCTGTGGTTTAAACTTAGCCCTCCCTTCGTTGGTGCCCTCTGGCTGGCACATGTTGGTCCCATCTTCCCAGCACACGAACCTCTGGGCCTGAAAAAAACAAAGCCCTCCCTACACTGACATAACTCTCCATCCCAGGTGTCTGAGGGGTCAGGGCAGATAATACAGACTCTTCCTCACAATGCTTCATTCAGCGGGCCACAGGCCTCTCATCCTCTCCTCCCTTCGGCCTTGGAGATGTTTTGCTTTCACTGTGGCTCTGTGTGCCCTCAGTTTACCTCTGAATGATCAAACAGGTTACTGGTATTCATTGCATTATGAATCAGGCTCAACATAAGTCTATATGGTTTGCTTACAAGTTTCAGTTATCTTTAAACTCAATGGGTTAGTCAAAAACATAAGGCACAACAGGTTAGTTAAAACACAAGGCTAAACTCTACTACTACTTAAAGTGAATGCATAAACAGGTACATAAAGGCAAATGTTTCACACCACACACAGGATTAACTTGTTTAATTGGGTAAAATGTGTAAGTGCCCAATCTAATAAAACAATCATCAGTGAGATATATTCAGTGTTGATCAGTACTGTCAAAGTGGAGAATATATGTTCAGTGTTAGTTCTGATGAGATATGGTTCAGCCTTATCTCATCAGTCAGTGAGACAATGGTGCTCTGTTTTGTTTGTTAGTCAGTAAGGCACAATATCAAACTCAGTATAAGGCAAACATTCAGTGTTAAGACAGTTTTCACCCTAACACTTTTAACTCTGTTTTTAGTGTTTTGTTTGTTTTTATTCTGTTTTATGCTTCTTTTTTAATGTTTTGTCTTTATGTAAAGCACATTGAGTTGCCTTGGTATGAAATGCGCTATATAAATAAAGATGCCTTGCCTTGCCTTGCCTTGCCTTGCTCACACATGCAGGCCTCTGTTGCCCGCATGTCTGCTTACTTGCATGTCCTCTCCACGGAGATGAGTGTGTACAACAAGATATCACACTGTGATTACATTAATCACACCATGTCTGTCATGGGAAGCCTACTAGCTGACAAGGAACTTGTATGATGTATGATGAAGATAATGTATTCTGTGGGTAACGGGGGCGGGACTAGATAAGCTTTTGCTTCTCCCACTTTCCCTCTCGGCCATGTGTATTGCATTATTTATACTAAGATGATGTGTGATGATGATTGATCTAACAGACATGCCCAAAATAAACAAATAAATAAACAATGATGTGTGTCTCGAATGACTTTACTGATTAAAGTTTGATTTCCTGGTATGAATGTTTACCTGCTGAGACAGCAGGGGGGCCTCCCCAGAGGAAAAGAAAATTCAAAAAGAGATCTCAAAAATGTTTCATTTACTTCTCCTAGACAACTATGAGATCTGTGTGACAGAAAACTGAGACTAACAGCTTGGACGCACTAGACGCGGAACCGAAGCGCAGCGCCCTGGAGCGGAGGGAGTTTCAGTTCGGCGCACATGTTAACCGGTCTGCCTGGCCGCACATCTCGCGCTGTGGAGCGCAGTGCGCGCGCCTGGAGCGCTTCAGTTTCGCGCCGAGAGCACCGTCTGTCAAGCTGGACAGACGTGGTCGTACCAGACAGGAAGTCGGGCACAGAAAAGGCGAGAGAATCCGGTCAATTTTCAAAATAAAATAATTAAATGATGATTAATTAAGTTGTTGCTTGTCCATCTATACATATTTGACCGTTGCGTCTGCACATGGGGCACACAGACACATGTTTAAAATGACGTGTGTGTGAAAAACCGAGTGAATACGAGTATGAACGACTGCAGTCGATGTCTGACCGGCGCGGAGAGAGGAGGAGAAGTATGCTCCCAGTGCGACCACCCAAGCGCCCGAGAAGCCACGCGCAGTGCGCGCGCCCAGCTTCCGCGTGCAGTGCATCCAAAGCCTAAGGGTTATTTCTCCTGTGTCTCATCTTTTTCTCCAGAGCAATACGATGCAGTAAATCTCAATTTAGTCCCCTTTTAAGTTTCAGAAGAGATCTCAACAAGCTCTAATATAATTCTCAGAGTTTCTCAAATTTGATGTCTCTTTGTGATATCATACAGAGAAATCAGAGAGCTCTCTCTATAAACTCAATCTATTCTCATTCTAGCTTCAGTTTATCCATCTCATACTAAGCTCAGACAGAACAAATGCAGAGCTCTCCAAAAGCACTCATTGATTTCTCAGACTTAGATCAATGTTTTGGTTGTTTTCAATCATGTTGACTTTATTGTAATCCACATGATTTTTTTTTTTTTAATTATGTATAACTGTACTCAGAATGAATTGATTGAAAATGTATGATTGTAGGTTGCAAAGACCTTCTGCTTTTATATTAATTACATTTTCTATGAATAACTAAGTATTCCAATACACATAATTCAGGTTTTTTTCATGAACCACATAAAACGTAAAATAAAAACAACAGTCATTTATTGGTAATTTGAGAGCAATAAAGTTACTATTTCAACAAAGTCCAATATCAGAATATAGCACTTTTTATCACTTAAACATACTACTACCACTACCATTGCCTCCAATAGTGAACACATTTGTGAAAATAGTTAGGAAAATAACTATCAAAACAGTAAACAGAAAGTCACTTTTGACAATTGCATTGCAGAAATGTATTTTACAAAATGCCAACAAAAATTTCAAAAACTCAGACCATTAGTGGTGTCAATCTAGTATATTCAGATGTCTGTATCTTCTCATGTTAAAGCAGATATCAGTGGAATGTTTTTGTTAATATAAGTCCTAAATAGTCCTATTTTCCGTCAGCAATCACTTACATGAAGTATTTCAGCCTAAACACGAGTCTCTCCGTCACTCTGCTCTGCTGTAACCCGAGGAGAAAATTTTCCTTGTGGGATACAAGTGTTATCCAATGAGGAGAGAGAACGGCATGAAGGGCTGTGTGTGCAGCCAAGGGATGCGCGTGAATGTGGTGACGTAGCACGAGGACCAATTGATGCCTGACAAGGGCGGGGGCTGCTAACTCATGGTGCGTTCAAGGAAACTCGTACTTTGTGTTTTTCCTTCCTGTGAAGTCATACCAGTTCGATCTGGTACGAGTTCACGGGTCGGAAGTTACGAGTGGCCGTTATAGGGAACTTTCACAGACAACAGGACGGTAAAAACACGAGCTACGGGTTACCTGGAACGCTACCAAGTCGTAGTTGTGACTTGAAGCTGTAACTTACGGTTTCAAAAGCCTGCCTTGAACACAGCATTAGCCGAAACGGCCGTGCCACTGATATCTGCTTTAAGCCCCAAAGTGACCTATTTGTGTGGTAATAGATTAATAAAACTGTTGAGATCACTGACCAAGATCATTTGTCTTGGTATGGCATTACAACACTATCTGCCCATCAACTTGAGACTTTACATTTTCAGTAAAGGCGGGCTTACACTGTACGATTTTGCCACGATTTTCTCGTCCCAGACGAGTCGCAGCCTAATTTGCATAATCTTAGAGGGATCGCGGGGTCGTGAGCATAATCGGGACGTATGGTTAGTGAGGCTCTGCGTCACGTCCCGACGCCCTAAAGACGAGTCGCCGACCTCCCGATTATTTTCTGACATGCCAGAAAATTTCTCGTCGTGACGGACAATGTATGGGGTCCTACGTCACGATTCTGCACATACGACAAGTTTTTGCCATGACAGATTGTTTTAGCACAGAGCACAGAGCCTTTATGAACCTGAATGTGATGCTGAACCTCGTCAGATGGAGTTAGAACGGGCAGACAGAGAGAGGAGGGACAGGGGAGTGACCAGCTGAAGTTAGACCACAGCTGTGACAGACAGGGTGACCGGCTGATGATCAGTAATGCAGCGCAGTCCGTGATGGAAGATCAGCCCGACAAATACACACACTATCAATCAGCAATTGAGGACGATTATTTTTTCTTGCCGTTACAGTATAAAATAGCGAGCCTACACACCAGCCACTTCCACTGTGCTCTGGCTCCTGATCAGCTGAATTTTTAAACAAAGTGCAGGCGAGAGAGAGAACTAGTGAGGCTCCTCTGACAGCTGCAGGTGAACTGCACGTCAGCTGGCTGGAGAGCGTCTCTCTCTCTCTCTCTCTCTCTCTCTCTCTCTCTCTCTCTCTCTCTCTCTCTCTCTCTCTCTCTCTCTCTCTGCAGCACCGGCCTTGGAGGTGATGCGCGCTTTCTGTGTGTGTGTTTGTCGGTCTGATCTTCCACATGGACTCTGCTATATAGGAACCAACATCAGGAACCAATGTCAATTTGAGGTTTACAATCGAGCAATTATAGAGCAGCACAAATCTCAGCGGCATCGCAGGGTGATCGTGGTGGGGAGCAATCGTAGAACGACGTGCAATTAGTGGGGGTCTGAGACTGATCTGAGACGTAGGACTGAAGAGGGAAGCTCGTGCAGTTTGAGATGTGAACAGACGAATAGTCGTGCAGTGTAAACCCGCCTTACGGAATTTCTACTAGTTGGAGAAATCATGGGCTCTTCTGTTCACAATAATATCATGTCTTTGAGTTCATAATATGTTTAGTCCCTTTCAAGTTTGTTAGGGAAATGTGCAGCAAACACAATACCAGGCATTGAGGACAGATCAATGAACATCAACTTTCCCAAAATACTTTCAAGTCCAACTACTGTCCTTTTTACAGGAACTTCCAAGAGGCTCACAATATGGAAACATGTCCCACCTGTTAAAGTGTCCCTTAGAAGATTTATGCCTGCAACTGCAAATTCATTCACAAATACAAGATTCATCTCATTTTGACCTTCACTGGTTTCTTTGTAGGAACACAATAATTCAATCTGGCCGTATTTGATCGGCATACCATCACAAAATAACACTGTGGAATTGTTCCGTCTTTTGGCTTTGACATACTGCTTGGAAGTGTAAACCGTTTTCCCTATTTGAGCTCTGTTATATGCCTTGACAACATTAGTATATAAACCCTGACCAAGAAACTGTTCCAGAAGAGACATATCATCAGGTTCAAGACATCTGTTGACAATCTATTGACAACATTACTAGCTTGATAACTAATGCCATTTGTCATTCTGGCCAAAAACTCAGTAGCTACTGTGTTCAGCTTTATGTTTTGTGTGATGCTAGGGAGAGACTGTATAGTCTTTACAGCATTAACCATTAGGTATATTCTGGGTCCCATGTATAAGACGAAGTAAGTACCCATTTTTGTCTTCAAAGTGAAAGAAAGAGTGTGTCCACAGAGGTCCAAGAGCTCTTACACTATCTGCTAAATGGACAAGTAAGTGGATATTGGCTGTCATGTATCGTTCACCATAAAGTCCACTCATTTGAGAACAGAAATTCCAAAGTAGTTTTTCAGCATGATCTATTTGCGCAGGGGTTATTGACTCCATCATAAGAATGAAGATCGCTTCACTAAGGAGCAGGAAATGGCTGTAGTACAGGCCTGCAAGAATGCCCCGGAATACAACTGGCCCAAAAAACAGCAAAATGGACCGATACTCACACTGCATGAAAAGTGGGATTTTTGACAGTTAGCGGCACTGTAGATTGTCGTGGAAGTTCAGGTTTGTGACTGCATACGACAATTTGCAGGAAACACCCACAACTGTCGGGAATTGTCGGGAATTGTCAGAAATTGCCCTGGGCTTTACTGGGCAGTCCCCCCCCATCACCACCCTCTCCCTAATTCAAGGGGAGGCTTTAACATGTAAATGATCATGCTGTGAGCTATACAAATGCAAATCAGTGTAGCATGGTAGCAGGGGGAGTCTTATTCCAGGTAACATTTTTCTAAAAGGTATTAAAGAGGAACTAAACCCCAAAACCACTTTTTTCTGCTGAAAACAAATGTATTTGGGTATAAGGTAGTGTTGTCAGTTGATTCTGGTCCAACTTTTGACATTTTAGACAAAATATTTCAATTTGGTGTATTTTGTAGTAAAAATGTAGAGTGACTGCCCTCTATGGGTTGAAACACGGCTATTACAATCGAATTTTTCTATTGGCTGAGATGGAGGCAGATGACGTTTTGGAGGCAGCTTTCGTCACCGGCCACTAGCTCCCCGGCCAATCAGCACCGGCTGCTGCCTGCCGCTAACGGTTGCTAGGCACTCTAGCTGCTCTGCTGCGGCTAACTGCTGCTAACAGCTGCTAACAGCTGCCTGGATGGGAACAATACATCCATGGATGGGAACCGTTAGTGCGGCCGGCGCTAACGAGCCGTTAACGAGCTAACGAGCCGGCGGATCAGCTGTAGATGCTGTGTCACGGCTCTGGCGTCCTCTCCTAGTAGTGTCTGCGCTACTAGTGCTGAGAGTCGCTCGTTAGCAGCTCGTTAGAGCTAGCAGAAGTGTCGATGTGTGTTTATTACTTTTTTTTTCTCTTTTGTGTGATTTCGCGGGTGTGAATGGGGCGCAGGGGGGGGGGGGGAGGGGGGATCGGAGAGTGCTCAGGAGTCCCGCCCATAATCAAGGCATTTTTTGAATTTCAAGCTTAGAGCACGTCATCCAAAACTGAGGGGTTTAGTTCCCCTTTAACTTAATTTTAATCCTTATAAAACCCACTGTTGATTTAAAACATCAAATAAGTTTTTATGCTGAGAAGTACAATGGTGTATTAGGGCCATGTGTAACAGGGTTAATATTAAATATAATTATATAAAATTGTAGTTGATTTTTTTAAAATATATTTTTATCTGTTTTTTTATTATTTTGTTTTATTTATTACCTGACGTTTTATTTTATTTATTTGTATTTTGTATTATTTTCTTTTGTGGCCCCCTGCCCCTGCATTCCTCCCTGGGCGGCCCCACCCCCATATATAAATGTAACCGTTGGTTTTGTTTTGGTCACTTCTCGTCTGGTCAGTTTGTTGAGAGGTGAGTTTTCTTTCTTTTCTGTGTCTGTTGGTGTTTTTATTTTGTCTCTTTTTTAATGTTTTTCCAATTTATATATACATTTGTCATGTTTCCTTTATAGGGGTTGGGGAGACGGAGCTGATTGTGTTTTGTTTTTATTTCTTTCAACTGGTCAGGTATGTTTACTTTTTTAACTGGTCACTTCTCGTCTGGTCAGTTTGTTGAGAGGGGTTGGGGAGACGGAGCTGATTGTGTTTTGTTTTTATTTCTTTCAACTGGTCAGGAATAAAAGAAATAACCTCTAGGAGGACTGTGATTCTTTACACAACAACGCAGAGTACTCCACGAACCGGTTACACATGTGTAAAAAAAACAACAAAAAAGCACCTATTTTAAAAGAAACTTATTCAGAGAAAAAAAAAAATTGACTTTAATCATCACCTAAATAGGTTTTTACAAATTATGTAAAATTTGTTATGTACTACAATGTTATGTAGAAAAGACAGACAAAATCGTTTATTTCAACCATTTATTTCAACCATTTGTTTGTCAAAAAAAAGTTAGAATGTGAATTCCATGTAAACATCTCAGTTTGCACACAACATCTCAGTTTCCTAGAGTTCAATCACAGTGCATAGTGGCATGACTACAGTGACATGACTACAGTGACTGTCTTCAGTATTAATGTCTCGATCGTTGGTAGGAGTGTACCACAGTTGTAAACAGTTGTCTTCTCCCTGGAGTATATCCAAGGCAACTGTAAGGGGCTTCATCGCAGTACAGTACTCCTTTAAAAACTGGTGTTCCCTGTGTGTTATCGCTGGCAGTCCTAATTTGGAGGAGATGGTGTTGAGGTCTACCATGGATATTTCAGAGATTCGAGCCAGGGCATCATAGAAGGAATTCCATCGTGTTGTACAAGGTACAAGCAGCTTTTTTGACACCAACTCATCAACTGTTTCAGTAGCCAAAGTTGATCGACTAGTCTTGCTCCAGAGGGCTGTGCATTTGGCAGTAGCACTTCTGTAAATAGCCTTTGTTGCAGGCTTTGACAGCAGCCACTTGTCAATATCTGTGCACGAAATCAGGTTTAGCGTGTGTGATGCACATCTCTTGTGGGGGGGCAAAGTGATCACAACATCACCATCATCATCAGTTGCATGTAGAGCATCATTAATCTTAGTCTGTAAATGCCACCTCATCTTCATCGTCTTCAGAATCACTCTCCTGTGGCTGGTACCTCTTAAATGCTTTAACAAAATTAGAGCCATTATCAGTCACTGTTGCTGCGAATTTGTGTGTTATCCCATATGTTGAGTGTATATTGTCAAGTTCAACTGCAATGGCGTCATGAGTATGATGCCCTTTAAACCGTCTGCAGGCAAGAGCTGCTTTCTCTCTTTCCATGTTATTTGGATTGATCCAATGTGCTGTCACACCCATGAAACTTCTGTTGTGGGCCGTCCAGATGTCTGCTGTGGTTGAAATGTACTCCAGTTCCTCAAATGACTTTTTAAGCTCAATATTCATTTTTTCATATTCACTGTCAATGAATTTAGCAAAAGTGTGTCGGCATGGGGCAACCCCCCTCCCTCCTCCTCATATTGGTATTTTAGCAATGATAGCTCTGAATGCCTCAGAGTCCACAGTGGACAGGGGTAACATGTTTTCAACAGCGTACCTGGCAATCAATGTGTTCAGCTCGGCCTTGGTCACCTGTTGCTGACCCGAAAAATCGAGCGTTGCTTGTTTTAACACAGTGGCTCCATCTCCCTCGCCGGCATTTGGACTTGGGGTTGGGTTAGCAGCAACAGCAGCAGCAGCAGCAACAAGTGTCGTGTTAGCATGTGTTGATGTGAGGTGCTTCATAAGATTCGAGTTGCTTGAGGCAGACGTGGATAAAGTCTTTTTTCCTGGACACAGCATGCATGTTACATAAACATTCTCTCTCCAGGCAGCTGATGTGTGGCCAAAACCTGACACCTTGCGCTTCATTCAACCAGATTGTAGTAACGCACCACTTCACATTCTCAGTAACGGTAACGGCGTTGCAACGATGGGAAAAGTAATTAATTAGATTACTCGTTACTGAAAAAAATAACGCCGTTAGTAACGCCGTTATACTCTAACGCCGTTTTTACCAACACTGTTCAGCACCATATTCACATGTCCATGGCATATGAAGCTGTTGGCTCTGCTGAAATTGCCTCATAATCTGGACCTCAATTGCCCTATTGTTGTTATTAAACTTTCCCAGTATTCCATTAAAACGCTCAAATGAAAAACACCAAAAAGAATATACTGGTCCGTAATCCAACATGCACTCTTTCAAATGAAGATGTAGATGCATGTTGGGGGTGCAGTGCAATGGGCATATACAGTTTGACAAATTTTGAGAGAAATGTCTGCAGGTATCCATCTGCTTCTTCCAGTCTATTGATGGATATGACTCTGGAGCAGAGTATGATACAAGCCTGCACAAAGTCAAACCACATGTCATAATGCCTGTTGTTGATAAGCCCCTTAAGACAAAACAGTGAGTAAATAGTTGTCCAGTTTTTCCACTGATCAGCTGTGAATCCTGCAAAACCAGATGAAATCCGTAAGGTAATTCTTCCAACCTCACAAGGTACTTTGATGTTTTCTACTCTAGCTTGAAGTTCATCAAGGCTTTTTGTTGTTAAAATTCCTAGTTCTGTCCACAGTCTGAATACATGTCTTGCCGTACCAAGGAGAAGGTTGTGCATTGGATCTATGACGGCAAATCTGATGGCATCATAGTAACTCAAGCGGAAAAGTTCTGACCATCTAGCTCCATACTTGTGTTCAATTCTCTTCTGTTCTGCCTTTGTCTTTGCCCATTTGGATAATCCAGCGTAGTGTGTGTGATCCTTTGACGTGCGTGGCTCCCATGAAGACTGGTCAAAACCTGAGTAGTCCATTTTTTCACCAAAACCTTTCTTGCTGAACGTCTTCAAACACTTGTGGCATCCTGCAAATGTAAATTAAATGCAATATGTTACACACACATTTTTTATTTGAGCATTCAATGAAACAGACCAACAGCTATAAATTAAAAAAATAATGCCAATATTAACATATTTATTTTACTGATTCAATGATCAATATCAATGGTTATTAATTTCTGCGTGTTTGATTATTTCAATTACCTCTATAAGCTCCATGTCCAACAAAGCCTCCACATTTCCGAGTTGCAGGGATGTCTGATGAAAGACAAAGCAGGGCTGCTCTATAAACCTGATGTCCTAAAAATGAGCTGTCTTCCAGAATCTTGCCATGCCAAAGTTCTTGAAGCTCATCAACTAAGGGGTCTAAGAAAGAATTTATGTTAAGTGATGGCTCTTTTGGTCCAGGTATGAGTCCAACAAGAATCATATTTTCTTCCTTAAAGCGGTCTTCACGAGGCAGGTTCAAAATGACCAAGTTGATGGCTCCAACTGAATATGGTGCATCTTTGAATGGTTGGAACCAGTCCACATTCAGCATCAAGGCCAAATTATTTGGCTCTGCTAAAAAAGGCTCTCCATTCACATACTGATAATCCTGCCATACTTGTCCATCATATATGTCGCCTAATACACCCTCAGGTATTTTCCTCTTCCGCCATTCTTCAAATTTCTCTGCAAATCCAGGTCTTTTAACAAGTCCTTCCAGAGACTGCACCACACTCTTGTAACAATAAGAACGTATCGGATTGACATATTCTTTACCAGTAGAAGATTTTGCCATTCTAAGCAAGGCAGAGCCACATTTCTTCCTCAATGCAGACCTCTGCTGTGGGTGATTGCAGAATGGGATGCGACTACAAGTCTTACAAACCTTTGTACCATCCCGTTTGAGCTCATAGGCTTCAGTAAGCATATATATACTGCCATGCATTTTGGACAGACCACATACTGCAAGAAATTGTCACGGATGATACCAGTCCATTTCCTCAAGGAGTATAAAGTCTTTGGAATATTGCTTGCAAAGGCAGTGAGGGAATTGACACAGAGAACATTTCCAATTATCCACATTAAGTGTTTGATGCACAGAAGAAGCAATGTGATGGCATTGTCAGATATCTTGAAAGTTGACTGCCATGACAAAAGCATCATGGCCAGTAGTTTCATCAACAAATCTTCTGGTCTTTTGGACTGATCACTTCCATGCCCTTCCCCATCTTGTATGTGAGGATGGGCTTCACTTTCCCCTTCTTCATCCTCCTCAGTCACATACTCATCCTATGCAAATGTAAAGTACACGTTTAAAATGCATGAAATGACTGTACTGAGAACATGTTCATCATTATAGCCAGTATGAAAATATTTTAAAACTGTACTTTGAAAAGATCATGTGCATCTCAAACAGCTAGTAATAACCTCTTAAAATTGCTCTCTAGAAACTTCATGCAAGAAAATTTAAATTGTACACTCAGCGTAACAGTAGTAGTACTGAGAGTGAAAAACAATCATGCAAGTGAAACATGTTGGGTTTATGTAACTTAATATTATGCTTACCACATAGCAAGAGATGTCGTCATCATCTTCCATTGCCTCTGAATCGCTGGAGTCGTCCAGGAAAAGATGAATGCTTTGGTCATCTGCTGTTTCATCTGGAAAACAACCCATGCATTTAATTATTAACCACAACAGTGAAAAGCAACCACATTTTACTAGACAATTTAAATGGGACTTTTCCCAGGTTTGTCTAAATCAATACAACTTGAACATATTGAGTTTGGAAGGTTTTTCATGGGACAACCAGGCTTCATGAACCCACACCACAGACCCCGGTGCACATGACCTGGGAGTTATTGAGCTATAATGCTCATATTTACAGTATAAAATATATACAAAATTCATATAAAATACTACATGTGTTTAAAGGCAATATATAAAAAATTCATGTGTCAAAATCAACACAGGATGGCAGGGCTAAGCCTCCTCTATGACACACACCTGTTTTTATTGCATTTAAACACATGTAATATTTTATATGAATTTTTAATGTATTGAGGAGTGAATGTCTGTCATATCCAACTTAAAACTAACTTCACTGTGGTCAAAAGTTAATGTAGTGTGTTTTTTTGATGTTACAATATCTGTTGCCTATAACTATACAGGTGTATTACTTAAATTATGGTGCTCACCGTTGTCTGAACTTTCAGTCGCTGGGTGAATTTCTTCATATTCTTCTATCACTTCCTTTTCTGGATTCTCGGAGTGCTTATCATTTACATCGATCTCTTCAACTCCAGCCGAGCTATCTTCTGTTAGCTCCTCAGGATAGCTGGATAGCAGCAGGCTCGATACTTTTTCTGTCCTAGCCCATTTGTCTTCTTTCACCCACACTCTGTGTGTTCTGTGTCGCAATGTTCACAAAAGCGCCAAGGTCTTTTCTTGCATCTTGGGACGTCCATCTTGCTTTGCTTCATGGGCAAACAGTTTTTTTTAATATGTGACACGTGAGCACATCTCGCGAGTTCTTCCATATAACAGTAAACTCCCCTGTGATTGGAGGACCCGACGAGACTTCTGGTCTCATCCAATCACGTGAGGTCATGGAGGACTAACACGGAAGTACTTGCAAGGCGTGACTATAAAAACACATCTTTCTTCCCACAACTTTTTCGCCAAATCCTGTGTTTTTTTGGAACTTTGCTGTTGACTGTAATGGCCGGGCGACGTCTTAACTTCGCCTCCCCCTCAACTCCTCTGCACGGACGCGAGCAACAACAACTTTCCACACCAAGTCCGCCGAATGACGACAGAAGAGCGCTTTTAAACGCTATGAGTGGGCTGTCTCGTCAGCTTGCTACGTTTGCTGCCGGAGTAGACTCCAGGTTGCTGTCTATAGAGACAAGATTGACTGCCTTGGAGAACAGTCCAGAGGAGCCCTGTAAGAAGAGCAGACGGGTGCACAATCCCAAAATTGCGGTAAGAATATGTTCGGTGCCTGCTTGCTAAGCTAAAAGTAGCCTAAAAGTAAAGCTTTCTTTAAGTAGCCCAAGCTAAAAGTAGCCTGAACCAGTCAAAGTTGCTTTATTAAAGTGTGTTTCTGTGTATTTACAGGACGCGGTACGCCGTCTTCACAACTCTGAGACAAATTGTAGGCGCTATAAACCAGAGCAAGGGTAAGATTAAAAGAATATGTATTCATTTTGCTGTATAAGGAAATACGTAAAACAGATACTCATTTTAACCGTACATTTTGTTTTCACAGACTGACCTCGCCACATAACGAGGCCGTGACCTCATTTTTGCTTGACGCTCTCTCTGCAAGTCTGCCTGATGCAGATAAAGACATTATTGTGTGTAAGTAACGTTTGCTCTTTTCTGCTTACTGTTAACTGTAAGGAGGTGCATGTTAATGACTTGTGCCTAAGTGTTACTGTCATATGCTTTTTTATTTATTTTTATTTATACCACTCATTTGTTTTCCAGCTGCCTGTAAGACGTACTATGAAACGGTGCGCAGAACATTCAGGTACAGGCAGCCAGATTTTGCAGCTCGGGCGGAGGCTGTGAAAAGTTCAGCTCGGAGTCGTTCAAGGAAAAAGAGGGTAAGACTTATTATATTAGGGCCGTTCTTGGTCAATGTCACTATCAAATTCAGTGATTAATAGATTTGTTGTACCCATATGCAATGCATTGTGCAATACTGATTGAGTTATATTGAATGTTATTACAGCTGCTGGCTGCCAGATAGAGTGTGTTGAGAGAGGATTAGGTGGCCCTGTGGCAGAGCGCCACCATAGACCTGATGTCGGATGAGGAAGACGGCATAGTTGACGGACTGTCTGGTTGGATTGTGAGGCCACCATCTTTTCGCAGCCAAGAACTCACCAATCTCTGTACCGTTCTTCAATCAAGATTAGAGGCAAATGCTCATTACAGGGCAACACACCATAGGCGTCTACGACTCTAGGATCATGGAGGAGACTGCTGTTGTGTTTGGTGCTTGTACATAGTTGTGTTTGGTGCCATTTGTAAATAGTTGTGTGTTTTGGGCTATTGTACATAGTTGTGTGTTTTGTGCTATATTATTATTTATGCTAGTAAAGCTCTTTTTGTGAATACAAATGTTGCTGGCAAATTTTCATTTTCCTTTCCTCAATAAATTCATGTCCATAGGAGGGAGTATGTATGTATGTGTATATGTATATATATGTATATATATATATATATATATATATATATATATATTAGGGCTGTCAGAGTTAACGCGTTAATCGCGATTAGATTAATTAAAAAAATTAACGAGATTAAATTTTTTAATCGCGGTTAATCGCGGCCCATTTTGTCCTCTGTGGAGGACTGGAGTGTGGGACCTCCAGTCCAGTAGGTGGCGGTAAGGCACCTTCAAGTTGGTTGCTACACAAATATACACAGTCTAACATATATCCACAGCTCTATCCATTGATTTTTTGAGGCTTTGTTGTCAACAAATGCACATGGCCATGTATTGATTTTTTTGACAGCTCGGTTGTCAACAAATGCACGTGGCGATGTATTGATTTTTTGACGGCTTCTGTTGTCAACAAATGCACATGGCCAGGCAGAGGTGTAGCAAAGTAAAGGGCAATTTCCACTGGATGCAATTCGTTTCAATTCTGTGTGAGTTTCATGCATCATGTGTTATGATTAGGTACTAGGCCTGCTAGGTCTGGTCTAAAAGTTGTTTGTCTAGAGATTATAACACTTTGGAGGGTTGAAAGTCCAAAGCGCCATATATAATATTTTTAATAGAGATTAATCGCGAGTTAACTATGGAAAAAATGCGATTAATCGCGATTAAAAAAATTAATCGTTTGACAGCCCTAATATATATATATATATATATATATATATATAGGGTTATAAGATGAGTGATTTCAACCAATCACGAGTGATCTTTCTAGTTTAAGAGGAGTGGTTTCAACCAATCACGAGTGATCTTTCTAGTTTAAGAGGAGTGGTTTCAACCAATCACGAGTGATCTTTCTGGTTTAAGAGGAGTGGTTTCAACCAATCACGAGTGATTTTCCTAGTTTAAGAGTGGTAGTTTCAACCAATACTGAGTGAGGACATTGAAGCCAGGCCAGGCCACTGCTGTTCATATGCTGATTAGAGCCATTAACGCCTTCTGACCAGGCGCCGTTTCGCCGCTATTCATATGCTCATTAGACCCTCCGACCATGGTTCGTTTCCGTCAGTATGTGGCACGGACGAACTTTGCAGTCCATAAATTGTCGTTAATTGCCGGTAATTAGGGAAATCTGCAGGCGTTTAAGGGGACGAAAATCCCACCTTTCATGCTGTGTCAGATGCTTTAAAGAACATTCCGTGAGAGGACACAGAACGAGGGAATCTAATCAAAAATGGTGGTCTTATTTCTTTCATGCGTTTGTCAACTTCTCTGACTGACCTAACCATACTGAATGCACATCGGGAAAACTCTGTGGAAAACCACAAAAACATCAATAGACGCATTGCTCCCAGTAGTACAGAGTGCATATAGTCTATACCTGTACCCAAGACCAAATCATAGCTTTTTAGTCTACTGAGAAAGGTAGGTCCCTTCACCCCACGTACAATGCTGTTGGAATCATAGGCCATCTTAGCATTATCTACAAACCCCTTGTGGGTACGAGGCGGGCCTTTTGGATCTGTCTTCTGGAAAGGAAAGGCATGGACATGACCTCTTTCTCCTGTCTTTACTGTTTGACCTGGCTGTTCACACTTTTGACACCCAAACTGTCCATTGAATTGAACAGTATTAAGTACCAATGCTTTTGCAGGCAGATCGCAGGTCCCTGCAATGGTAAAGGCTTTGCATATGAAAGGCTCTTGAGCTCCTGCAAACTGAACAGAAATTCCATCTCTTTCGATTTTGTTCAGAGTGTCACATAGTGGTTCAAGGAATGTCAACATTGACGGCTTTGAGTCCCCAAACCAAAGACCTGCAAATATCATGTTTTCTCGTTTAGTGCGTTCAACAACGTTTAACTCGTTTATGACACAATAAAAAGGCCACACAGAAAACTTTGAAGACTTAAAAATGGGAATGCCATCAGTGTTCCACATTAAAGAAATGTTTCTGGGATCACTGAGAGGGCCATTACAAGTAGTCAATTTCCAGCAGTTTATCGTAAAACGGCAACAGAAGAATGTATTTTGTGTGACGACGCTCTACGGACTACAGATCTGTGTCCCACAAAAAATACGTCACCAACTGACACGGGAAAGGGCGGCATTTGGTGTGTGACGTCACATGCGATTTGTAGTCTTTCTGGTTACGGATTCTTCGGAATTTTATTTTACAATAGGTTTACAACAAACTGCTGATTTCTCGGCATGAAACGTGATGTTTTAAACAGGTAGAGGACATATTTTTTTGTCATGGCACAATTCAAACGGATCACGAAATAAATCTTGGAGTCTCGTTCATTTCTATGGAGCCTTTTTTCGAATTGAGGTCCCATGGGGCCGTTACTTCCTGCTTCCGCTTCGGCACTCTATTGGGAGAGAGCGCCATCAGTCACAATTGCTGCATCATGATTGGTCATTGATTGGCACTCTAGGTCTGACTGACGTAAAGTCTTACGTTAACGGTTGGAGTGCGCCAGTGCGGGAGGCAGAAGGAAAAAAAAAGAGATGGAGGCAGAAGGAACCGTTACGGGACGTAAAAGAAGGTAAGCGATATCTTTGTAAAGCGTAATTTGGGTAAAACTTTGCAAACATTTAGGTGGCAAGTGTTTATGATGGTTGAGATACTTTTTTCGAAGAAACTGGTCGGCACATGCGGCTAATAGTGAAGCTAACTTAGCTAGTGAGGCCCGGACCACACGTGGCCATGAACTTATTATGATTAACTGTTAGCTAACGTTAACTGGTTAATTTATTGTGGTAATATCTTTATGTAAAGAATATGCTCTTTGGGATTTTTTTTTCACAAACAATGAAGTGAGTAAAATAATACTGAACTCCATTGAAAAAATCTTCAAATTAACACAACGATGATTGTGATGGATTGCCTGCTAGCTGGTCATTTAGAAAGGAGTCCACATTTACCTACAAAATATGTGCCGAATTAGATTGAAGTGGCTAATGAATGTTATTTTTTCAGTATTATCCATGTTGTTTATCAAGACTGCTCTAAACAAGGCTTGTTGTAATGGTGTATGTTTAAAAGGGAGTTCTGCAGGCAGCTGGACAGAGTTCAGCATCTTCAGCACACACCTCCAGCATCTCAGAGCAGATCATACTGCTTATTGTTTCATGACTTAAACATAATTTTATATACGTATTCATGTGTTCATAATTAATTCTTCAGATTTCTGTGGGTGGTTAATCATATTTTATTATATAATTAGCAAACAAGACAGCAAGTTTGATTTGGTGATCAAATCTTACATGATGTATGGCATTTTTGGCAATTAAGATATTTGCATTGGAGCCTCATGCATATTTAAAGTGCTTGCTGTGGACAAAATTGTTATGTGTTGAAATTTAAGAGGATATATCCTCTCAAAGACCATGTTTTTCAGTTCCTGAGTTGTCTGATATGGTTACAGTAACACATCTCTGTATCCAAATGTTTCAACAAGTTGCTGTACCAAATTATGAGATATAATGACATGATAAAACTAGTAACTAAAATAAGACATTGAACCACCTTTTTAAATAATTAAAATATTGTACTTTTATGTATTTAACAGAATGGATGGCCCAGCAGGAAATACCAAGAAAGAGATGCCCAAAAGAGCGTGAAACCCACCGAAGAAGATGTGTTTTTATGAACCAGACCCCGGCTCACCCAAAGATGACTCAGATGGTAATTGAGGTATCATTTCACTACATGGCTTAGCTAATTTTTGGCATGATTGTCATTTCTAACTTACTTTGGACACTATAAAAACCAAAATCTTTGACAGTCTCTGGTCTCTTATCACTTGGATTATTATTATCAATATATGAGCAAACTTCAGCTGCAAACATTGATTTACAGGATTTTTTAAAAAGAAATGTCAAGAAAGGTGAGAGTAACCCCCACTTGAAACTGTATGCATTTTAGTGACAGAATTTTACAACTCTATTGGTCAAATTATCACTACATTTGGGGCTGGGAAATTGATTTAAACATTATTTATTTAAATAAAATAAAATTCTCTCATCAGAAAAAGTAGCAACTTTTTTCCAGGATAGGCATGAAATTGCAAATAGGTCTGTAATTGTTGATACCTACAGAAACTCTGTTGCCGCTTTATTGTAGATTTTAGAATTTAATTCTTTAAAATGTATTGACAATGTAGGGTATATGGAGGATAATGATTCATGACCAGTTATGGTCACTATTCATAAATTATCGTATTATCAAGTTATTGATTAATCATATAGGGTTAAACAAAACCTCGGGGCATCACCTTCCTGAAGCTATGTCCTTGGGAGGCGAAAGGAATCTACTAGGAAGCTTAACAATAATTGTATAATTAAGCAATATCACACGAGGGAGTGCGATATTGCTTGTATACAACAGTGCTACGAGCGCATTTTAGAACAGTAATAAACTACAAGAGATTATGATTTGTTTGTTTATTTAATCATTTATTTGGCTCCGCCAACAGAAATAGTTCCGCAACTGGAAGGGAGACAAGGCTGTTGCCAGGCAACACATAAACATTAAACTAGCTTACTAGCTACAAGCTTTTCCACCGAGCTGCTTCCAGTGCTGGTTCTGGTTCTGAGCCCCTGTCTGATTAGCAGCGGAGCAACAGGACCAGCGTGAAGACATACAGAGACGTTATCGATACCGTATTACATTTGTTTATCTGCTATGTAATCAATATAAACATAGTTGAAGCTAAGTAGCTGAGCTACGTGGCTAACAACAGCTAAAGCTAATATCAAAACACATCGCCGTCAAAACGTAGTTGCCCCCGCTGCGATTTTTTTCCAGCCGGGTTTAGTAGAGATTTATCACCAATTAGACGGACCAGGTCAGGTCCGGGTTTTAATGTTCAGGTCCGTTTCTAACTGCAGTAGCAGCAGAGAGATGGGGCAGCTCCTGTGGCTCTGACTTAGCTCCTGTCCAGCTGAACAGCGGAGTGATAATGTCTGTAAAAAGTCGCAGTGCTGTTATACTGTAGCCTATCCACCTTATTCCTAGCCCCCATGATGCTTTGCGGGAATTATGGGCGCAGCTTCCAGTGCGAACCGGAAGTAGCGTTTGTTTACATGCTAACAGTACGCGCTAATCCACTTTCTGCGAGCGTTAGAGACATAAAACACCACCTTTTACAACTCAAACGAGACAATATCATAATACCGCTGCCTACTAATATTGTGAGGTGTGAGGACGACTTAAAAAAGTGGCCAAAGATACAAAGATAACGTACAGTAGCATATTTAGCTACTTGTTAACTTGGTTGCTTCAGTTGTTGAGGCAACGAGCTCAGCTATCTGCTAGCTCTGGAAAGTTGCCTCATATAAGTTGGAATAATTTTATTTTAAAACACATTCCTCTTTTATAAAGAAATGCATATGTGTGTGTGTGGGGGGGTCTCTCTCTCACTCACCTCTTTACTGTCTGCTCTCAGGGATTGTGTATGTGTGGTGGTGGTGGTGGGGCGGAGTATTTTACTGTAGGTTCTCACCATGGATCTATTATAAGACCACACACAGACACATCCGAGTGTCCAACCAACAAAGTTGTAGTAAAAAAAAAATCCATTTAGTTTATTTTAATCATAAAGACCTATACTTTTGATACAGAGGGGTGTGTCAGTGTACACAACGTTTACACGGAATGAAACAGTAAACATAAAATTGCGTGTATCATTTAGGGATATAAAAACCCCTAAATGATACACGCAATTTTTTATACACATAGTCTTATAGATTTGGGGTCTAGATATTTATGTACCTATACAAATCAGCGGGTGACACCAAACAACGTCTGCCCAAGCAAGTCACAGCTTTTATTTCTCTCACACTCACACACACCAGTGTCCTGGAGAGATGCAGCCGCATCTGAGGGGACGATGGCGCGTGTGTGTGTGTGCGCATAGCGTGTGTTGTTGCCCCTTCTCCACTACACAGTTACAGCTCAGCTCTACTCCACTTGGTTTAGGTTCTTTAATCACAGTCATAGTTTGTCATATTAAAGCAGGTTCGTCAGCACCGCGGAGCAGCACCGGATAATCAATGAGCATTTTCCACCGACTCTCTTTTTTCTCTCCTTTCGTCAGCTCCAAACTCACTCTTCTGCACCGCGATTACGAACCGCAGCGTGGTTTCAAACACAGCTGTTATTTAACTCATGTGTCAGAATAACAATAATCTCGAGGGGGGGCTGTTACATTCATTACAATGCATTTCTCCTCTGTGACGGGCGGCGCGCCCCCTCACTCCTGTCACAACACACACACGTGCCCAGTGGCTGCCTCTCTCCCGGTTCAGCTCCGGCCACTTCTCGGTCTCCTGCCCAGATTACATTGTACAAGCGGACCTGTTGGTCCGAGTGGCCGCGGTCCAAGCGGACCTGTTGGTCTGACTCGTCCAACACAGTCCAGTCCTCCACCCGCAGCCCCCAGAAGCTGCAGACGGGTCAACCAAACAGCGCTACTCCCTCTCTTCACTCGAGCTGATTTTTTAATTACGAGGCTCACCACCATGGATCAATAACCGATCTATTATCACCACATGAATTGCCTCATCTACCGAATTAACTAAGAAAACAGAAAACAATGTGAAAACTTTCAAATAACCCGCTAACAGTAATGAAGACCGCTAGCAACCACTGCTGTTAGCCAATGGCTCACTGCTACTTCCGGTGCTGACCGGAAGTTCCACCCATAACCGTTTCTACAGTAACGACCCCAGGAATAAGGTGGATAGGCTATCAGCACTCATGGAACGTCTCTTGTCCAATCAAATTGCTCGGTTGGGACCGGTCGGAACTCACTGTTGTATAACCCAAATTAATCAATATCATAAGATAATTAAGTCTCATTATTAACTCTTTGACTGCCAGCCATTCTCACAGCAGCTTCCTCCAGCTTGCCAGGCATTTTCTTTTCTACAGACATCTCTTTACGCTCACAACAGACACTCCCACCATCTTTAGCTCTCATCGCGTTCGCCGGCACCGTCCGTTCCTCATCCACACTAGATTGTGGGATTTTCAAGCTGCTATCTGAGTGATTTCTCGCAAAATCTGGCGACTTTCCAAACGCTCTTGACGACTAACGACGAGCGATCAACGGGGTTGTTGTTACTAACGTGTGTGCTTTGTATCACGGAGCTACACGGCCCTTCGACGAGCTGCCGAGCCGCCATGAGCCCCGCCGCCGCCCCCTCTCACCGGCGGCCAGAGTGTCACGGAGCGGCGCCGCTGCAGTCAGACACCTGCTCCGCTCCGTGAGGGGGGAAAAACACACTATATTTTTTTATATATGTCAATCCAAATGTGTTTTTCTTTACTTTATTTTGATGATACAAGTCTGATCTTCACAGAGGAGTAGGGCAAGACATTCAGCATGACGTTGCTATTAAAAAAACGCTAAGACGAGTTATCTCGTCTTTGGCAGACTACGCTTGGATTCGCTAAGACGAGATAACTCGTCTTTGGCAGTGAAAGAGTTAAAAGCAGTCTCATAAACTTTAGTAGTCTCAATTCTCAATGGTAGGATCTATAAGAGTCAGTCAAAGACATGTAAATTTAGATTTTGGTACAAAGAAAGCTAGGTTATTAAAATAACACACACACACAACACAATGTAAACAAATAGTACGATCTTAAGTTGTTACAGCCTAACCTGAGCAGCGGTGTCCTGACGTCGGTTCTTCGTCTAGCTTGATGGTAGTTACTACTTGCTGCACCGTGACTAAGGTTTTAGCAGCTGCTATCTGGCTTTTATCTACAATTTATGTTGGCGGACTTACAGGCGTGTCTGCCTGAGGAAAGCTATTTGCAACTCACACACCACCCTTTTTATTCCACAGACAACAGCAAATAGTTAAACAAACATGCAACCAGGTGTTTGTTTACCTGGAGGAGGCAGACATCTTGGAGAAATTAGTAATAATAAACGCATGCATAGACTCGCGAGAATCTTGTTGATCTCGTTGATAATAAAATGCATACAGTAATCATTAAATAATGAAATAGAATAAAAACAAAGTGAAAAGATAGAATACAGAGTGCATGATTCAAATCAAATACATTGTTATTGTAAAGTGTCGCATGAGTGAAGAAGTGTGAAGCAAATGCAAAAAGAATAAAGTTAATGCTAGTTGAAGGCTAATGTGAAGAGATTAATTTTTATCACTGGTAAGTCTAAGAGGATTAGAATTGAGACCAATAAGATATAGTAGCATGTTTAAGTAAGATTGATTTTTAGCCTGTACTGGTTTACTCAAAATTTCCTTTATTTACTCTCTGTTCATTTTCAGGACTTTTTGTATTTTTGACCTTTGAAGACGGATACACGGCAGAGATTTTTAATGCCTGTGATATACTAAGCAAAGATGATAAACCCACCACCTACCTTAGAGATCTGAAGCCAGGGGAAGAAGCACTTGCAAGATGGTCCGACAACAAGTTCTACACCACAGTGGACTTCGTTGGAACAGTTAAAAAGACAGTGGATGCCAAGAAGGCCACAAAGAAAGACATGAAAAAAAGAGATGCAGCTGCTCAACGATTTTACAACCTTCCATCACTACCTCAAGCAGGTCAGTCCACCTCAGTACAGGATCATCCAAATACCGTGGACCACAACGTCATCCAGCCTCCAACTACCTGGCCAGTGTACCAACCTCCACCTACCGAGTCATCTTTACCTATCCAGCCACAGCACCAGCCTGTAACTGCCTGGCCACAGTACCAGGTTCCAGAGCCAGCCTAGTACGTCTGAACATGAGACTTCTTCATGCTCGTCATCTGCAGATACTTTCATCATTGAGCGTGATCCACTTCTAGAATCTGGAGAGCCAATTTTCAGTTTCCCTGAATCAAGAGAAGACAGATCATGGAAGCCATGCAGGGCATGCGAGGCAGAGGTGGAAAAATTAGTGGAGGAGAAAGCCGAACTGCAGGATGTGCTGTGCAGTATGAGTAAGTACATTTTGTCTCTCTGTTGCAGTTAATTGTTCCTTTAACACTATTACTTTTTTCTCTCACAATTTTCCTAATGTACCAAATTAAACTAAAACTTAAAAGCTTTTAACAATTTGGTAAAAAATCTTAGCCCATCATGAAATCTCTTGATTTTTTAAAAACTAGTCTCTTCCTTTTCTTTAGTTTATTTTTGCTTCTGTGTCCCTGTAAGGTAATTCATATTTTATGTTACAGGTGGTGAGCACCTCGAGGCATTAAAAAGCTTTCTGGACAAAGTGGAACAGATCCAACCTCAGGCTGGTGTTGGGGCTCCAAAACACAGATCTGGGAAGCAAGAGCTGTATCCAGAAAGTGGCCTATTCGTGTCTTCCACCCACCTGGCTGCAATACATGCAGAAGCAAAGAAGGACTGCCTCAGATTGTTCCATCTTCTTTTTGATGAGTTTTTTACTGCAGAGGAGTGCCGAAATGCTGTGGCCTTTGGGAAGCACGGGAAGGTGCCAGATGGGAAGACAGTCCTGGATAAGTTCAAAGTCAATGGGATTCTAAGTAAGTACATTGCTCATTGTTAAAAATTTATGGAAATATGGAAAGGTTGTGGAAATCCATCAGTAAAAATACATAACATAAAGAAGCACAAATTATTTTCAAAAATGAATTTGTTGTAATTCTACTTTTTATTTCTAGTTTGGTTTCCCCTCTTTTTTCTGACCCTTCTCACATTCATCACAATATCTGGCCACATTTGGCATAGTTGCTGATGTGTTGGAACCCCATGTATCACATAGCTACATTTCGTCGCTGTCCAGTGAAAACCACGTATCTCCACTTTTGACGTTTTTGACATTTTACAGTGTACGGCACTTCCGCACTCCTCCCAACCCAACTAACGTGTCGGGCACCCAAATAGCCAATGGAAAGATGTTTTACTACGCCATCTATGTAAAACGTATCTCCATTGGATGCGTAATGTGTCAATCAAAAAAAGACGTATCTCTCGCCTCTGGTCCTTCCGTCCCGCCCACTGCTTCGGAATAACGTCTGAGGACTGAGGAGAAGTGAAATATCATCTGTATCGTTCATTGTAAAGGTAAAGTATGACCATAAGCTTAATGTTCGACAAATATATTCATGTTTGCACAAGTCGACAGTCATTCACGCTGTCATTTGGATGGTTTAGCTCAAGTAGGTTAACTTATATCGTTCTTTACTACTAGATCCTGATGGCTAACGTTAACCACTAGATAAAGTTTACTTAGCCGACTAGCGGCAGTTGACAAGACACACAGACACATTTCTTTCGGGCCAGCAACAAATTCTTGCTGCCGCCACCCCCCCCCCTAACATTGCTTGTATAATATCAGACGATTTGTCATGTTTGTAAACACAGACTTTATACTGTTAACACTAGAACCGCCAAGACGGTCTCACAGACCGTTTGTGTTTTTCTTATGTAAATTACTTTGTTTACATAAAACATACAGGTCTTCCAGTCCGTGACTTTTCCTAAATATATGTGTATGATGGTTTCTGAAGCTTACAACTGATTAAAATGAAACACACTTGATTTCTGAGCAATTATACCTCGGACCGCCAACAGCGGTCCCACAGACCGCTACATATAAACGGCAGTTATTTGACCGCTGTGTCCAGCTGTGATCACACAGCAATTATTACAATGTTTCTATTTTGCAGTTTTCGCGCTGAGAGAGAGGGGGAGAGAGAGAGAGAGAGAGAGAGAGAGACACCGGGTGTATACGGGCAGAAACTGAAACAGGCCGGTTAGAAAAGAAAAGAGGAAAATCAGAGAATACAGGATATGTCCAGGAGACTCATCGGGGCGTGAGGGAGGGGGGATCGGTTGGTGGCTCAGGTAGTGATGAGGAAATTGTAAGCTGCATCTGTCAGATAAACGCATCTGTCAGCTGTCAGCTGACGTGTGCTCCGTGCAGATGTAACGGAGGTGCGCGGAGCTCCGTTACACAGACACTTCACAAACTTTATTTTGTGGGCTCAGGACAGACTAGATCATGATTAGTCTGTGTTAGATATAAAGCGCCATATATAGAGCCTACTCACTCTCGTTTATAATGAATATTGAATTATAACGTAGGCTAGGTAATAATAATTCTCTTGGCTGCTGTCCAGTCCGGTAATAACAGGTTTCTGTGGGCGTGGAGCCTAAACTACGTAATATCCAGGTAGAACAACTGTAAAACACTGGAGTTGATAACAAACTGACCTAGAAAAAATAAAAATCCAGTGAACAGCGACATCGACTCTTGACATGAGAGCAGCACACGTGTCCAGATGCGTCACTTTCAGCTGTAGGCAGACGTGTGTGCTGTAGGTGCAACAAGCGGTGCTGTAACATCACTCAGTCTAACCCCCCAACCACATCCAATCAAGACCCCAACACAACGTAATATGAAGAAGGACTAACACTACTAAAAATTCAATCTTATTTTTTCTACTTACAGAACTGTTTGCGACTGGAAACAATGTAATTACACGTGACGGTCTGGGAGACCGCTGTGGCGTTTTAAGGGGGATTAGAATGTTGGCGGTTCTAGTGTTAATGTAACGCTATGCCATCGTTATCCTAGCATTGAGGGGGCCCGGTATGTTTTTATCACGACAGTGTTTATTTTTCGAGTAAAGCCGATTTCTGACTGAGATGTAACTTATGCATCGACGTCTGATGTGTATGATTTGACTGATGTATGCACTGTTTTCTCCTTTTTCAGGTTAAAGATGTCTCTCTCTTTTGAGGAGCTATGTAAACTTGCTAAAGTTAAATGTGATAGGGCTATTGAGGCAGAGGCAGAGGCAGAGACAGAGAGAAGGGACAGCACAAGTGATGATGAAGGTTTGTGGAGGAAAAAAATAGGGTTAAGTCAGCCATTACAAAGGATGCCAACTTTTTTTTTTGCAACATTGAGTTATGTCAATATTGCATTCAGTATAGTAATCTGTTTCTCTTTTTTTCCAGATTCACTTGAAAGTGACAAGGATGTCCCTTATGTCCCCAATGAAACTGAAAATGAAGGTATTATTATGTTTTAAATGTATGGAAACCCACCTACAGAAAACTGTACTTAAAATGATTTTATACATCTAGATTTAAAGCTATGGTGAGTTTTTGCTGCTGTATTGCAAAAGTATCATCCCATCAGTGGGTGTGTTAAAAAACTTTTAAGAGATTTTAGGGAACACTTGCACTTTTTACAACATGGTATTGTGCACATTTGTCATTCAATGTACTATTCCTCTTTGTCTTTTTAAGATTCACTTGAAAGTGAACTGGACGATAATCCCCTTGTTGGCACCAGTAGATCTGAAAATGAAGGTGAGTATTATTAATACTATAATAATTATTGTTGTTATTATTATTGCTTTTTTTGTCATACAAAAATGCAGATCATAGCCCTTCACAGATCATAGAATAAAACGTGAGAATGATGACAGTACTGAATAGCATAGAGACACGACACACATGAAAGTGTGTATAATATCTCACGTGTGCACAAGGACACTTTCACATTTCACACATTAATTTTATTTGTTTTTCTTTGAATCAGAGGGAGAAGCAGCTGAAGAGGACTCCTCAGGTGGTGAGGCCCGTGTGGGAAGGCAGAGGAAGAGGCTCAACCCTGACACCTGGAAGAGCAATATTCAAAAAAGAAGGCGAATGAGGGGCCAGTCCTATCTCGGCAGGAAAAAGAAAGAGAATGTTCTGAAGGAGGCGAGACAAATGGGCATACCATGTCATTCCACGGCCTGCCAAAAGTCTTCAAAACTGAACTGCAGACAATTGGATATATCAAAAAGAGAAGAAATATTTAGTTACTTCTGGGACAAATTAGATTGGAGAGAGAGGAAAATTTATGTCAAATCACTAGTGGAGTTGAGTGATGTGAAGCGGCGGCGGACAGGTGCAGAAGAGTCCAGGCGTTCAGTTTCAATTTTGTATCACCTTGTCGTCGATGGCAAGAGGCTTAGGGTGTGTCAGCGCATGTTTATGTCCACGTTAGGGATTAAGCAGTGGTTATGTTTGAGGTGGGTGGGGAGGAGAGGAAAAAGTCCTCAGACTGAGAGAGAGAGAAAGAGAGTGAGAGTGAGAGTGAGGGTGGCCACTGAAGAAAAGGAGTTCCTGAAAAAATTCCTTCTGGACTTACCAAAAGTGCCATCGCACTACTGCAGGTCATCTTCCTCCAAAATGTATCTGGAGCCAGTGTTTACATCAATGAGTCACCTCCACACACAGTATCAGCACTCTTGTGCAGAACACGGTGTTCAGGCTCTATCAAGGCAAGTTTTTTCCAACCTCTTCCAAGAGTTAAATCTTTCTCTTTTCCATCCAAAAAAAGGCCAGTGCGATACCTGTTGTGCATTTAAGGCCGGTAACGTTGATGCTACCACTTGGGAAGAGCACTGCCTAAGAAAAGACAGTGCACGAGCAATGAAACAGAAAGACAAGGAAGAGGCAGGTGAGAACATTTTAGTCGTGTGTATGGATCTGCAGGGACTCCTGCTCTGCCCTAAGCTGGAAGCCTCTGCCCTCTATTATAAAACCAAACTAGGGCCCTGTCCCAATTCTCCCCCTTAAATCTTCCACTTGGTTTTGAGTGCCCTCAACCGTAAATTCCCCTCGTTGAGGGAAAGCGGCAGAAAATCTTTCCCTATGGAAATGGGACACCACTAGTGTAGTGAACGTAGCGAACGTGATAACATACGTCACATGTTTACAATTATACTGGTGGAGCGTGCTACTATTTTCATTCATGAATAATGCCGGCGGTTCCGCTGTTGTGTTGCCTGTTGCGTTGGCTGTGTTTGTTTATCTCAGTCTAAACAATTTTTATAATTAGTCATTGTATGTCCATTTAAAATAATTTAAACACGGCACTAATGATTGTGTAAACAAGGTTTCATTTCGGGTCCTTAATATGTCTTATTTATACAGTTTTTGGTTTACTTTATAAGTTACCTCCTGACAAAAATTGTTTTTTCATGCTCCTGGAAAAAACGAATTTTGGAGATACGTTTTTTTCATCAGACAGCGACGATTTAATGTTTTGATTGTTTCAGTGACCTCACAGTTTTACTGAATTTCCTCGTGTGAACCATAGAGATATTTCAATGTGAATTATGTGACATCTGGATAAAAAAAACTCTCAATACTGTCATTGTAACTGCTGTTACATTATGACATTTGTAATTTGTGCTTTCTTTTCTCAGTTTTTTTCTTCTTGGAGCTTACATCATGCGCTGTAGTACCCTGGATGGATGGACACCGGTGGAGAAAAGTAAGGTCAAAAAAGCCTTCATAAACAAATGCCGCATCAGGGCCACAGCACTGTAAAGTATTGCAACCTTCGTTGAAATGTCCATGTTCAAAAAAAGGCCCTTTTAAATGTTGTTTTAAATGCTGTGCAATGTTGTGCAATGTGCACTGTAAAGTTATGTTATTATTACAGCTACTTGAAATACTGCATCAGGGCCACAACACTGTAAAGTATTGGATGTGGCATACTGATAGACATTTGTTGAAACGACCATTTTCAAAAAAAAGCCCCTGTATACAAATGCTGCATGAGGGCCTTAAAGTGAGAGTTCACCCAAGATTGAAATTTCACTCATTATCTCCTCCCCCTCATGTGGACTAAGGGCTGGGAGAAGTTTCAGAGTCCTCCGTGGCTTCGAGAAGCTTCCGCTACAAAACGAGCTTGAAATATAGACTTATTTAATTTTTTTCGGGACAATTTCGCATTTCGGGGCTTCAATACAAGACGGACATTACATACGAGCAGCATGGAGGTATTTGGATGTTTTTTGGTGTGTCTTTTTGTTACGAAGACAGTTGGTATCCATTTGCAACCGTTATATTGACATGCACTGCTACGTTGAGACCCCCTGTAACTCAGAGAAGCCACGGAGGACTCTGAAACTTCTCCCAGCCCTTAGTCCACATGAGGGTGGGTAGATAATGAGTGAAATTTCAATCTTGGGTAAACTATCACTTTAAGGCCCTCATGCAGCATTTGTATACAGGGGCTTTTTTTGAACATGGTTGTTTCAACAAATGTCTATCAGTATGCCACATCCAATACTTTACAGTGTTGTGGCCCTGATGCGGTATTTCAAGTAGCTGTAATAATAACATAACTTTACAGTGCACAATTTCAATTTGGGGTGAACTATCCCTTTAAAGTTGTTGTTGTGCAATGTGCACTGTAAAGTTATGTCATTATTACAGCTACTTGAAACACAGCATCAGGGCCACAACACTGTAAAGTATTGAATGTGGCATACTGATAGACATTTGTTGAAACGACCATGTTCAAAAAAAGCCTGTGTTTACAAATGCTGCCTGTATTGTTAATGTTATTACAGCTACTTGAAATACTCAAAATACTCTTACTACTTTGAATAAAGATTCAGATTACTCATTGCAAAAGGGAAATCAATTTGTCTGTCAGCTCATTTGCTATAGAATTATAAAGCCTGACGGCTGTTGGTGTGTGTATTTGTGTGTGTGTGTGTGTGTGTGTATGTATGTATGTATGTATGTATATATATATATGTATGTATGTATGTGCTTCAGAATGTTTAGTTGCTGCAGTATTTGTAAGGTGTGTGCATGTGTGTGCGTGCGTGCGCGCCATATTGCTCCATAGTAGCTCCAGTATTGCTCATTTTCTTCTCCAAGGAGAAATAAAGGAGCCATTAAAAACACTGAATTGAGATTAGCAAGGTATCTCCCTTAAGTCTCAAGTATGACTTCCTCTAATTACTCTGTCTCACCTATTGCTCCTAGTGAATTTTAGGAGAAACATATGAGAAACATTTGAGTCAAAATAGAAACTAAAATGAGGCTGAGATGAGAATCTCAAATTTGTCTCCGGAGCTACAGAAGAGCAAGCTTTGAGCAGTAAATTTTTCCTCTGGGTCAAAAAGAAATATGAATATTCTGCGGTCTAATCCACTGAGTTAAGGTTAATTCATTCAACCACCATCATGAAGTGCTTTACTCAAAGATGTCAAAACATTATGTGTTTTTATTTTATTTTATTATACATTATATTACCAAAAGTATTCGCTCACCTGCCTTTACTCATTCTAATAACTGAAGTGCCATCCCATTCCTAACTCATAGAATTCAATATGATGTCGGTCCACCTTTTGCAGCTATTACAGCTTCAACTCTTCTGGGAAGACTGTCCACAAGGTTGAGGAGAGTGTTTATAGGAATTTTTGACCATTCTTCCAAAAGCGCATTGGTGAGGTCACACACTGATGTTGGTCGAGAAGGCCTGGCTCTCAGTCTCCGCTCTAATTCATCCCAAAGGTGTTCTATCGGGTTCAGGTCAGGACTCTGTGCAGGCCAGTCAAGTTCATCCACACCAGACTCTGTCATCCACGTCTTTATGGACCTTGCTTTGTGCACTGGTGCACAGTCATGTTTGAAGAGGAAGGGGCCCGCTCCAAACTGTTCCCACAAGGTTGGGAGCATGGAATTGTCCAAAATGTTTTGGTATCCTGAAGCATTCAAAGTTCCTTTCACTGGAACTAAGGGGCCAAGCCCAGCTCCTGAAAAACAACCCCATACCATAATTCCTCCTCCACCAAAAGCCAAGTGATTAGGACACCTGATTCTGATCATTTGAATGGGTGAGCGAATACTTTTGGTAATATAGCGTATTTTTATTGAAAAATACAATTAGATACTTCCAATTACAGGGATACAATTATCATTTTCTTTTCTTTTTTATATGTATATGCAAACATACACATAAACAAACTATTTAAAAACAAATTACAGAGTGCAGAGTAAAAAACAAACAAACAAAAACAGTGAACACCCCCCCACCCACCCATACCCCAACTCGGCACATCACGAACAACATGCATACTACTGGTTGTTAATGCAATGTAAAATGTACAACGGTAATAGGCAGAAATTCAATCAGGTAGTACCTCTTTTTTTTTTTTTTTTTCTTTTTTATTGTGAAATAAAACAAAACAAGACAGGTGACACCATAAGTGGACTAAATTCCCAACAGACAACAACAACAAAGTAACACAGGAACCGGACAAAAAAAAAAAAGACAAACTCAACAAGCAAAAAGGAAAGGAGAGAGAAAAGAGAGAGAGAGGGGGAAAAAAATAAAATAAAATAAAATAAAATAAAAGTTTGAGTGTATCAGTGTGTGTGTGTGTGTGTATGTGTGCGTGTGTGTGTGGGCCTATAATCTGGTATTTGATATGGTACGAGTGACAATGATACGATAATGATGATGATAATAATAATAGTAATAAGTTATGGAGGTGACACCTATGATAATAGCCATGAGAACAAAAATAACAAAAATAATTCCACATATGCATCACACCAGTAACAAAAATAACAATAGCAAATTGTTGTGAGTAAGGAGTGTAAGGAGTGTGGAAGAGGGGAGGGCTATGGGGTGTTAGATAGGTGAGTTTACTAAGTCTGAGTTTGCGGGGTGTCGTCTGTCACAGGAACCCCGTGGGCAGGGGGCGGCCAGCGGCCACCCAAACCCCAGACCCTCATTATCCCACCGCCCCCAGCTGACCGGCGGCATCGCCAAACCGGCCGAGAGCTGAGGCGAGGGGAGGGTCCCGGGCCTAGGCGGACCCCAGACCCCACAGAGCAGCCGGGACCTGGGACACAGCCTGTATATGGCATTACTATAATATAGTTGATAATATTCAATTATTGAAAGATTGTAATCATTAATAAGGAAAACAATTACTCACCGTCACCCTCTTCCTGTAATTGACTATGGCAATAATATTAATAACAATGGGTATAGAAACAACAACAAAAAAAAGGATAGAGAACAATGTAAACATAATCTAATATAGTAGGTTATAACAGTATATATATCATGTGACAAAGTAGAGGACAGAAAGATTAAATAATTAAATGAATTGATAATAATAAATAAATAGAAATGATAATAATAGTTTATCAAAAACAGGGGAAAGAAGGCAAGAGGAGAGAGGAAGAGCAATAAAGAGGATTAAGTATACAGTATAACAGAGAAAAAAAAATAGATTGCCATAATGATAATCATATTGCCACAAAAGAAAAAGTCCTGAGTGTGTGTTTGTGCGTGAGTGTATGTGTATGTATGCAGGATGTTTGGAAATGAGTGATTAGCTACATGTAGTTTCAGCTGAGGGGGGTTGGAAGTGTGGAGAACATGTTGAGGTAAGGAAGTCAGCCAAATGCAGAGGTGAGTATGTGATATGATCGATTAACAGATTCTTCCATTGTGGAATATTTAATTGGTTTCTTGTTTTCCAGTGTAGGAGGATTGTCTTCTTGGCGATGGTAAGGGGCTGTGAACAATGTTGTTTTGTTGTGGTGGCTAAGTTGTATTGTAGATAGGTCTCCTAGGATGCATAACAGGGGTGATGTGGGGATGTGGCAGCCCAGTATGTGGGATAGATGAGTGGTGATTTGAATCCAGAATTGTTTAACAGGAGTGCAGTGCCAGAATGCATGCATGTAAGTGTCTGTAGTGTCCTGCGTGCAGTGAGTGCATTGATCTGATGTAGTGAAGCCCATTTTATGTAGTCTTTCTCCCGTGTAGTGGTATCTGTGCATGACCTTGAATTGGATGAGTTGTAGGTTTGGGGTGTTACAATGGATGAAGGTGCTCTTGCAGATCTGAGTCCAGAAGTCGGCATTGGAACGGATGTTGAGGTCTTGTTCCCACTTAGTGACTGGCAGGGAAGTTGATGTTTCTGTGCTATATAGGAATGTGTATATTCTAGAGAGTAATTTATGGGGTCCGGGGATATTTAGGAAGTCTTTTATAACAGTATCTTGTGTTTTGGGTGTAGGTGTATTAGTTTTGAGAGGATAGTGGATTTCAGGTAGTACCTCTAAATTAGTGAAATAGGAAATAAAGGGTTGCCATTTGTGAAAAAAATTGACTGTACATCCTCTTAATGTATATTTAATTTTCTCAAGCTTTAAAAAAAACATCATGTCTTTAAGCCACCGGGAGATAGAAGGATATTTAGCAGATTTCCAATGTAACAATAATAAACGTCTTGCAAGTAAGGATGTGAAAGCTATAATATCTCTCTGCACCAGCCACAGCCTGCATCGCCCCCCTTCCCACCCTTTCCCCTGCTGTTAGACCGGGCTCCCCTCCCTTCCCATGGACCAGTCTACCACCCAGTCCTCCCATCGAGCTTGAAATTGCTAAAATTGCCTTGCCTTGCCTTTTGTGTAGAGTTGAGTGCAAGTGAGGGGTTAGGAATCCCAAATATAGCAATCAGAGGGCAAGGTTGGAGATTTACACCAAGAACAGTTGACATAATAACAAAATAACCCGCCCAAAAATCTTTCAGACCAGGACAAAGAAAAAAACATATGGCTGAGGTGACAAGGAGAGCCATGGCATTTATCACATTTGTCTTCCAGTCCCGGATATAGTACAGACAGTCTAGACTTGGAGAAATGCACCCTGTGTAAAACCTTAAATTGAATAAGTCCAAGACGTGCACAAGGAATGGTAGATTTTACCCTCTATGGCTTGTTCCCAGGACTCCTCATGTATTTGTATTCCAAGTTCCCCTTCCCATATACACTTAAGTTTAACATTTGAATGGTCGCTAAAAGCCAAAATAATATTGTACAATTTTGAAGTGATTCCTCTGTGATGAGTAGTAAATAATAACATTGTTTCCCATTGCTGTTCCGGTGGTAAAGAGGGAAACAAGTTTGAAAATAGCGAAATAGATGACTAACAGGGAGGCCGTAGCAAGATGACATTCAAAAAGCTATCAAATACACCACCTACATATAAATATTTAAATTGCGTAATACCCTTGCCATGCCACATTGAAAATGTTGAGTCCGATGTGTGACGACCCCTGTCATGGCCGTCTGTGTGAGTGTGAAGTTTGGTGGGTGTGTCTAAGACCTGTGTTTCTCCGAGGTTGCCATGGAACCTGAGTGACTGATTGCTGCCTGATGTGGAGCACCTGGGCCCGGTGCTCTGCAACTACTTAAGCCCTGCCTCTGATGATCTCTTCCTCTTCCTTTGCTTCGATCAAGCAGCTCCACCAGCCAGCTCCTTCTTTTTGTTGTTTTATTTCACATTACAACATTCACACACATTACGTTTCCACACGCATCCATATTCACACTACTGATATGACTGACTTACACATCTCACCTGTTTGTATTGTTTACTTTGCACATTTTTGTTAAATAAATTATCATTTTTTGCTCCGCCGTTTGCGTCCCTCCCTATCCTTTGTTGCAATCTCTGAGCCGGGTTGTAACAGATGGTAACGGAGGAAATAAATGGTTGTTATTTAAAAACATTATGTGTTTGACAGCATGTGTAGTTAAAGCAGAAGTAAGCAGAATATTTGTGTTAATATAAGTCTCAAATAGTTGTATCTTCCGACAGCAATCACTTCTATAGAGTGTTTGGTCTGAAACACGGGTCTGTCAGTCACTCTGCTCTGCTGTAAGCCGAGGAGAAAACTTTCCTTGTATCCTACAACATTTATCCAATGAGGAGAGAGAACGGCATAAAGGGGCGGTCCTCTCTATGTGTGCAGCCAAGGGATGCGCGTGAATGTGGTGACGTGGGGACGAGGGCGGGGACTGCTAACTCCATCTGCTGATAAGAAGTTAGCCAAAACCACCGGATCGCTTACTTCTGCTTTAAGTGCTATCTAGATGTGGTTAAAAAAAACAAAACAGATTTTGCAGCCTCCACTTGTCTAAACCTTAAAGCAGAAGTAAGCGAGCCGGTTGAGGACATCTGACATATCGATCTGTCATCATCATCATCATCACCCTTGCTGGGTCTCGAACTCACAGCCTCTGACACCAAGAACCAGCTCCTAACTCGCTGAGCTAATTAGCTGGTAGTGCGACCTGCTGTGTAGCTTCATTTATCCACACAGGTGAGTCAGTGCCCGGGCAGCTGTTGTGAACGCAGATTTCAAAAATGGTCAAAAAGTCAGAAATTCTGTTATCTAAACAAAAATCTGTTAATACATAAATTGCATCTAGACAGCAAAACAGCTTGAGGACATGCGACATTTTGATCTGTCATCGTTATCATCACCCTTACTGGGTCTCGAACACACAACCTCTGACACCAAGAACCAGCTCTTAACTCGCTGAGCTAATTAGCTGGTAGTGAGACCTGCTGTGTAGCTTCATTTATCCACTCAGGTGAGCCAGTGCCCGGGCAGCTGTTGTGATGAAATGGTCAAAATTTCTGAAATTCAGTCATCTAAACAAAAATCTGATAATACATAAATTGCATCTTGACAGCATGGAAATGTTGGTGATTTGTTTTTAATGATAAGTGTTTTGCTTCATAAGAGAAAATCTGATGTTTAAAAATTCCACACTCACATTGATTGCAGTTGTTCCCATGAGAGCAGAATTCAAAATGTTCTAGAAAATTAAAATTCTGATATTTGCCAAACTTCATCAACCATGACTCCTTTTTCAGGAAGTTTGAAAATGTATTTAGCAAGAATTTAATGGTATATGTTTACAGTAGTGTTTACAGTCAAACGTTTTCATGCACTGTCGGCTCAATTTTTGCTTAATCAAAAATCCGAGAAACAAGTTTTGTGGAGGACGGTCTGGAGATGCTCTGTAGCAAGTTTGGTGACAATTGAGCAAAAATTGTGGGAGGAGATACATTTTAAAAGTTTTACAGTTATTGAAAAAAACAGAGTGATGGACTTCATAATTTGTAATAAGTTTAAGTGGGCAAAAGTTTCAGCAGTATTGAGGCTACATTGTGGTGAAGTTTCAAAACTTTAGCATCTACCGTTGGTTTGGTAGGAATTTTTAAAGTTTTTAAATTTAAACGCTTATTGTGCCCCCCCTAGGAGGGGGGGGGCACATGTCCTTGGAGTTGAGTGAATCTGGCATGGGACTAAACCTTTGTGCAAAGTTTGGTGAGTTTTCGCCCATGGGAAGTATGACTTCCTTGGAAGAAGAAAGAAAGAAAGAAAGAAAGAAAGAAAGAAAGAAGAATTCCTAGTAATACAATAGTGTCCCGGCAGCTTAGCTGCCCGGACCCTAATAAGTTCGTCTGACAAGGAACCATCCAGATCTGTTGGATAGGTGGAGCTCATCTTAGCAGCTCTTTCATGCACATCACAATCACTGCAGTCCCTCTCAAATAAAACTCCAAAGAGGTCACACAGTGTGTAGGCTTCAATGCGCTTGGATAGGCACGAACAAAGTCTGTCAATGATGACATAGTATGTTTCAACCTTAAATCTCTGACTACTATCAGTAAAAGCTACTTCGCTGTCATCACCAGACTCGTCTGCAAATTTCTTTCTTTTTCTCACACGTCACGTGTCAAACTGGTAGTGTTGTGTGGCACTAACAGCACGTGCGGATTCTTCAAGCTCTGCAAACTGCTCTCGTAGAGTGCCAACAAATGAATGCAGTGACTGCAAAAGACCAAGAGCAGTAGCTAAATCCATATCGCTTTTTTGGAGTTGATCACTTGTTGCCTTAAATTTACGCAGTACACGGTCCCACAACATAGTCATTATTACTGTCTCAAGTTTATCAAGTTTTGCGACCAATGCAGCAGCTTCGAGTTTGGTTTGTGTTTTCTCATTACAGTCTGAAGCAATTTTGGCTAATGTATCTCTAATTGCCCCATAATTCTCATTGAGAACTTTTGTGGAGTCTGCTCTGCAACTCCATCGAGTGGTGCTGAGGGATTTTAGAGTGTATTTAATGTAATGTTCGCTATTATGGAAAATTGTATTCCAGCGATGTGTTGATGCGCTGCAAAATGTATACATAGACTGCAACAGGTCAAAAAATGAGTTCAACTCACAGGAATTCTCAATGCAGTTAACACCTACGAGGTTCAGTGAATGGTCAGCACACGGTGTATAATGAATTAATGGGTTTTGTTTTTACAAGTGCGCCTGTAGCCCGTTGTATTTGCCAGACATGTTGCTAGCGTTGTCGTAACTTTGGCCACGGCAGTTTGACAAGTCTAACCCCAAGCCTCACACCATTTCAATCACAGATTCAGCTAGGCTCACACCTGTGTGGCTGTGGATGGGTTCAAACCCAATGAATCTTTCCACTACTCTGCCATCTGCACTGACAAAACGAAAAACAAATGTGAGCTGATCTACGTGTGCTAAATCTGGTGTTGAATCAACGATTACAGAGAAATATTTAGCCTGTTTGATTTCCTCTGCTATCACTTGCTTAATTTTGTCACCCATTAATGAAAAGAATTCTTCGCACACAGTTGAGGACAGGTACGATGGCTTACCTCTACCCTTATTGCCATGCTTCTCAATGTGCTCCTTTAAAAGAGCTGAAGAGGCTCACCCGGGCGCTATCTTTATAGTTCCCAAAACACATTGAACAGCAGACAAAATATATGGCACTGGTAGCTGTGCCTGGCTTCACCGCCAGGACACAACTCCCCTTGTAAATTAACACAGAGCACCGGTCTGACCTTTAACCTGCTCTGTGTGGATTCAGTGAATCGTCTCATACAGGTATCAGAAAAGGATCAGCTGAGTACCACTTTCCACAAGGTGAAAGGAAGTTCACTTAGTTAACATGGTTATACAACCCTTGTACAGCATACAATGGGTTACACCAACATTTCCCATTACAGGACTTTTTTAAAAGTTAATTTAAAAGCTTCTCCATCTTTGCATTTTTTTAGTCGAGTAGAGGCGCTTGACGTCACACGCCACGCTCAGTGCACGTTGATTTGCGTCACCTTTGACCAGCCTTTTACGGCTGACCAATGAAGAGAGTTTCTCAGCTCATGTCACACACACACACACACACACACACACAGTCACAGGCAGGTGCAGAAAAAAAAGAAAAAAAGAAAGAGGTGTCTGTGCGGTGCATAGAAGGTGCAGCGCAGCGGCTCCGGCGGACAGTTTAATTTATAAGCGACAGATAACCAGATATTTTGCTTATGCCCTCACTGCCCTGGGCCCTTTGAGGTCGCGGGCCCCTGGGCAATTGCCCAATTGCCCATATGGTTAATCCGGCCTTGACCGCGAGCTACAGAAGCATCCCCCCCGTGCATCAGCATATAGTCATCTATAGGCTCTATATATAGGCTCTATCTATAGGCCGTCTTAACCTTGCACTCACTTATGTAAGTCGCAATGCGCTCCGACACCGAGCCCTTAAACTGCTCCAAAATAGCCAGCTCTCACAGATCATCAAATGACTCAACTTCCGCAGCCACACACCAGCGATCAAAATGAGTGGACAAGTCACGTTAAAACTCCATGTGCGACTTCTCACCTACTCCTTTCCGACGTCACTCAAAAACAATTAACCGTATTGAACACGCGCCACACGCCGCCACCACCAATCCAAACTGTGATGCCCAACTACCGCGCTCACAAGAAACAGAGACGAACTTACACACGCCCCCAAAGGACGAGCCCCCAACTTTGTTACGCCTGGCTCTGAGGCTGCAACAAAAACATGGCGGAGGCAGCGCAATGTGGAAAAATACAGGCTTCTTTATTGTCGAGAGGCAGCCCCGCAGCAGGGTTTAAATCAGCAGGCCAAGCAAACCGGACACAGGTGCTCCCAGTCAGCCATCAGCATTCACCATCCAGCAGCCTGCAACACACACCCACACAGCAGACACACCCACACAGACAGGACACAGCCAAGGGCTGGGGCCGTAACATAAGTCAGAGATATGAATGCATTACGTAATTTGAAATAACTACAAGTTTAGGTAAGCCCATACCCTTATCCCATGGCCATAGAGGGCACTCCACAGCCAGGATTTTGTCAATGGAAGGAACAGCCTCTTCAGATGTGACGAGCTGGTTGTAAAAGCCAATGACCTCCGCAAGTTTGCTCCTCTCCTGCTGTATTTTTGCAGTGATCCTCCGTCTGGCTTTGCTGCTGTCTGAAATATAAATGCACATACATACATCTCATTGAATAATGACAACTATTATAATTGTAACACGAGACCAAAATACAAAAACGTTAACTTGTACACACCATGCTGACGATATTTGGCTTGCTTTTTTTGCTGGATGCTTAACACCAGGCTTTCCATAACACGCTGCAGCCCAGGAGCATCCTCTGGACTGATGTTTGCTGGGGCTGTTCAATAATCATGTGTACATCAGAGGTTAGAAAACTTACATTTAAATAAGTCAAGAATTGTCACTTAAATTTTAGCTAGAGCCATACATACTTGCTTCAGCCCATGCCCGAACATCTTCAACCCACTGCAGAAGATCTTCATCAGTGATGCAGAGGTCACTCTTTAAGGTGTTCAGCTCCTTCTCCTCTTCAACTGTCCTCTGCAATATCTGTTATAGATATTAGTGTTAGAATTGGAATTTCCTTATTTCAACTGACTCCATTTCACAGGAATACATTTAATACAATGGGCCTCATTCACCAATATCTTCTTAAGAATTTTCTTTCTTAAGAAGAATCTGTTAAGAAAATTCTTAATAAGAATCTTAAGAAAACTCTACGTCAGATTCATCACAATTGTTCACACTGAGCAGAGAAGGTGAGGTAAGAAAGAAAGTTAAAAGGCTCAAACTAAAATCTGCTGAGGGAGCACTAGACTGCAAACATTAAAAACAACTTTAGTAGTGACATAGAGGTACTGCTGCTGGAAGTGAAAGAAGAAGAGTGCCAACTGATGAAGTAAAGAAGAAATGGTTTTCTAAGGGTTAAAGATAGTATTGCCAAATACATCCGTACTTTACGCTTCTCCCCTCTGGTCGAAGGTTCAGACAACATGGGTTTTTGTCTATTTGTTTTTTTTTTTTTTTCTGGTGGTGTTTGTGTGTTAGTGTCTTTAGCCCTATTCGCACGGGATTAGTATTACCTGGGGACCTCTGGTAATTTGTAATAATTGCGGAGGACGTCTGTGATCTTAATCCATTGCGAATGCGTCAGGTGCGTGACGTCAGTCCGACTTACTATTTCTCCGACTACCCATTTCTCTGACCATACATTTCTATATCTTTGCTCCCATTAGTCCGTCTTCCCATTTCTCAGACAACCCCAAAGTCCGACTTCCCATTTCTCTGACCACACATTTCTATATTTTTGCGTCCATTAATCCGACCTCCCATTTCCTCGATTTAAGTATGCCCGGTGCTCCGACTCCCAGTAATTATGACAGTGTATTATCCCGACTAATCTGGCCCAGAAGCACCCCTGAACCAGGCTCTACAAACACTGCTGCGCATCATGCCACGTAGCAATGGCACTTATCTGCACAACTGAAAATATTGTAGCGACCCATGTTCTTGTTATGATGTTTAAGTTATGTGATTTCATCGCTGTAGCCTACTGTATGTCCTCTGTGTGTGTGTGTGAGTGAGGGAGGGAGGAGGAGCAGAGGAAGAAGTGTCTTTTTTTCTTTCCGCCTATCACCGGTTTGATGAGGGAGTGATGTTCTTAATCTCAACAACTATCAAGTCACACACAAAACTGACACATGATAAACAAACAGAACAATGTTGCAGTTTGTCAAGTTAACCTGTCACCTTCAGCACCACGGACAGCGCCGCGGAGAAGCTGCAGCTGTGAGCGTCTGGGCTCTGGGCTTAGGGCCTGGGGCCTCAATGGGCTCTATGCACAGCTCCAGCACTTCCTGGATTTAAGGCAGGTCCTTCATTTCCTGTCTTACATTATTGGACACACTGATTAATCCAGGTGTGTCTGAGTAGTCACAATGGTCAGACACACCTGGATTAATCAGTTTGTCCAATAATGTAAGACAGGAAATGAAGGAGCTGCCTTAAATCCAGGAAGTGCTGGAGCTGTGCATAGAGCCCATTATCAAAACTGTAAGTAAGCAGTGTAAAACTGCTGCTACTAAATGTTTTGCTTAGGCCTATGGCGAAAAGACGAAAATGGCGTACACTCAAAATATTAAAGGTCCCATATTATACTCTTTTTAATCAATTTCACTCAGCTGTCAGACGTCCAACTAGACTGTATTCGAAATGTATTGCCCCAAACTGATCCGTGGTCCTGAATGTCAGCTGTCTAAAAGTCACTCAAATGAGCTCTGCTGAGAACAAGCTGTTTCTGTGCCTGCACCTTTAAATGTTATTGAGCTCCGTCTGTCACAGCCTTGCCTGCCCCTCTCAGCCTAGTAAGGCGGGTCTTGGCATGGCCATAGTAGGAAAGATTCTGCCTCAGGGACAGGATGTGGCTAACGGTAGCATGGGCTAATGTTTATGGGTGGATGTATCACTATGGCCAGAGCGATTGATATAACAGAGTGGCGACAGCTCTTGACGTCGCCGACAGTGCGGTCTCGTGGGTCATGTAGCTCCCAATAGTCCCAAATTAGGCTTGAAACAACGTTCAAAACACACACAGCCAGTATCACAACTAAGCATAAAGTCCGCTTAGCTTAATGCTAATGTATAATGTGAAACCTCATAGACGGGCTAACAGAAATTAGCATCGGCTGTCACCGTTTCGCGGCAAACGAACAGCCATAGAAGCCGCTAAAACCTGTTTTAATTCTGGCTTTAGCACTGTTAACACGTCACAGTTTTAATATTTTTTCATGCGAGAAAGTTTAATCCAGAGTCTGTGGTCAGTTTGCTCCGATGTCTGTCCTGGGAGAAGTGCAGAGTCTGTGTGAGCCCCGACCGGGGACCGTGGCAGCGGCTGTCACAGCAGCAGCCGCTCTACTGAGCTGATCTGCCTGCACGGACATGTGTCCTCCTCCCGGAGGAGAAAACGAGCCAAGTAACGTATCCGCATGCTTTTAGAGGTTTACCGCTGGCTGGTTCAATTCTTTTTAGGAGATTAATGCTGGTCTCATTGATGACTGTGGCAGTGGCATTAGTTTGTTTGAATGAAAAGTGAGCAGGAGCTGGGCTATGTACTGAAATCACCACATTTACGTAAATAAAGGGCAGGGGGGCGACAGCGGAAAAGCGGCCAGACTTGCATAGTTTGTTCATTTTAAAACATTTATTGATTGAAATGTGGTGATATCTGATGACTTTGGCGCTCGTGTGTGCAGCCAACAACAGAGCAACTGCTTCTTCCAGGTCGTACATTTGCCATTGTTTAACCAGAGCTATGTTAACAAGCGGGGAAAAAAATGGCACGGTTTAGAAAATTTCTTCAGGTGTGGCAAACCTTCACCTGGGGCGGTGCCACCAACCTAGGGGGTGGCGTCGAGTCTGTCGGTGACGTCACCGACCAAACTGTGCGTGCACACTCTTTGCCGGTGGCAAAAGAAAAAGAAGAAAGGAGGCAAACACATAAGCCGTGAGTCTCCTTCGTCTTGAGCCTCTCCAAACTAACCCAGAGCCGGTCCCGTCCAAAATCGGAATTCTGGATGGTTGGATTTAGCCCTGGTCGGAATATAGGGATTATTTTAGTCAGAGCAGTGGGCAGTCAGCCCAATGGGTCTAGAAAAGTCGGATTAATGGGTAGTCGGAGAGATGGGCCGTCGGACTAACGTATGCTCCCCGCATGTCATTCCCCCTCTCTGCCTCCCTATTTCCTGTCTCTCTCTCGACTTCACTATCAATTAAAGGCATTAAAAAAGCCCCAAAAATATACTATAAAAAAAAAGTCCTCTCGTGGACTCCTAACTCAGTAAGACCTATTCACAATGAATTGCTGAGAAGATATTGGCTGAATCGTGAGGGTATAGGTATTGTGGTTGAATTAGTGTGGGATGCAATAACGTCCCCAACTAATAGAAATAACCCGATCAGTGCAGAAATTAAATGTTTGGCAACTCTAAGATATTTAGCAACAGGGAAAATGCAACTTTGCAACGCGGACAATTTAGGAATATCACAACCTTCAGTCAGCTGTGCCATAAATCAAACCATCAATGCGCTCTGTAGACCACATATCATCCGACAGTTTATCCGGTTTCCTTTGGACAATCAGCAACTTTACAGGATCAAAGCCTACTTCATGGCAATCGCAGGTATGCCCGGTGTGGTCGGTGCTGTTGACGGGATGCACATCAAAATCATTGCACCATCAATAGATGAGGACATTTTCGTCAATCGAAAGAAAGCCCACTCCATCAACACACAGATTGTTTTTGATTCAAATTTCATAATACTGGACATTGTTGCGAAGTGGCCTGGATCTATTCATGATTTGCGCATATTAATGGAGAGCGGTCTGAGGCAGCTTTTTGAGAGACACCATGTACCAGCTGGATGTCACTTGCTGGGTGACAGTGGCTATCCCTGCAAGACGTGGCTCTTGACACCCTATCTCAATCCACGACAGGGAGCAGAGTTAAATTATAACATTTAAGTGATTACGCATATGAGTAAAAAATTGTATTGGCTCTTGTTGCTTTTTATTGTGGAATCCATATTTATTATTAGGGCCACGGGCCATCGCACCGGGCACTGGTCTCAACAGCTATGAAATAGCTGCAGGGACCAGTGCCCGGGCGAAATTTTGCATTGAAGTCAATGGGACGGGCGAAAAAAAAAGAGCGAAAAAGATCATTGGAGTTTAACAAACATCTACTGCTCAGGCATTCTTTAACCTAGAGACTTCATTTAAACTTTAAACAGTAGACACAAGTCTTGTGTATTGTCGTATTACTCCACGTTTTGATAGGTCATATAGTTTTTGATCAATCCCTGTTCAATGACCATGATCATTTTTGGAGAAATTATGAGATTATGGGAATGGCTAAGGTTGTAGATATATGTTGGTATGTGTTGATGCATATACAGGTTGGCCAGAGGTTCTTCCCACAAGGAGGGAAGACAGTAAGACGGTGATAAAGTTCCTCATTAATCAGTACATTCCAAGACATGGTTTTCCAGAACGAATTAGGTCTGACAATGGCACACACTTTAAAAACCATGATCTACAGAAGGTGGAGGAGGTACTGGGACTCAAACACAAATTTGGGTCTGTATATCATCCCCAGTCTCAGGGAAAGGTTGAAAGGATGAATCAGACCCTTAAAAGTAAAATAGCTAAAATCTGTGCCCAGACCAAGATGAACTGGCTGGATGCACTCCCACTGGCACTTATGTCGGTACGTAGCTCAGTGAATCAGAGTACAAGGTTCACCCCATTCGAGTTATCTACTGGAAGAATGTTTCCAGGGCCACAAACAAAGCTCGTGGGGTTAACTTTGAATGATCAGTCTCTAACCCCAAAACAGTACTTTCATGCTCTGCAGACTCTTGTTTCAGAATACGCAAAGCAGGTTGGTGAAAACACTGGAGGAGAAACAACAACAACTCCCGACTCCGAGTGGGTACTGCTGAAAGTGACCAAGAGAAAGTGGACAGAGCCACGCTGGACAGGTCCGTTCCAGGTAAAGGAGCGCACCTCACACGCCGTTCGGCTGAACGGCAAAGGAGACACGTGGTTCCACTGGAGCCAATGTGCAACAGCTGAAGCCCCCGCCAGAACCCTGGGGGAAATCCAAGAAACGCTGCGCGAGCAGAACAAAGGAGCAAAGTCCACCGATCAACAAGGGGCAGAATAATCCCCTGGTGGCAAAAGGGTGAGGTAGTCTAACCAATACCCCTAGGGAGGAAGTGAAATAGCGTTCCTCTCCAACAAGTGGTGTGCCAAACCACCAACCAGGATCGTCGAGGCGCCCAGGAGAACATGCCGCTCACCTTCTTCATCATCTGTTGGTTTGTGGTAATGTTGGTTTTTGCTTGGGGTCTCCACCACCTGTACACCACAGGAACAACTACATTATAATACCTATAGCATTACATCTTGATGGGTACATTTTATCTTCTTGTCATATTTTACCTTACTATGTTTTAAAAGTTCTAGGCATATTGCTAAAGAGTTGTGTGATACACTTTATTGTGTTGAACAGCAGGTTTGAAGCTGTCTCTGGGGTAAACCCACCAGAGATCTTGTAGAGATTCTCAGATCACAGAAAGTATTAAAAGCTTGCCACAATGTTACTGTATGGGAAATATAAACCTCTGTTGGGACTCAGTATTTTCTCATTAGCCACAGTTACGCTGATATTTGCCTTATGCGAATGGTCTACATCACTGCACTCCACTCAAAAAGGGGGACACAATGTTTCCTTTCCCCACAAACGCAGCATCTCCAATGATAACTCGTGTGAACGCACCCATCAAACTGCATATACTGACCTTTCCATGTTTCACGTTTGAGAAGGACGTGTGACTCCTCACTCAAGTCTTCCACACTGTTTTTTGCTATTGTGCCAAAGTAATTAGACGTACATGTAGCCGCACTGCCTTATTTCGTTCATGATAATTATGTTGGTGCTAGCCACCCTCACAGATAGCATGTGCAGCTCTACCAAGGGGTCTGTGATATATCTGAATGGAATAATAAAGTGAATGAGTGTTGATTTTTTGCTTGCAGCTCAGTTTCACAGAGTGCCTTATATGTGGTGTTGGTTTTGAGGTTGTTTGAGATGTTTTTCTATTCGTTTGTGTGATCTCTGTTCAGAGATCAAAAGGGGGATTGTGAATAATAATAGCTATGTTACAAAATGACATGTGCATAACAGAATGTACCAGAAAGAGCAGAACTGAGAGTCACCATGACCTTAAGATAGCTACACACAGAATTTCACTACACATAGATCATGTGACCATAGGCCTGCACATCAGCACACGTCAGAGCTCACATAGACCAATCACAGTAGTACAGGCCTTGCACGCTGGGAGGGACCAAACCCACAGTGTGTAAGACTGAACAGAAACATACACAGATCAGATCATGCTCAGCTCTTCCTGGTAACACTGTCTTTGTTACTGTATGATCTCCGCTCTCTGCAGACTGCGATTAAATACTTCTTTGATTCAACCTTCGCCTCCTCCACTTTGTGTCTTGCCTCCCGACCCGGGGGAGATCCACACGAGTGGATCTCAACAATGATGTACATGCTGACAAAGTTAGACATATGTGCTTGGAGAAAATCGCTTTGTTACTTTAGTCCCACGTTACGTTCATCTTTTCTCTCTCTCTCGCTCTCTCTTTTTTACGGCAAAAAAAAAAAATATATATATTCTATATTGTGCATTGAATTCATATACATGAATATATATGATTATTTATTCATAAATGAAAGCTCCCACGGTGTTTTTGACCCGGCTCTGCCTGTTGTTTCTATTCTGAATATCCTGCGATTGGACACGGAAGTGATGTTTTAGAATGTGATGACGTAGCCACTAGCCATTCCCATAATGGGTGTGTATTGCACGGAATGTTCGTGTCAGACCGCGTGACCTCATCGGTTAGAGTGGGAGAGAGTGAAAAAACATTCTGTATTTTTTCTGGATAAACTGTCAGCACGGCCACAATTTACACTCTACACATATGATTTTTTCAGAATTTGTAAGACAAACTTGTTATCTCTCATATCATGTGCTCAAAATTTCAGAGAGACTTACAGAATTTACAGAATAAGCCTCTGAGTGCGGCCACGTCTGTCTCTGCTCCTCATTGACTCCAATACAAATATTTTCTGAGAGAAGCAGAACGGGCCGATGTTTTAAAACTGCCAGCTTCTCCAAAAATATTTACTGTAGAAACACCAAATCGTACCACAATTTTCAGGAAGTCCTTAGTGCAACGTTGATCTGTGTTTTGTTCTGATAGGAGCTACCGTTTTGTCACAGTAAGCCTAAATGTGAGACTGGTGCAGAGGCAGAAAATCGCTCTTTTTCTCCACGTTTCTGTCTGCCTCAGCCTGGGGGGCCCCTATCACCGTGGTAACCACCTCGAGTTGCCGTGGTAATGTCTGATTCTCAGGCCAGAGCTCGTTAACTTCATAAACAATCCACCTGGCGCTCGTTTAAATGTTTATAAACACAGACACAGCTAAATCAGACTGACACAGGATGCAGCACGGAAGCGCACACTCCTCTCCCACACTCTAACACACACAAGTAACTTCATGTGATTATACACACACACACACACACACACACACACACACACACACACACACACACACACACACACACACACACACACAGCTAACCTAATGTGGTTACAGCTCCTCCATATCAGTGCTTATAGAAAGATGATCATGTGTCTGTCTGATCAGTTCTGTCTTGACCTTAAGATCGTGGGTTTGATTCCCATGTTGACAGAGATGGCAAAACCGGCAGTAGCCCCGTGGGCCTTTCAAAAATTCCCCAGAGGAAATTTTCTAGTTCTACTTCATCTTCCGGACGCTTTTTCGATTTGCTACTAGTAGACATAGTAGTAGTAGACATATTATATATCAAAACGTGCGTCCTGATCGGGATCGGTGGGCTATTACTTTTCTCAACAGTGTACGAATTAAAAAAAACTGTGCAAAATTTTGCATTGAAGTCAATGGGACAGGCGGAAAAAAAAGAGCAAAAAAGACCAATCATTGGAGTTTAACAAACGTCTACTGCTCAGGCATACTTTCACCTAGAGACTCCATTTAAACTTTAAACAGTAGACACAAGTCTTGTGTATTGTCATATTACTCCACGTTTTGATAGGTCATATAGTTTTTGATCAATCCCTGATCAATGACCATGATCATTTTTGGAGAAATTATTAGATTTTAGAACACGGCTCTCTTGAATACTCGATTCTGATTGGTCAATCACCAATATTCTGCGGTGTTTATTTCTCGATAGACCACCGCTGAGCGGACCGTTGCTAGGGACTCCATAGCAACGGCCGACTCAGCATGTCCGGTCACGGCCGCTGTTTCACTGAGACTCCTCCCGTTCGTGCATTTGAAGCCTTTGATAATCAATCAGTGGATCGATGGATTACCATACACGTTACGATGTATTTTGTGTAGTCGTACCTGTCATAAACAAGAGATTATGGGGTGCGTTTGTGTCGCGGAGCTACAGAGAGGAGAGGAGCTGTGACACGGTCAGAAGTTCTGATGCAAGTTTACTTTTCAGTAACGATGTGGAAATAAGGAGCCTCCACTCTCTCTGTAACAGGTTACAAGTCGTTTATCTAACATCACAATTAGTCCGAAGCTGTTTAATGACGGTAAAAATGAAACATAAAGTAAATATCCTGCATACTTTCTCTTTTCTGTGCTGCGCTGGTCAGAGCGGCGTCCCGAGCAACGGTCTAATTTTACATGAATAAAATCTCTTTTTATTATTATTTTGTGTTACATTATTGAATGATTTAGTTGTAGGCCATGTTCTAAGCGGGATAATGTATAGTTGGTCGGTTGTTATGGAGAAATAAACCCCTTCATGTTGTATGAAACCATACAACCTGTCGGGGTTTATTTCTCCTTATACCATGGTCTGGGTGAATCCTCGATTCTGATTGGCTGCGGGGTGTCCATTAAAAAGTGATAATGGACACCTATAAAGATGTTCCGGTAAAATAGCCTGATTACGTTCTAAATATTACTGCGCTGGCTCAAACGCTTGTTGGTAACCACGGCAACGGACACTCGGACCATAACAACTTTTTTTCAGCGCATCACGGCACTGGAGTCTGTAAACACACAAGCGGTAAGAAGTGCACTGGCCGTCTGAAATAATACTTTGTGTCACGTAACATTTGAGCCGTCACATCACCTCCCTTCACTGATCAACTACCAGGCTGTGGCAGAGTCACTGGCTGTAACGTTATGCTGCGGTCACAGCGGGTCCCTCTTTTTTTTTTTTTTTTTAATCGCCGACGAGTGTTATTAAATAGTCCGCTCGGCTCAGCTGCTTAAAGACGTGTGATTTTAACGGTAAAAACTAGTGATGTTCGATTCCACAAATTTCCTTTCCGATCTGATACTGAGTAAAATTCAGGCTGGTATCGGCAATACCGATCCGATACCGATACTTTGTGCAAATGCACCTAATGTGCCTGGTAAATGTAATAAAATAAAATAAAAAGTACTGTATTTCAAGTCATAGCTTCCTATCCTAAGGATGCAAGACTTCAGAGTAATATATTTACTTTAAACTCTGAACTATATTGAGGTAGTGGCCTCGTTTAGAATAGCCTATAGCCGAAAATAGTGTTTCAAACACTAAAAAAAGAACATAAGAAAAATAATAAAACCATAAATTAAATTTAAAAAATGATGAACAAACATAATATTTATATATATTTTTTTGTATTTATTTATAATATTGTTTATTAGTTTCCCACAGATATTACAGACTTCGTCTTCACTGTTTGTGGCGCTGAAATAGCTCCACACCTGACTCCTCTCCGCTCCACCATTGACTCTAGTCTACACAGACTGACTTTTTGAGCAGCATGCTGCTGCGCCTACACGTTACGCACTTACCCAGGCGGAAGAAAAAGTAGTTCCTACCAACCGCGTGTCATTTAGACAAAATCTCAATAGTTTAGTCACTTTCCACTGTGTTCCTGTTAATGATATGCATAACCACAAATGACTTAAGTATCAAAAGTATCGATATTTTCATTTGAGTATCGATTCTAAAGCATACAGACCTGGTATCGGAAGTATCGATATTTCAGTATCGATCTGCACATCACTAGTGAGCGTGCGGTACGCACAAATCTCACGCCAGCTCTGACCAGGTGTACGCACATTTGGAACCAGCGTAGAACATACAGGAAGGAGTGCTGCTGTGTCAGAATGATTATTAAACCATAGTCTAATAATGCAGCTATGTGGACCACATGTTGTTGTTGTTTATATTGATAAAAAGATAAAAAGTAGCCAAAAAAAAAAAAAAGAAACGATAAAACCAAGTCTGTGTTGAAAATATAACTCGACTTTTATTTTGGGCATTTGAGATGAATTAAAAACCACGATGTGACAGATGCTCGTTAATCAGCTGTGTAAACAGAAACAGTCAACGACAGACAGACCTGTTATTGTAGATCACACACACAAACTTCCAACATCTGCAGCACCAGAGCATGACCGGACGGCTCCTCAGTCTCTCTCTCTGCCGGACACCAGGGTGGGGGGGGGGGGGGGGGGGCTCCGCTGCCTGTCCAGGTGCAGCTGATCTCGGCGGAGTGTTTTTCTTTTCTTTTTTCTTCCCCGCCACCGGGACCTGTCAGTGGGAGATCGGGCCGGTGTTTCACATCACACACACATGCTGATGGTCATAAAGTCGCGTTCGCAGCAGTAATATGATATGATTTCTCCTCAGTCACTTGTGTTTAGTAAACTGCAGGAGCATTTCATGAGATCGCTGGGTTTCCTGACGTGGTCGGTGACACGTGCGTCTGCAGCCTCCATCCACCGGGATGACGCTTATCAATCACAAAATCTATCAATCTATCAATGTCCAGATATTTAATGTTGCCGCCCTCTCCCTGTTCAACGCGGTAATGCCAGTAAAGTCCCTCTTCTTGGCCGTCTTCCGTGTCTCCATGTCGTAAAAGGGGCAGGGCGACGCCTCTAAAGCAGGAATATATCGGGGCGTGACATTTAAATGACGCTCGTTTTCAGCCGCCGGATTTATCACCACCACGCCGGTTCTACGCCGAAATCAGCAGCGTACACACTTTTAGTAAATCACACGTGACACTTGCCGTACACTGATATTTACACCAGAATCTACACCAGATCCTGCGCAAGTTTGATAAATGAGGGCCAATATGATTCAACTTTTGCTAGTATTCTGTTTAAAGCTATGGTCTACAATCTGAAAAACGAGAAAGATTTGAAAAAAGCATTCCCCCGCCCCACACACACAACCTCATATGGCCCTCCCCTCGGAGCTTCCTAACGACACACCCCCTTGAGCAGCAAAGCAGCAGAGCAACAAGCCTGCCAGCAGCTTTGAATGCAGAGTGACATGTTGGATTTACAAGTCACAACTTCAACAATAAAAACCAAAGATTACCTGGCTGTTCAACAAACTCCACTGTATCAGCAGTATCGTTTCCCAAGGTCATATCCTGGTGAAGCTTTCTCTCTAGTCAAACAATGATCCATGTTTACTTTTGTTTTGTTGCATCGCCTCTTCCTCTCTGTCTTTTTAAGCCCCACTATTTAGTTTTTAGCGTTAAATAATGCTACTAAACTCATTGAAGTAGTAGAAAAATGTCTAATAGGTTGAATGGTGCCGCCGCTGCAGCCTGAGTGAGGTCGCTCTGCACACTGCGGCTCCTCAGAGGGGAATAGCACTAGCGTATCATATTGGTGAAATGAACCAGTTTTGTGGCAGATAATGTGTTATTTAGAGGCTGCATCCCGCTGCCCTGTGTTCTCGCATTATATGGATATACACGGCTCTCAGCTGGATCTAATTTCGTCGGAACAACTTGTAATGACACCAAAGTTATCTGGGTGAGGAAATGATCGTATGTTATGCTAGAAATAAGGTCCAGGTTGTAAAAAACGGTAATTATCCTTTAACCTCTTCATGCAGAGGCCACAATTAAAGCTTTATAACCACAGAAGTACTAATCCCACAACTATGGTTTATGGCTTAAATGAAAGACAACCTTTGTCCCTTTACATCTATATGTATAAAATATTGAATTGAGTCATTCCATAAAAAAATGGGCTTCTGAAATAACTTTTTTTTTTTGAAAAAAAAAAAAACGAGTTTGAAATTTTTGGTGAAAAGGTGATATATCAAAATCGTAATTATAAAACAGGTTGAATTTTACATATATGGTTCACACACTCCCTGTCCACAGGTTGTCCACAACCACAAATTTTAGGTTGATAGGTAAAACTACTGAGGCACTATAGAGTTTTTCCAAACAGTGTCCCTTGGCGATGTACAGTGTGCAAAACCTGTCCAAAATTGTCCAATTTGGCTAAAATGCACACTGCAAGATTTTAGTGAGATTTTTTTTTTCCAACAGATAACCTATTGGGGCCAATCAAATACTTGATGGCTTTTAGGAACACCAGTTACATAAGTAAAATGCCATTTGAAAATTTAATTTATGGGGATGAATATTTAGTGTCCAAAACCCATCCAAACATGAATTTACCTATTTTCGCCTGTATTATATTGTTATTTTCCTTTATAACGCCAGAAGTAAACATCCCACAACCATCAGTGATGGCTTAAATTAACAAGGACATTTGAAATAGTTCATTTGTCTTTTATTATTATTTTAATTAAACTTGGGGCAGTAAAAGCACACTTTTTGTGGAGACTTGTATTGCTTACTTGTTGACACTAGGGGGAGAGGGAACCACAGGAACCAGCTGGGTGCAGGCTTAAGCTTTGCCCAATCAGGGATCATTATATATCAGGTCACACCTTACAGTCTCTGCTATTGGACCAAAAAGTTTTCACCCCCGTGACTTTGATTGACAGGCGACGAGAGATGCGCAAAAGCGGGTGCGCAGTCTGACGGAGAATGCGAGTAGTAATAGAACTGCGGAGTTACGTAACACGCTGTGGATTATCTGGTCACGATGGATAAAATCGATCAATGGATTATTTTCGAGCACATGTTCAGCTTTTAAAAAAGGGTAAGCTTGTAATTTTATTCAGTGTTTTAGTGGGTCTATGATTGGCAAATGTCCGTCTTTTTCTGCACTCGAAAATGACTTCCGGGTTTGTTTGTGTTGAGTGAGCAGGCTTGTTTAAAACTTTGATGGGGTAAAAACTGCATTTTTGTTCTTTGCTTTTGTTTATATGACAGTATACGATGCCGTAGTCTGATATTGTTTGAGACATTTTCAGTGACTGTGAAAAAACCGTAGCACCTAGAAACTTAATTTTTTTCCTACATGTTGCCGAAAGTGTCCTTAAAAGGTCTGTGGTGGAGTTTTCATTACAGCATGCCTACTTTTCGTTATATTAAGGACGCCGTTCATGTGTTATTGATTTGGGACGCCGGCGTCCCAACCACTAGGGGGCCTGCGTGAACAGGTTAATGACAAAGATCCATCCTACCTGAAAGACCTCATCATTCCTTACTGTCCTAGCCTTCTCTTCTCTTCCCCTCTGCTCCTCTCCTCTCCTTGAACTGCCATTATCACTATCTGTTGCACTTTGTAGTTTGGCCTTGGTGTCTCGCACTCTCTCTGTGTTTCCACAGATCCACCGGAGCTCCATCTCTCTGCACCAGCCGCCGCCTGCATCGGCCCCCCAACCCCCCCCACCGCCCCCCCTTTGCTGCTGTTAAACCGGCCTGCCCTCCCTTCCCATGAACCAGTCTGCCATCCAGTCCTCTGGCATTAAGCTGCCCTGCTCTCCCTGCCTCGCTTGCCTACCAGAAGCTTCCTTCTTCAGCTGTTGTTAAGATTTCCATGCTAACCGCATTCTCTGTTGTAAACTGTTTTCTTGTCTACAACATCTACCGTATGTCACGTCTGTCCGTCCTGGGTGAGGGATCCCTCCTCTGTTGCTCACCCTGAGGTTTCTCCTGGTTTTCCCTGTTAAAAGGGTTTTCCATGGAGTTTTTCCTCAGTGGATGTGAGGGTCTAAGGACAGAGGATGTTGTTATGATGGGATGTAAAGCCCTTTGAGACAAACTGTTTGTAAAAACAGGCTATACAAATAAACTTGCCTTGCCTTGCCTATATAGGGAATTTCATACAGAGGACTATATAGTGAGTAGTGCTGGGTTGAAAAGATCGATCCGCCGATTTTAAATCGATTCTCATCTTAATTCCTACAGATCGATTCGTACGTCCAAAGATCGATTTTTTTTATTTTTATATATATATATATAGTATTGTAACGTCCGACCGGACATGATAAAAGGATGAGTTTTAAGTTGGTCAATAAACCTTCATTTATTTATTTCAGGAACGGTACAGTTACTGTCGGCCATGACCCAAAAGAAAGAAAAACAATAAAGACAAACGTCTCTGCTAACGAGCCTCTGCTCCTCTCGCACACGCACACATGCACGCAGACTCGTTCCCTACAGTCTATGCTCGTTCCTCCTCACACCCACCCCCCCACTCTCTCATCCTACCAACTTGGCGACTTTCTCTTTTTTCTCAAAAGCGACTAGCGACAAATCTAGCAACTTTTTCCGGTGTTGTTAACTCTTTCGCAGCCACACTAATTCCTCAGCACATCCGCTCCTGACCACATGTTTTTGGCTATTTGTTTACCTTTTTCGAACCGAACTCTGTCGAAAAAACGGCGGAAAAAACGCGTTTCGTTCGTGAGTACGAAGTAGAAGAAGAGAGCTGGGTTTCTCCAAAAACGGAGCTCCCGCTCTAGTTTAAGAGAAAAACGCACTTTTGTGTCAAGTGGCAATCGGCTCATTTTACCGGTACTCTGCAGTGTGGCGTCTCCCAAATCATTTCTACGGCTAAATAAATTTATTTGTAGGCAAATCTGGGGGGTGTGGCAGCGTGGAGTGCAGCGGTGCAGGTCTCTGGCTGCAGCGGAGCAGCTCCGTGACACTCATGTGTGACTGGCCGGCGATGAGTGCTCTGGGGCGGGGGCGGCCGGTCACAGCACCCGCTGCTCAGCGCCCGCTCTGCTGCACGGTGAGAACAGCAGTGATAACGTGCTTTCAGGTCCGAATCTCCAAACCAGAAATGTTTGTAACAGCACCGGAAAAAGTCGCCAGATTTGTCGCCAGTCGCTTTTGTCAAAAAAAAGTCGCCAAGACGGTTTGGAAAGTCGCCAGATTCAGCGAAAAAGTTGCAACACTGTAGCCGACAGCCGCACAGCGCTGCACGCCGTCCCCAGAGCAGCATTCAAGATCACACAGTTTATAAAAAAACATTATGTTTTGATTGTAGTTTTTTAACAGTTTTACATATCAGAGGACTACCATATTCACACACAGGGTACCTGAGAGTGTCTATTATCGTAATCTGTAAAAAAACGATTTTGACGAGTTAACTCGTCAATGGTCGTGCACGTTCGGCAGGCTGTGACGAGTTTACTGGTCGCGAAAGAGTTGAAGACGTCTCTCGTTTGTAGACTGAAAGCACGTCTCAAGCACCGTCTTCAACGAGCCACAGGTTCCGCCGTGAGCCCCGTCCCCATCTCAAAGCACTCACAGGCGGTCAGTCTCAGTGTCACGGTCCCTGCTGCAGTCAGAGACCCGCTCCGCACCGCATGACGGGGCCGCTCGTCAGTCATGCTGCTTTTCACACTGATGCTGCTATTCCGACTGAAGCGTGCACAACATGCAGTAGTTTACTGTGTGTGACCCTACACTTCACTATCTTTAGTTGTTCAAGCTGAAGGAAATGGAGGAGAAAAGTGAAAGAGGGGCAGCTGCGGTGGAGTCTATGTACTGAAAATGGAGGCTAAAAGTGACAGAGGGAGAGAGCTGGTGGAGGATATGTGCTGGACCTGGGGGAATCAAGTGGTCAGTGTGGTCACTGCCTGTCGGCCTCAGACATGTGTTGTCAGTGCCTGGACTCTGTGCTGGACACGGAAAGTTGCTGCATAGCGTATAACTGGAGGAGAGTGGGTGAATTGTTTTCGTCTTGTTTCAATAGAAACCAGGCTAAGCTAACAGATGTTTGATGCCTCGTATCAATGGCACCAATGGGGGGGGCCGCTGATCACCATAGGCCACTGTCCCGGTTTCAATAATTCCCACGGCCCCACCCACATCAAATGAAATAAACCAATAAAACATAGGCTAGAAGAATCTTTCATTTTAAATCAAATCTAATACTCTGTCTGTAGTGCAGCCAGTAAATAGTCTTTCAAGTTTCTCCGGCTATGGTGCCCACTGCACAGCTGAGCGGAGCATCTCCAGCTTCCGTCGGCTGAAAATCTCCCTCCGCTTAATGTCCGAGCAGTGTCACCTTCACCTTCGTCACCTTCTCATCCTGTAGGCTTCATCCACAAACACTGCCTAGTGCACCATCTCAGAAAGTGCAACTTCTGCTTTGCCGGTGAGCGAACAGTTTACTTTGAAAAAATGCGAGGAAAAGATTAATTAACCTGATGACGTGTTATAGTTCAGCTTCGGTGACATATGGCTTTAGTTATTATCAATTCCAGGTGTTTTACAGTTGTTTCACCTGGAGATGACGTATCCTACACACCCACAAAGACAGGTGATGAACCGGACTACAGCGGCGAGAGATTTATGACGTTACGTAATTCAATAATCAATATTAACGAGGGCGAGTAGACTATGGTGTCATTGGTGTTATTTCCAACATGTCACTGTCTGTTCAACATCTAGATTATTCCTGAAGTTTGTGAAGTGTGTGTGGAGCGGTCGAGTCCTACCTGCTGACAGATGTGCAGCTGACAGTAACGAGATTTCTCGTTTTTTGCTTTTTTTTTAAATGATGAAACTAGACACTTTAACACACCTTATGTGTAAATTTGGGGACTCTACGACGAGCAGAACTGAAATAGATGACGATCAAAAACTCATGACAGCTCATGATCTGGAAGTTTTTATCATAACTCAGCTTTTCCAAACGGAGTTCTGCATGTGGATGCAGCAGCTGCTCTGCTCTCAACCGCGAGGCTGCAGCAGCTCGGAGCAGAAACAGGAAGCTCTCAGCCGACAGTCCCGCCCGGTCTTCATCTGGAGCAACACCGTGTCCTCCCCAAAGTCCTCCCGCGGTAAAATGTGATGGTCTCTGGGCCAAAGCAGACCGGCATCACCGACCCGTACCACAGAAGGACTGCGACCACCAGTGGGGCCGGTGTTCCCGAGCCGCTGTGGCCGACAGACCCTCACGTTCCGCGGCGAGAGGCTGTGACACGGCACGGTGCGTCTGTGTTATTGTTGTTTAGTGGCGCCCCCCGCCCCCGATGGTGGATTTGTGAATAGAACAACAATTGTCGTATATATTTATCTTACACGAGCCCTTTGATCCAGAAATGCGAGTGTCAGAAGAGCGACAGACACAAACAGAGCACCTTTCATAAGAGACGCTCTATCTCCTTTTCTAGAAAAAAAGGAGGGATTTTGGTGAAACCCAGCCATGTTTAGCTTGACTTTTCTCAGGAACAGAGGCACGTAGAAACAAACGGTTTGTGGCCATTTGAAGCATACAGTTTCACCTTTCAAATGAGCCACAGTATGTGTTGGTGGCAATAATATAGAATACACTGTGGCTCTACAAAAATCGTCAAAAATGGTCTAAATTGCCGGTACACAAAACTTTGGAGAGGAGCGCGGCACTCAATGAGTTAATGGCAGGGTAGTCCACCCCACGCCATTCAGGTTGAAAAAAATGCATCTATAGTAAGAACTCTGAGCTAAAGATTACTGCTTTGTTACATTTTGTGTAAAGGGAAGAAGTTTAAGTTTCCAAAATTGAAGATTTCTTGATATATTTGATAGCTATATTTTGAGTAAACTGAAGAAGGTTTTGTGAAATTGAAATTGAGAACTCTATAAGTTTGAATACATCCCTAGCCTTAACAAAACTATTTTGGTTATAGTATAACGAAGTGGAATTTATGTTTTCTATGCAAGAGTATTGAGCATGAAGACGTGTCACAGTCATGTTATAATTGAGTCTGTTATAAGTGTAACATGTTGAGAAAACCAGTCCCTCCAGGATTTCGCGGGCTTTTTTTGTGATTGTTGCGGCCTAAAATGCCTGATTTTGCGGCCACATTTTGAAAAAATGTGCATGTTGCGATGTTTTAAGCGCTTTTGTTGCGATTAAATTGCTTTTGTTGCGATTAAATTGCGGGAGACAGCTAAAGTTGCAAAAAAAAAGTTGCAGTTTTGTTCTGAATAATTAAAAATCAAAGGAAAATTGAAAATTTCGAAATGTCACAAAATAATGTGAGGTCCTGAAGAAAGGCACAGGAAAATTATATAGAGTTGAAAGTTGTTTTACTTTTAATTAAAATGTCTGTCGTGGTAAAATAACTGTTTTAAAATGCCATTAACTCTTTCCCTGCCAGCATTCTCTTTACAAGTGGCCAGCCAGTGCCAGCGTTTTTGGGCATTTTCAACAATCTTTGAGGACCCACAGAATATGTTGTGCTATGATTTAGTAAAAGGTTAAAATACCAAAGGAAAGGACAGAGTCTCTACTGTCATTTAAAAAAAAAACAATTTATTCTTTGTTCATTCATTCTTTTTTTATCAACAGTTGAATGATGACAGTTTTCAACAAAAAACGGAATGTTCAGACACAAAGCTGTTAAAAATAGATTTTTGTAAAAACAAACAGATTTTTAAATATAACATTGATTCTCTATACATATTATTAATAATTACAGATTTATATTTGCAATCACATAAATGCACTTGGAATATATTTCATTTTCAACAAAATCAATAATATTTAGAATAATAAAACACCACATTTTGTAACTTATTCACAGGGGCACAGCTTATTTACGTTTTTCTCCCTTTTTGTTTTCCATTTTAACTGATTTCTGGCTGCCTAAAACAGCAGAACAATTAGGCATAGTGTGCCTTTGAGTGGTACTCAGTGTAACAAACCCCCTTATGTAAGGGGACACCACATCCTTTACAGTAGTAAAATGTTTCCCCACGTACCCCTTTTCGTGCACATACTCTGCACCGTCTGGTCGGGTTCTGCTTTTTTGCTGTTGGCAAGATCTGGACAAGAGCATGAGCAGCAATTCTGTTATCCAGCCTGCTCCTTGGGTCATAGTTGTAGGGGGCTCTAGGTGTTTTTTGAGGTGGAGGTATTTCTCCCTCAGCCGCAGTTTGACTAGCTTGTGCCACAGGCTCTTGTCTGGTCCAAGACTTCACGAGGCTTTCAATGAAGGACCGAAATGTGTTGTATTTGTCCTGTGGGTTCTTTGCTTTATAGATCACAAAAGAATTAAAGAGACTGATCTCAAAAATTTTCTGGTCCATTTGCTCGATTTTCGAGCAAATGGATAGTACACAATATTTTGATCTAATTTATCTACGCCATTCATTGCACTGTTGTAGCTCACAATGCATTCTGGTTTTGTTTTGGCAACTTTATCTTTGTGGCCTCTCTGCCATACACTGACATTCTCCATGTTGTTCTGGTGGAAGGTTGTTACCATTTTTACGATTTTTTTGTCATGCCATGCCATCACCATCACATTACTATTGTGACGCATGATTGTCTCTCCAGCCTGAAGGTCAGCTTTAGTGATGTTTTGGAGGACTGGTGGTTCACCTCTGTTTTTCCTCAATGTACCACAGACATGGGTTTCCAGATGAAGTAGGCGCTCACATAATGAAACCGAATTGTAATAATTATCCATGAATAATTTGTAGCCGTGACCTGCTAGGCGATCAAGAAGAGAGACGACTGTGTCTCCAAGGGCAGAGGCTTGTCCATCATAGGGTTTTAAGTTGAAGCAGTATCCTGTTTTTGATTCGCAAAGGATGTAGGATTTTATGCCATACTTGACTGGCTTTTGGGGGTTGTACACCCTGAAAACTAGGCGGCCACGCCACAGAAGCATACCCTCATCAATACAAATGTTTTCACTGGGCTGATACATTTCACGAAATTTCGAGATAAGATAATCTAAGACGGGGCGGATTTTATACAGATTGTCAGTGCAATTGGCTGGCCTTGCTTGATTGTCACTGAAATGAAGAAAGCGCAATATAATTTGAAATCGGTTGCGAGACATGACCTTATTAAAGTAGGGGGGTGGCTAAAATTTCTTCAGAAGACCAGTACATCTCCAGCTCAGGCTTGCGAATGATGCCAGTGAGAAAAAAAAGCCCCAGAAACTTTTTTAACTCTGACACTGTAACAGGTTTCCAAGCATGAGCTCTAGCCTGTGGTGTCAAACACTGCTCGGCTTCAAGACACTGTTCAGCATACAGGTTAGTTTGTGCTACAATGTCCTGGATCAGCTCATTGGACAGGAAGAGCTCAACAAAATCAGCCGGATCTTCTGATTCAAGATCAGCAGCTTTACCCGCAGGTCCAGGGTTGGCGGTGAATGGATGGTTTGGTGGCTGCCAGTTTGTGTCCTGCCACTCAGGATGAGGAGCTGGAGCCCTTGTTTGCCGAGCAGCCGCGCCACGCCTACGAGAGGCTGATGTCTGCCCTCGTCTTTGAGGCTGACGTCTGCCCCTTTGAGTTGTTCGACCTGTAAATGGTTATATAGATACAACTAAATTAGTACATATTTGTCAGGGTGCTAAATCAGGTATCAAGATTTATTGTCATTTTGTAAGTAACAAAATGAAAGAACATTTATATGAGATCAACATAAAACACAGACATCCTTCTAAATACTGTCAAGAAATAATAGATACTCTACTAGACAAAAGTTAAAAGTGTAGCATAAAGATTTGTGTCTCCACTAAGACTGAATGTAACCAAAAATGTTAGACTCAGACACTGAGGCATTTGGACATTTTGATTATAATTAACAGTGACTACTACTGCCTCACACTAGTGCAATGATACAAGCAGGCTGTGATACAAAATGGCCTAGGCGTGTTACATCTACTTCATACAAAAGACAGTTTTCAGGGGCCTTCTCTAAATCTCACCTCTTTCATCTGAGCCAGGGAGTGGAGAACGGGACCGGGTGGGAGAAGATCTGGGCTGACTCACCTCTGTGAAATATCAAGAGTAAAATTAATAAATATCAGTTTGGTCAATAATATGTACACAAAAATTAGAATAACATTTCTCACTTATCAGACCATTTGTTTTTTAGTAACACTCACCATATGGCATATGGCAAGTATGCTACAATCTAATAATAAACATAATATCAGATTATCAATTTAGCAAGACATAGCTACCTTCCTCATCTCTGGCAAGTGGGAATGAAGGGAATCGGGTCCTTGACCCATGAGATGTCATCGACCAACCTCTTCCTCGTCTCCGTCTGTGGTCTGTTCTTTGGTCTGTTCGACCTGTAAATGATTATAAGAATACTTTATAGGCTACACAGACACATTAGATCGATATTTAGATAGATTAGGGCCTTTTCTGAATCCCACCTCTTTCACTTGTGCCAGCAGGGAGTGGAGAGCAGGACCGGAGCTGCGGCTCACTTGACTCTGTTTCAATAACTGTAGTAAAAATAAACCATAAATCTCAGTTTGATTTCTCTAACATGTCAGACATAGCGCTACACTCTTAGTAAAGCCCTCAAATATGAACCTAATAATCATAATACCAGATATCAAAATAACAAGCAGCTACCTTCTTCATCTCTGGTGGATGGAAAAGGAGTTGGAGGAGGAGGAGGAGATGGTGAAGGTGAAGAAGATCTGAGCCTTGTAGATTCAGAAATATCACAATAAAATAACGTCAATGTTTTTATGAATATCAATTAGGGTTGTCACGATACTAAAATGTTCAACTCGATACCGATACTCAGGAAAATATTCAATACTTGATACCATTTTCGTTATGACGGGTGAAAAAAAATTAAAATCTCTCTATCTCACTGACACCTGCTTTTTTACTGTTTTTCCTGTCTGCTCTCAAGGAGTGAGGGAGGGAGTGTGTGTGTGTGTGTGTGTGTGTGTGTGTGGGGGGGGGGGCAGTTTACAGTTCTCCCTCATTCACTCACACACACCCCTGCCTCTTTACTGTAACTGCTCTGGAGCAGTGGGCTGTTCCTAGATGACCATGAATCTGTATGGGCTCCTAAATGTAGCCTAGGTAAATTTCTTAACGGGCCGGCAGGACCGAGAATTAAGTCGGTCCGCGCCGGTTCGGGACGCCGGGTTCGGGACGCCGGGTCCAGGACGCGGTAGACTGTGTCTGGTGAGGGTCCGAGGTACAGTGGAAAACAATGAACATGATCCTGATCATGATTTCATAGCTCAAAAATAAACTTTTTGACAACCCAGATATAAATAGACTCAAAACAAGGAAGCCGTTAGGCTACTTTCTTTTCCTCTTTTTTTTATTTGTTTACACTCGACCTAAGTGAGCCGGTGCGGCAAAAGGACGGCGGCCGCTGCGATGTCAGCTTTCCGGTCGGGGATAAACAGTAATCAGATGTATCTACCTAGTAACTTTGACAAAACTGTATGAACATTAAATTTGTTGCCATACCAGCTGTTGTCAGCGGAGAAAAACTCCGTACTCCGTCGCCCGGTGTCATCTCCTCGTCGTCATCTATTTCCGATCCAGTTTCATTATTATTAATGTTAAAAATCTGGTCCAGTGCCTCCTCGCCTGAAAATCTTTTCGGGACCGGCATTTTACAGCTCCTCTTGGTCCTGTCTGCCGGCGGATCAGCTGGGTGACAGCTTCCTGACGTTGTTGTTGTTGTTGTTGCGCTGTCAGTTAAAGTATTGCCAAAGCCCGCGAAAATAGATACATTCAGAGCGCTCGCTCTGGATACATCCTGTATTGTTTCCAGAAGCTTCTTCTTCACTTGATTTTCATATAGCTAGTCCAGCACCATTTCACAAGGTGCACAGCAAGCCCCGCTATCATATGGCACTGTAAACACGGATTGCCGGAAATTTCCGTCATTGGCAGTAAACCGTTCGATCGCGAATGACGGAATTTCTCGTCAATGGCGGTTAAAGAGTTAAAACAGTCCAGTCTTTGAATAAAAAGGGGAGGGTGGCTGCTCAAGTCCAGGGCCAGGGCCTTAGGATGGGGGAAGGGGCACCTGGCCGCCGGCTGCTCCGCTCCGGCCCTGCAGTGGCGCACTCACTGGATTCCCCCTCGGCGAGTGCTGCGGGGTTGACACAGGCTCGGGTGGTCAACCAGGACAACTCACACACTCAACACGTTCAACTCAGCTTGTGTTCCTTTACTTATCACTTTGTGCACGTTGTATCAAGTTTCTTGCCGTCAGCCCAGCCACGGCCTTCCTCCGTGGACTCACTTTCAACCACCGCTCCGTCCAGACCCGCACTCTCTGCTGTGTAACTCGCGGAAAGCACTGACAATTGGTCCAATTTGCAGAAAAGTTGCGGTGATTGTACAAAATTGCAAGATGGCAAAAATTCGCGGGGATTTGCTGAATTTGCGTTAATTGTTGCGATCGCAACATAGCGAATTCCTGGAGGGACTGGAAAACAGTATTACAAGGTTACAGATGTTATTACAGTTTGGTACATTGTCAACATTTTAAGTAGTGTTAATGGTTGTATAATGGGTTATTGTAATTTAAGTCATTATCTAGAAGAGGAGGGATGTAGTGTCTGGCAACTCACGTTGTGAGTGTGAGCGTGACTATGCGTGATGACGTCACAGTACGTAACATGTATGGAAGCGGAAAGAGAAGTCAAAGAGTGTAATGACTGTCCAAGTGAGTACAAGAGTTATTGTTAATAAGAAGAAGTGAGAAACTTTACAGGGATATATTGCTTGGTTAGTGACGGTTGTACACTACTTTTCACGCTGCATTATGGGATACATTGAGTCAACTATATAGGGGATAATAATTTGCACTACAAAATGGCGTAGTCACTATATAGTCCACTATATAGTGAGTAGTGACTGATTATAAATTGCCATTATAAATGAGGTGCGCATGCCTCACACTTTAAGAATCACTGGATTAAGTGAACGTCAACTATATTAAAATCTGCATGAAAACACATTACAGACTTAAATTTGCATTATGTTTTAGTAAAACATGGGCATGAACAAACACATTTGGATAGCAGTGTCTGACAAAATGTTGACACACTACATCCAGAATACTTAAGAGAATGAACAAAACACAAGTTGGCATTGCCATGAAAGCAATAGTACATACTCCTCTCTCTTTCTCACTGTCTCTCCTTTCCTCCTCTCTCTTCTGTCCTCTCACTGTCTTTACTCTCCTCCTCTCTCTTCTCTGCTGTATTTCACGTTTTAAAACACATCACACAGACTTAAATTTGCGTTATGTTTTAGTAAAACATGGGCATAAAGAACAAACATCCCACATCATGTACACAGAACAAACACATTTGGATAGCAGTGTCTGACAAAATGTTGACACACTACATCCAGAATACTTCAGAGAATGAACAAAACCAAGTTGGCATTGCCATGAAAGCAATAGTACATACTCCTCTCTCTTTTTCACTCTCTCTCCTTTCCTCCTCTCTCTTCTGTCCTCTCACTGTCTTTACTCTCCTCCTCTCTCTTTACTCTCCTCCTCTCTCTTCTGTCCTCTCACTGTCTTTACTCTCCTCCTCTCTCTCTACTCTCATCCTCTCTCTTCTGTCCTCTCACTCTCTTTACTCTCAATTCAATTCAATTCAATTAGCTTTATTGGCATTACAGTAACAGAAACCCATTGTTGCCAAAGCACTGCACAAATCACTCACAAATACATTTCAATATAACATATATACAGTACATATACACATCTCAATATTCAATAACAAGTGAACAATATTCCATAAAACTACACAACAATAAAATCCAGTACAATCAGGTACAAACAGTGGTGCAAGTCAGGATGCTAAAGAGTCCCTCAGGTTGTGACAAGCAGACACATACCTGGCTGCCAGAGGAGCTGCTGTCCCTTCTCCGAGCAGGATGGACATTTTCTCCTCTGGTGTTAGTAGGTGGAATCTTTTGATTTTCTTACTTATTTCTTTAAAGTGAGCGTCTCTTACTGTATTAAAGAGTATTTGTCACAGTGGAGCAGGAAGTGCATCTCTGTCTCTATTTCTCCCGTGGAGCAGTGAGCACATATCCGCTGCTCTCTGGGCAGCCATGTCTGTCGGTGTCGTCCTTTCTCTACAGCGAGCTGGTGGTCACTCAGCCTGTACTTGGTCAGGATCAGTCTTTGTTTTATGTCTCTAACAGAGTGGAGGTATTCGGCCAATTTATATTCTCTGTTTAGAGTTAAATAACAATTTAGTCTGCTTTGAGTTTTTGTTTTCTTTTCCCAATATTCTAAATATAAATCTTTTGATTGATTAATGATAATTTTTATTCTCTGGTGTTTTGAGGCTGAGCTGATGGGAGCCAGGTTACTGAGTTTCTCCATCAGCTGAGTGAGGGGGCTGTTTTCTGGGTTCAGCTCTTGGGTTTTTAATGTTTTAAAGGGAAGTGTGTCTTTTGGGCTACTATTTAGATGGTTCCAAAATGTCATTGCCCGTTTCTGGATGTTTAGTAATAATGGAAAATGACCCAGCTCTGCTCTGCAGGCGTTATTTGGGGTCTTTCTCTGAACTTTCAGAATTCTTCTACAGAATTCCGTGTGAACGGCCTCTGTTGGGTGTTTATCCCATAACTCACACTGTAAACAACTGAGTGGACCCCAGACCTCACTTCCATACAGAGCTATGGGTAAAATTACATGATCAAATATTTTTGTCCAAATTCGAATTGGAACATTGATATTGATTAGTTTGGTTTTGAATGCGTACATTGCCCTACGTGCTTTATCTTTGAGTGCATTTATTGCCAAATTGAAACTTCCTGATGCAGATATAGTCAGACCAAGGTAAGTGTAATGTTTTGTATGTTCAATTAGCCTATTGTTTAGTGTAAAATGATATTTGTTTTCAAGACATCTGTTTAATGAGATTTAATGAGATCATATGTTTTACCACCTAGTCCACTTTGAAGGATTTTGAAGAAAAGTCCTTCATGCCAAATGGAATCAAAAGCCTTTTTAAAATCAATGAAACAGGCAAATATTTTCCCTCCCTTTTTTTGGTGGACATGTTTATTAATTAAGGTGTGTAATGTGTATATATGATCAGATGTTCTGTAATTTGGAAGAAAGCCAATTTGACATTTACTAAGTATATCTTTTTCTTGAATAAAGATTAGTATCCTGGAATTCAGGATACTACAGAATATTTTCCCAAGGTTGCTGCTCACACAGATCCCTCTGTAGTTATTAGGGTCTAATTTATTTCCATTTTTATGGATGGGGGTGATCAGCCCCTGGTTCCAGACATCAGGAAAGCAGCCAGTGGTCAGAACCATGTTGAACAGTTTAACAACTGCAGTTTGTAATTCAGGGGTACTGTTCTTCAGCATTTCATTTTTGATGCAGTCTGATGCACAAGACTTTTTTGATTTAAGAGTTTTCAGTTTGTCTGTCAACTCTTTCTGTGTAATTGGGTAGTCTAAGGGATTTTGGTTATTCTTGATAGCTGATTCAAGGTTGTCTAGCTTTGTTTTAATTTCCATTTGATTTAGATTCAGATCTTCAGGTGAGATGTTTTTGTAAAGGTCATTAAAATAGTTCTCCCAGATGTCTCCATCCTGTATTGCTAATTGTTGTGGCTTTAGAGTTTCCAGACTGTTCAACATGTCCCAGAACTGACCCTGGTCTACTGCATTTTCAATCTCCTCAAGTGTTGTGTTGGTGTAGTGAAGTTTCTTTTGTCTAATGGTCTGTTTATACTGTTTCAGAGTTTCAAAGTAGGCATGCTGTAGTGTTGAGTCATGTTGGTTTCTATGTTTATGGTTTGATAATTGTCTCAAGTGTTTTCTTATTTCTTTACATTCACTGTCAAACCACTTTTTTTCCAGGGGTTTTTTGTTTACCGTTTCGATGGTGGGGTTTCTTTATTTTTCCAAGCTTTGCATCTGTCTGTCTGTCTCTCTCTGTGTGTGTGTGTGTGTGTGTGTGTGTCTGTCTGTCTCTCTCTCTGTGTGTGTCTGTCTGTCTGTCTCTCTCTCTGTGTCTGTCTGTCTGTCGGTCTGTGTCTCTCTCTTTCTCTGTGTGTGTGTGTGTCTGTGTCTGTCTGTCTGTCTGTCTGTCTGTCTGAAATGTGCAATACTCTACTTAAAATCCTGTGTGTGTGTGTGTGTGTGTGTGTGTGTGTGTGTGTGTGTGCTTAGTATTAGTGAAAACAATATAGACCGACTGAAATCAATAACATTTATTACTGTAAAATTGCTCCCTAAATTAAGGAGATGCTGGACACAGCACTGCCCTCCCTTGTCACTCTGACATTAATTTTTTCATTTTCCAAGAGTTTTGCGAATGGCTCCCAGAGCTCATTTGAGACTGTGGCGGGCTCGCCGTCCTCGAACAGGATGTTCACATTTTCCTCGTCTTTCTCAATGACACCAATGATACTGCACTCCTGCACGGTAATATCTCTCAGGATCTGTTGAAAAAAGTAAACATGCGTTACTTAAGACTAATGTCAGTAATCTTACTATCATCTAACAAAAAGAGGCTTCTGTTATCTTGTAAAATTGTACTTTAAAAATGAAAAATAAAAATTCACCTCAATTTTAGTCCACCTGGTGGACTGAATCTGAAGGCCAAACTGGCTGAGTTTGGCCTTCAGATGTGTGGCGGAGAGCATGCTGCCCACCACGATGTCATGCATTGCCGCCTCCCTCCACAGGGTCACTTTGGTGATCTTCTGTCCCTGTTGAAGTCAGTGAAATAAAAGGCTTTTTGAGTTTTGGGTTGTTGTCACTTTTGAATTTTTGAAATTCACGAACATCATCCAAGGGTTAGCTTACTTCTTTAAGGCTGACGGCCCGCACGGGGACAGTGTCCCTCCCCACCATGACTCCCGTGGCTGCTGCAACCTAAAAATAACAAAACAAAACAAAGAAAGAGTTGATGTGTTAAGATTTTGGAATTTTTCTTTCTTAAAAAACTACTCAAACCGATTATTCAATTATCAAAATAGTTGACGATTCATTTAATAATCGATTAATGCCCGATTAATTGATTAATTGTTGCAGTTCTCATTCTATATGTAGCTATGTATGCTCTCACCTCCACCACCTCCGCCTTCACTGAGATCAGGCCCGGGCCGCCAACCTTCTCCAGACTGGTGAGAGGTGCCGGGGGATGGAGGAGGGCCTCTCCCTCCTTAACCAGGTCCTCCGATACCTCCACATATGAGCCTCTGTAAAACACTGTGTCCCGCGTCACATTCAACTGGAATGGCGGGGCCTGGCCTCTCAGGCCGTATCCCTTCATTACATAGTATCGCCCACTTGTAAGATTTTCTGCATAACCCTCAAAGAGAGTCAGCTTGGCCACGGACTGGCCATCTGATACCACAGCCACCCTGTTCTTTTTTATTGTAGCTGGGGCAGGTTTGGGTTTGAATTCCCAAGTAATCACTCTGTTTTCTTCTTCCACTTTAATAAGTTTTATTGGAATTGCATCCAATCTACTCTGTTTTCACATTTAAAAAGGTCTTTGTACAGAGACAACATGAGATTTGCTTGCACCTTAAAAAACCCACTGTAACCTATTTTCAGTGTAACGGGATGATGAATGAACGGGCAATATGAAAAAAAAAAATCTCCACTTGAACCGACAGCTTTACGCACTGGGTTGATTTTATATTAGCCTTTTATTTTATTATTATTACATAAACAAAAGCAAACTAACTCAGTGGGTGCTGTTTATTCGTCTGACATGCTGTTGCTGGTAGCCTATGCAGCTGGTCTTGAACTGGTCTGAACATTAGCACAGTGTTATTTCTGATCATTTTGTGCAGATGCATTTTTATTTGATTTGCATACGTTTCAAACCGTGGTAAATCACTGTTTAATAATAGGCTTTATGCACAGCTCCACTACTTCCTGAACTTAAACCATCCAGTCCTCCCATTAAGCTGGCCAGCTCTCTGTGACAGCAGCCTCTTCACATAGACTATAAGCATTAATATGTATGACTATTATATTTAAGTGGGATATTGCAACTTTATGTTTTGGACCAAATAAGTAGCCCGTCCTGGCCTTCTATGTCAAGTGATAACCTCAATAAGGTGCACTGTACCTGCCCCCATTCCAGTTTAAAATATGTGTTAATACAAGAAATTGAATGTGTACAAAATACATACTGTAGGCCTACATGAAAAGTGTGGTCCCCCCCCCCGTCGACATTTGGTCGAGTGTCCCTTATTTTCACAACTCAAAGGTGGCAACCCTATTTAGAGGGAACATTTAACATACAATGATGCTGATGTAATTTATTACTCACAATTCACAAATGTTTTGCAGCCACTATAGCATATTATCTGTGTGTTTAAGCATGTAGGGAAAGCAGAGATTTGAGATGGAGCATGTGATTGGTGTTTTGTAGTTTTGGATGCATGTGTCCACACAAGACAATAACATAGACAAGGAGTAAACCAGTGTGAATCTCCGCCTTGGTTGGTACGTTTGCGACAGAAGTTGATAATAGCCTGCTGCATAAAGGGACTGTCTATAGCTGTTTTATCCGGCATAAACATATAAAGAGTAGACACCGCATCAACTGCTACTGCGTTGCTGCGTATGTGGGCGGTGGCCATCTCAGACCGGTCACCCGCTCCACTCAGTGTAACCTGCAATTAAGTGTCAGTGCATTTAATCAATAACTAACTAAACATTATATATATATTATATTATTATTATTATTATTATTATTATTATTATCCTGACTATTACACGGCTTACGAGGAAAATAATTAATTTGAAACATAATGTTGATCAAAATACGGGAAGTGAAGGAAGGAAGGAGAGAGAATAAATAAATAAATAATGACCGGTAGATAGAATGACCGGTTCAAGATGGCGGCAGCGCCCCAGCAGCCAATGCGTCGTCTACTCTTTATATGTCTATGATTTTATCCATATTCACTGATGATTTATCCATTTTGTGTTGGTGACACAGGTGACATTGCATTCAACAAAATGGACCTGTAAAACAACCCAACATGTAGATTAGTCAGTCTCAAGTAATTGTGGTGTATATTATTGTCCAGATTTTCAGTTGAAACTGAACCCTTTTATAAATTGTGATAAGTACAGGACAATCTCATTTTTAAGTGAGTATGTTTGTAATACAGAGTAACCAGAGTAACCTACTTAGAATGAGGTTTTCTTTTTCTTTTTTCCCCCCAGCAGTTATTTGACTGTACATAGATGAAATTTCTATATCTAATTGGTGAAGTTAGTTTGATGCCCACATACAAATGACACAGTCAAAAAAAACAGTCATTCAAGTGAGACATCTCCAATAGTTTCATGCACTAAAATAGCTGTTCTTTTGTTGTGTGTGTTTTTTTTAGGTACCCTGGCCCCGCTGTCCAGCAGTCCAGCAGTTCTCCCCTCTTGGCAGCACGGTGGCACAGTGGTTAGCACTGTTGCCTCACAGCAAGAAGGTCCTGGGTTCGCCGCCCAGGTCCTTTCTGTGTGGAGTTTGCATGTTCTCCCCGTGTCTGCGTGGGTTTCCCCCACCACTAAAAACATGTCAGCTAGGTTAATCCTCCAGTCAGCCCCCCTGACTAAAGGCACTGGCTCATAATCTGGAGTTGGTCCCCGGCGCCGCACCGCGGCTGCCCACTGCTCCTCAGGGAAATGGTTAAATGCAGAGAAAGAATTTCACTGTACTAGCTGTATATGTGACAAATAAAGTACCTTTACCCTATCTCTGCTCTGTCTGGCCTTGTCTTTGTATCCACTCTCACTTTTTATTGGTCAGCTCTGTCTTTCCTGTCTTCTACCACCTCTGTCTGATATTGGACCATTCTATCTTTCTATCCCTCTTCTCTGTCACGAGAAATTTCTATCTGAATTTTGGAACTACGATATACCTGGTTAACGATTTTTGGAACTACGATCTACCTGGTTTATGATTTTTACGATTCACGATTTACTTGGAACTTGGTTTCTGGTGACCAAATCTGACTGTTATTGCTACTGAGAGTCTCTCTTCTCTCACCCCCTCTGTCTGTCCTGTCTCCCTCTCTCACACGTTATTTCATCTTTGAAATTGGCTGAGAAATATTTCTAAATTATTTTTCATACATATACATACATGCACTAAAACTTTGGCATAGCATTTGAAACATTGCATTTGGACACAATCCATCTCATCAAACCTTAATTATTAACTGATAAATCTTTCAGGAACGTGATTCTCACGTAAGATTGAATAAAACTCAGTTCAAAGGAGTGAAAACAACTCATTAAGCATTAAGACATATCTTAGCATTACTAGATCTGAACATTTGATTTGAACAATCAGATTTAGATTTATTTAACTTTTTACATACTCAAAATAAAACTTGATTCAGCTCAGAGGTATCTTCGATTGCAAATATCATAGCTGTTGTACACTAATTGAATGCAAGTGTGTTGTTGTTCAACACTGAAATAAAGACAGACAACTGGAACTGGATTTGTTTGGACTGTTCCTGTCTCTGAAGCTCCACCCTTGGCTCTGCATCAACAAGTGGACTCATCAGAACTACTCATTTGTCCAGAGCAGAACTGACAACCAGAACTACTGATTTTATAAGCAGCATAAATAAGTATAGAAGCTAAAGTTAAAGGAAGGAGGTGTTTGAGTTTATAGTATCAATTTGTTTTCTGCTGTCAGTCACACTTGCCAGAACTGAACTGCTGGTTACAGAACTATTGACTTTGAATATAAGCAAGGAGCTAACGTTAAGAGAAGGAAGTTTGATTTATAGAATAACCTGGTTTTCTGCTGTCAACACTAAACAGTGGACGATCAGTAAGACGTTACGGGTTATGTATTGGTGTATTGCTCAACATTAGAGAACTTATCACCACAGTGCAGTAAAAAACATTGCTCCAGCAATTGCACTCTGATTTACCAGTTCCACTAAACAAAAAAACCTCATTAAAGGGATAGTTCACCCTAGAATGATATTTCGCTCATTATCTACTCACCCTCATGTGGACTAAGGGCTGGAAGAAGTTTCAGAGTCCTCCGTCCCTTCTCTGAGTTACAGGGGGTCTCAGCGTAGCAGTGCATGTCCATATAACGGTTGTAAAGGGACACCAGAGCTCTTCGTAAAAAAACACACAAAAAAAAACATCCAAATACCTCCATGCTGCTCGTATGTAATGTCCGTCTTGTGCTGAAGCCCCAAATTGCGTAATTGTCCCGAAAAAAATTAAATAAGTCTATATTTTAAGCTTGTTTGTAGCGGAAGCTTCTCAAAGCTCCTCTTCCTGGTCCGTCCAAATCTCGCGTGATTCGCAGTAACCGCACTGACGCCGGCGCAAATCACGCGAGATTGGGGGCGGGACTAGATAAGCTTTTGCTTCTCCCGCTTTCCCTTTCGGTCATGTGTATTGTATTAATTGGATTGAGATGATGTGTGATGATGATGACTAATTGACATGCCCGAAATGAACCAAATAAATAAATAACAACCGTTATATGGACATGCACTGCTACACCAAGACCCCCTGTAACTCAGAGAAGGGACGGAGGACTCTGAAACTTCTTCCAGCCCTTAGTCAACATGAGGGTGAGTAGATAATGAGCGAAATATCATTCTAGGGTGAACTATCCCTTTAAATAATCAGTAAATTTTGCTCTGTACAAGCTCTGTGTTTGTGTTTCTGGTTTAGATAAGTACAAGTTTTTGTTTGAAGTATTTGTGGTGAACAGCAACAACAATGCCAAGAAAGAACGCAAGGTCTCAAGCTCAAAAACTCCGGTGGCAGAAGGGGTCTGATGACGTCCAAGCTGAGAGTCCTGATCCACAGTCTGAGACGCTTCCTGGTCCATCGGTGCAAGAGAGAGGTCAACAGAAGGTTTCCCATGCAGATGTGGTGAAAGCTCCCACTGATCCCCTGTGTGTAGACGAACATGCTAAGCCCAGTGGTCAACATGCTGCACCAAAAGCTTCTTATGCAGATGTGTTAAAGGGTAAACGTCCCCGTGAGACACCACTTGAAGCAGAATGTTCTCGCATTAACCAGGTAAAGTCTCGTAGACAACATGACGCACCAGGTCCATCTCAGGTTTCATATGGTGACCTCTTAAAGAGAGGACGACAAACTGATAATCCGTGTGTAGCTGCAGCTTCCCATGCTAACAGTGCTAACGTGATCAACCAGCCCACTGAGATCAGAGTCCGTGCATCGTACAGCCAGAATCACTATAAATACGGTGAATACGCTAACAGGCAATGTACATGTAACTCTCTGATGTTTCTAGCCTATCTTTATGAGGACGAACACATCCAGACAGCAGACCTCGACTGTGTTTTGGACAAAGGTAATTGCTCTGTACGGTGAAGCCATGATAAGGTTTCCTAACTCCGTCCACTTGGCTACAGATGAAATCCCTGACATCTTGACTGCACGCAGAAATGTGTATTATGTAAACATGACTCTGCTGTCCCGTTACGGCACATTAGGACAACCTGGTAGTGAATATGTTAAGTCCTTTCGTGACCTAGAAGCTGGACTGAGCTGTCTTCTGTCAGAAGTGCAGTACGCTTTACTAATTATGGAAGGTGCATGCATTGCAGTGTTCAGAACCAGATCTGGCAGGTATGGTTTCTTTGACCCACACTCCAGAGGAGAAGCTGGTTTACCAGATCCTTTTTTTGGTTGTGCCATCATGGTGACATTTTCACATCTCCGTGACGTCATCAACAGGATCAAACAGTGTCACAAGCGCACCAAGTCCTCCCGCAACTATGAGCTGAAACCTGTGCAGTTTTTCAGTATGAACGACCACAATGAAGTCAGCCTTGACGCACCGATTACAGTCAACACTGATGTAACACCCCCTGTTTCAGCTGTTTACAGTGAGCCATGTTTAGGTCCCATCACTGACATCTGTGATGAAATACCTGAATACGAAGATGAAGCATCCACTGACATTGAAATTGAACTACAATCACCGATACATTCCAATGTCACTTTTCTAACAGCTCATGATGAATCTTACCAAGAATCCACTTCGGCTGCTGCTTCAAAGGAAAATGATGCTGCTGATCTGTCTGACACCATGTTTCATCAAGGTTTGTCCACTGACATCACTTCTACTGTGACACAACAGGATCATATTAGGTTGCCTGATACTGAAGCACATCAACCTGTCTCATCTGACATCTTGAAAAAAGTGTCTAAACTGCCTAAAAACAAGAGGAGAAGATTCATGCAGAGACAAATGCTCTCAGATAAAGAAACACAAAAGGACAAAAAAACGAGACAAAGAGAAAGGTATGCCTTAAATGACACATTCAGAGAAAAGAGGAAATGTTACGAAAAGAGAAAGTACTGTAATGAGTTACACAGAAAAGAAAAACAGCAATACGAGGCCAAACGCTATCGAGACAGGCAAGAAGAAATCAAACAAAAGTACAAAGACTATATGAAGAACTGTTACGTAATGAATCGTGAAGTCAGACGGCAGAAACAAATGTGTATTACACAAAGCTACAAGCATGATGCAGGTTTACGAAATAAACAAAAGCTAAATATCACACAAAGGTACAAGCATGATGCAGGTTTTAAAGACAGGCAAAACATGTACATCACACAACGGTACAGAAACGATGCAGCTTTCCGACAAAGGCAAAAGTTGTATTATACAAAAAAATACAGAGACGACTCAGAATTTAAAGAACAGAAGTGTCTTTATATTAGGAGACTTTACAGTCACAACCAGACATACAGACAACAACACAGAGCACTGATTAAGCAAAGAATGCGAGAGAGATATCAAAACAATCTTGCTTTTAAAACCACACACAACATGAGATGTGCAATGAAAATCAAGCAGAAATACAGACGGATCATTAGACAACCAGAAGAGAGAGACAACAGTGTGATTGCAGAGGCAATATCTGTGTTCAGGTCACAAATTAAAGCTGGTCCCACCTTTGTGTGCACTGTGTGTTTAAAAGCCTCATTTCCAAACCAGGTGAAACATTGTAAGAGGTCAAACTATGTGAGAAATCCACATGTGGTTGCAGCGTGTCTAACTGGTAAATATGTTCATATTTGTGATGACGTCTGCAGAAATGAGCAACAGTGCACGATGCCAGATGAGAGGAGAAAAGAGTGGATCTGTCACACCTGTCATGATCACCTGAAACGTGGAGCCATGCCGTCTCTAGCTGCAGCCAACAACATGGAGCTCGTTGACATTCCACCTGAACTGTGTGACCTCAACATTTTGGAGAGACATCTCATAGCCAAGTGCATCCCGTTTGCCAAGATAATTCCTCTTCCCAAAGGCAGACAAAATTTAATAAGAGGTAATGTGGTGTGTGTCCCCTCTGAAGCACAGGAAACTGTTGAAGCTTTGCCCAGAGTGAGAAGTGAGTCTCAGGTGTTACGAGTGAAACTGAAGAGACGACTGTGTTACAGAGGTCATCAGCTCTTCCAGACTGTCACCTGGTCTAAACTGGTTCAGGCGCTGCATAAACTGAAAGAGATTCACCCACAGTATAAGGATGTAAGTATCAGAGATGACGCTGAGCTGTGTGACCCTACACTTCCTGATGTGGATGAGGCAGAGGATGACATGATGAACGATGATGATTACAATGAGGATGATCTGCTGGATATTGATATGTTTGACAATGAAGCAATCCATGAGGTAGAACCTGACGATGAGCAGGATGTTGACATGTTGTCATGTGATGGTGAACAAACAAATGCTGAGCAGCCAACTGAGCAGACAGCTGATGATGAGGAACAAGAAAAAGACCTTCCTAATGGCGGATTCGCACTTGACTCGTGTCTTCAGCCGACCGATGTTTCAGAGGACATCATGGGCCCTAGTTTCGTCGACCGAGCGAAGTCTAAGTGCAGCGCAGCTTCGCCACGCCAACGGGGTGTGGCCCAGGTCCATTTCGCAAGTTTGCTGGGCTGCGCAGTCAGGCTTAGACCAGCGCAGCCCCTCCCCTCGTCCCTCCCACCGGCGCAAACGGTGAAGAGGGAGGAGAGAGGGCGGGAGGGAGACAGGAGGAGGAGAGAAAGGCGTGACGCGGGATTAACACAGCCGATTCAGATCTTCACCAATCAAAGGAGCTCCTCTCCTCACCTTTAAATGCGCCGCGAGGCAAGGTGCATTGCAAGTTTTGTAATCATGAGCGGTAGCAGCAGCAGCAGCAGCGTGAGGCGACCTAACTTCTCCCAGGAGGAAACTGATGTTCTGGTCCGGGAGGTCCAAGCTCGCAATGTCCGAATCTATGGAACTGCCAGCAGACCTCCACGGGCTGATGATGCAAAAGTTGCCTGGGAGGAAGTCACAACTATTATCAATAGAATTGGTTCTGGTACATTGAGAACCGTTGCCCAGTGTAAAAAACGGTTCAATGATGTTAGACGACGAGCCAAACAAAAACTTGCGGACCACCGCCGACAGGCACAGGCTACCGACGGTGGTCCGTCTACCAGCACTCCCCTGAGCACTGCGGAGGACATTGCGTCCTCCACCCTGTCCTCCACCAGTATTTGTGGATTTGGTGGACTGGAGGCAGGAACGGGTAAGGCAAATTTGATAAAGGTTGCCTATTTAATACGTTCAAACAACAAATAAGTCCTGTGCGCAAATCACAAGCAGCATGGATGCAATCAAGAACGTGTGCGTGTGCGTAAAAGACGCTTTGCCAAGCTCCGTGGCCTGATCTTGTCACTAATGTTTGCTTGCAAAATCACCCTATAGTTCCTAATTAAAAACAAAGGGTGAAAATGTTTAATAAACTTTATTTGGACAAACAATGTAACAAACAATGTAACAATGTAACGTTTCATCAGCAACACAGGGCACCGCACCTCCGCCGCAGCTGGAGGAGGTGGTGGAGGAGGAGGAAGAGGAGGAGGAGGAGGAGGAGGAGGGTGATGAAGAAAAAGAACAACAACAACAACAGGTGCTCCCGGAGCGGGCTGCTCAGCGGCAGGCTCCACAGCAGAGGAGACGGGTCCGAGACCAGGTGGCAGAGGAGGGCGACGAGGCCTTTCCCCGGCTCCAAGAGGGGGGGTTTCAAATGTTGGAGAGGGAGCTGGGTGCCCTCTCCTCCCGGGTCCAGGGGATCGAGGCCCAGCTGCAGACGCTGAGCAATCAGGTGCGGCTGCTGGCCTCCATCGAGCAGAGCCTGCGACGCCTGGCAGATGCAGCGGACAGGCTCGTCCCACAACCCCCACTCTCGCCAGCAGCACCACCAGCACCACCGCGTCCAGTGTCGCCAGCGGCAGGTCGTCATAGGTGGCCATTACGGCCACTACGGCCACGCATGAGAGGGCTGTCCTCCACTCCCAGCCTGAGAGGGCGAGGACGAAGAGGAAGAAGAGGAAGAAGAGGGGGGGGGGGGTAATTAATAAAAAATGTTTATTGTTAACATGGTTTGTTTTGGGTGTTTATTGTCTAGTTTAAGTGAGTACATTTACACTAAAATGTTTGAATGGATGTACAGAGAAATACTCGCATTTAGGGGCAGATCTGTGCAGCCAGGTGGTCTCTCCTCTCCCGTGCGCTCTGTTGCTCTCCCTCCTGATATGGCACATGCAGTTCGGCCTCTCTCCGTCTTAAGTCCTGTAATGTCTCCTCCGTTAGGTACAAGTGACATCCACTGCGTATAGCAATGTTGTGTATAACACAACATGCCATGAAGAATGCACTGACACTCTGGGGGCTGTATGATAATGAACCACGCGTACGGTCCAGACATCTGAAATGCATTTTGATTAGTCCAAAAGTGCGTTCAATGACTGACCTGGCACTACTGAAAACACGGTTAAAAACACGCTGCGTTCTTGTTGTAGGTGTAATGTATGGCGTTATCAACCACATTTTCAGTGGATATCCATTGTCACCTAGCAGCCACCCATCCAGGGGGGGGTCACCCTGAAAGACTGTAGGGATGGAAGAATTCGCCAGGATGAACGAGTCGTGAGCGGACCCGGGAAAATTAGCATACACATGTGTCACCAGGCAATTCGAGTCACAAATCACCTGGATATTGATGGAGTGTACTCCCTTACGGTTCACATAAGTGATGGCTTGGATGCTGGGTGCGCGCAACTGCACATGAGTGCAGTCGATGGCACCCAGCACCCCAGGGAATCCACATTGCAACAAGAAACCTCGCTTCGTTTCCAGCTGGCTCTCGGGTGATGACGGAAAAATTATGTGCTCACTTGCATGTCGGACTAGACTGGAAGTAACTGCATGTATAGCCGAACTGGTTACACCCCGCCTTTCCGACAATAGACTTCCATTCATCGTAATAGCGGGGTTTTCTATTTTTTCTAAAGACCCCGCTATTCCGAAAATGCTATTGGGGGAAACCTATGGGGAAACCCCCAGTGCGCAGTGATCCTTTTTTCCTTTTTGGGGTCAAACGGATCATGTGCATAATTAACTGCAAAACAAGCAATACTTCATATTAATGACATAATGTTCATTATGCTTCTAGCCTGTCTAGCCTCTACCTGGTCTTTTTACTAAACTTAACCAACTCCTTTCTTCATTGCCTAAACCCAACCAGAGCATCTCCCTCAGTCAGCTGTCAGCACGAGCGGCGGCTGCAGCAGCCTCGCGCCCCTGTGAGCTCAAGCCGGGTCCGGCCGTGCTCGAGCGGAGCAGGGGTGGGGAAATAAAGTGTATTTCTATTACTGTGTGGGAGATCTCCAACAACGAAGTCGGGGAGAAAGCAAGTGGGACAGATCTGCCCAGTCCATGAGCAGCGCACGTTTCACAGACAAGCCACAACACAGAAGCAACGTCACGCGGTTCAGCACCTTGGACAGCTGCGCGGGGGGGGTGTCGGAGTAGGTTACACCCCGCCTTTCCGAAGCCCCGCCTTTCCGACAATAGACTTCCATTCATCGTAATAGCGGGGTTTTCTATTTTTTCTAAAGACCCCGCTACTCCGAAAAGGCTATTGGGGGAAACCCCCAGCGCGCAGTGCGCATTGATCCTTTTTTCCTTTTTGGGGTCAAACGGATCATGTGCATAATTAACTGCAAAACAAGCAAATACTTCATATTAATGACATATAACGTTCATTATGCTTCTAGCCTGTCTAGCCTCTACCTGGTCTTTTTTACTAAACTTAACCAACTCCTTTCTTCATTGCCTAAGCCCAACCAAAGCATCTCCCTCAGTCAGCTGTCAGCACGAGCGGTGGCTGCTGCAGCCTCGCGCCCGTGTGAGCTCAAGCCGGGTCCGGCCGTGCTCGAGCGGAGCAGGGGGGGAGAAAAAGAAAAAAAGTGTATTTCTATTACTGTGTGGGAGATCTCCAACAACGGAGTCGGGGAGAAAGCAAGTGGGACAGATCTGCCCAGTCCCTGAGCAGCGCACGTTTCACAGACAAGCCACAAAGCAGAATGTAAACAACGTCACGCGGTTCAGCACCTTGGACAGCTGTGGGGGGGAGGAGGGGGTGTCGGAGTAGCGGTGTTTCGAAGTGGGGCTATTTCGGAACAGCGGGGTGTCGAAGTGGAGGGGTGTCGGAATGGAGAGCTGTCCCCATCGGAGTAGCGGTGTTTCGAAGTGGGGGTATTTCGGAACAGCGGGGTGTCGAAGTGGAGGTGTGTCGGAATGGAGAGCTGTCCCCAGCCGAACTGACAGCTCTCTGAGTGATCCCCACCACCGAGGCCACGGTGTGTTGGAAAGACCCGGTGGCGAAGAATGTCAGAGCCGCTGTCACCCTCACAGCAACTGGGAGAGCGCACGGGCCACCTGGGTGCGCATCGGAGGCCACGATGCGTGCCACCACGTCGACCACCTCCCTGGTGAGATGTAATTTGTTACTAGGTAATAAAAAAAATAGTACCAAATGAGATGAGAATTGAATTTGACATTGCGGTAATCCAGTCATTATTTGAGTTACCTGCATTCCTGCTCGGTCATGCCTAAATAAGACGACCGCTGCCTGTACACCCTTTCTGGATAGTTTCTCCTCCTCCTCCTCCTCCTCCTCCTCCTCCTCCTCCTCCTCCTCATCCTCCTTGCAATAATATACTCCATCTTTGTAGATTACGTTAAGCAAGTAAATTATAACATTTGTATTGATCATCACAAACACATTAATCCTGACGACACAGAACATAACTTACTTTTTTTTTCTTTTGCAGCGCGCTTTTGCTCTCCTTTTTCTCTTTTTCTCTGTGTTTTTATCTCTTTGTTTGTTTCTTTTGAATTTGAGACGAGATCCCACATATATACACTCTCTGATGACGAGGGTGTTTGTGGTTGGCTCAGAGTGATGTGAACTCATTAGTTTTTGTCACCGTTTCAGCTGTGTTAATTAGTCAGGTCAAGATTCCATTACGCGTCCATTAAGCAGCCTTTGATCTGTCATCAGATGCAACGGTACAGTCCAAATAGATATAAATGTACGTGCTGATTCCATTGGTTGCATTAAATAGTGGTTATTGTGGTTATTTATTGCATTGAATGTGCCTGAAGCTGTGGAAACCTGCCTGTGACGTATTGGTGACGTGCACTTCGCACTTCAGGTTTTATCTGATACACTGAGAACCGCTGCCCAGCTAAAAAACAACAACTAATAAACTAATTAAGAAACTCACATTTATTCAAACCCTGTGTAAGAAAGATGGGAGGTGTAATCACAACATAAACAAAACACCATGCGTAACAGGGCTGAAATCAGCGTAAAGGACGCTCTCTCTCTCTCTCTCTCTCTGTCCGTCTCTTTTTTTCTGTGATAGAGATGCTGAGTATACTGTAGTAGGCTATATACTGACTATCTGATACCGAGGCTGTTGTGGTGGACTAAGAGAGATGATGATTTGTGTTTTGTTTTGCGTGACACGGTCGCTCGAATTAAAGTAAATAAATAAATAAATAAAGCGATCATCACAAGGGCAGAGTGGTATCTCAACACGGCAGCGACATGCAGTCATCCACCCTCAGTCCTGCTTGGGACATCCACAGCTGCTTTTCAGTGCCAGTTCGTCCCTGCTGTGTTAATTCAGGTGGAGTTTCCTTTACGCACCGACAGCCTTTGATCTCTGCTTTGATCTGAAGTCAGATGTGACGGGACAGTCTATATAGATATAAATTCACGTGTTGATTCCGTTAGTTGCATTAAATAGTGGTTATTGTGGTTATTTATTGCATTGAAATGTGTCTGGAACTGTGGAGATCTGCCTGTGAGGTCTTGGTGACGTGTGTGCACTGCACCTGCTGCGCTCCGCCCTGCGCTGAGAGTAGACCTGGTTGGAGGTGGCGAGCTTTCAGCGCAACCTCGGCGGGACATTTTCGCACAAAACTTGCACTGCACCAAGCTGAATCTGTGACGCCTCCCCCTGCTGCGCGGCCACGCCTATCTCAGCGCAGCCAGGGTATATACACAAATCTTTGAGTCAATTTACTACCATTTAATACCTTTTTTCACTACCTTCAGATTTTTTTTAATACCACCACGACATCGAGTTGCACCAAGTATCAATCAGAAAAATTTTATGACATGTACATAGATTTTATCATCCAACACTTACTTACATCATTACCATTACCCAGGAGACTCGGTTGCACAACAGGGCATCATCCATAAGTCATCAGGAACATTTGATCAAAAATAAAATATCTTATCATGCCTCTCTCAATCACCAGCCTCTCTCCCCTGATCCCACCCTCACCTGCCCCCCCGCCCCCCCTCACTCACTCCACCTCCCTCCCCCCCTCCCCCCCTCCCCCAGTTTGCCTCGCTCCGTCTTCCTTCCTCACCTCCCTCCCTCACCCAACTCACCTCACTAACTCTTTAAATAAATACCTGGTTCTGTCTCTACCGTCACAGAACACAGTGGTAGGCCATATATATGTTTTTTTTTACATCAGTGTGAAAAGTTTCAACAATGTCCGCACATCTGCACCGTCGGTCTGTGTCTCACGTGCGTTCCATCTGACCTCAGCTCTCAGTAGAAGCTGCAGCTGCTGCAGGTGTCTGTATCTGTAGCGCTTCGGGGCTTCCTGCCCTTTCAAACGGAGCAGACTCGGACCCAGTCCGACTAAACACCGGGCTGGCGGTAGAAGGTTCATGGAGCTGTGAGCCGCGAATGCATGAAAAAAGAGCACATCGGATGTGCGGCGCGTGACGTGCATCTACATTGACACACACATAGGCTACATCAAGGCGCCTGTCATCTCAATTTAAGTCTTCTGCAAACTTGCATTTTCCCATATTCGAAACGTTTTGCCACACGCTAAAATCCGAAGAGATTCACTAGCACTTCTATCCGCCTGACAACTATGCGCGCGAAGACAATTTTAGATTTCTAGCGGCCAATGAATACAATGAATTGATATGACGTCAATATCATTCCTTTTTTTTTTGAAGTAGCGGCGCAAGCAAGTAATGCTTTATTTATTTTATTACGCCTATTTCATCAAAATAAAACCAGTCATTGTCCAAAAGAAAAAAAATAATACCCATTCTTTAAAATTAATACCTTTGGACCAAATTTATCACTTTTTAAGGCCATTAAATTTTGCTTTTTTGATTTATCACTTTTTAATACTTTTTAAAACCCCGCGGACACCCTGGCAGCGCGATCTGCCAATCTTCCAATCTGACTTTGCGCTAGGCTGCGCTGGTCGAAACTTGCATTAGACCGGCTGCGCTACCTTGCGCCACCTGCGCTGCGCCAGCAAACTAGGGCCCATTGAGTTTTAGTGAGGGAATCTACTCTGTGGCGCCTGCTGAAAGAAACTCACCTGTTGGGTTCTTTAAAACTCCCAATCTTGAGTCCTTGGCTTTCCCCGTGCAGTTTCCTACAGGTCAGAACACACTGGATGAAGCTAGACTTGTTAAACTGTCGCCCAGTGGTTATTTCAAATTAAGGCTTTTCTGTGTTGACAATCGTTTTGCCAGAGACACAAACTACTTGTTTTTTTGCTCAGTTTGTAACTGAAATTCACTTGGCCACTAACAGCATGAGCATTCAGTTAAGAAAAGCAAAACCTATGAGCAGAGACGGACGCAGAATAACATCTGATATGTTACTGGATAAACATGAGGTGGAGAGACTGGTGAGAAATAAAGATGCAGTGAGGTTCATGCAGCCACTCAGAGGAACTCCAGCCTACTGGCAAAAAACAACCAGAGAACTATTTGCTATGATCATGAACATTCTCAGCAGCTGAAATGCGTTGGCCTGAGGTGATTGAAGCAATAAAAAGACAACAGGGTGAGGATGTCAATTTTGACGAGCTGGACTGGTCTGCAAAGTGTGAAATACTGAGAAGCAATCCTGTGACAGCCATGCAAATGTTTGATAAACGTGTAGAAGCTTTATTCAGAGACATTCTATTCAGTCCGGCACAGCCGTTAGGGAGAGTAAAAGATTATTTCTACAGAGTTGAGTTTCAGCACAGAGGAAGCCCACACATTCACTGCCTGTTATGGATAGAAGGTGCACCTGTGTTTGAGGAGGATAGTGACCAAACGGTGTGTGACTTTGTGTCGAAGTACATCACAGCTCAGCTCCCTGACCCACACAGACAACCTGAACTGCACAGAAAGGTGACAGAGTTACAGATGCACAGCAGAAACTCTCACTCTCACCACTCTCGCACATGTTTCAGAAGCTTTGGCTCTGCCTGCAGATTTGGATTTCCCAAACAACCCTGCAAAGAGACAATGATCACCAGACCTTTTGAAAGTGACACTGACATTTCCGAAGCAGTGGAAAAGGCCAAAAAGAAACTCCAACCACTGAACGCGCTCCTGAACGAACCTGAGATTGCCGACCTGAGTTTAGAGCAGCTCGCTATGAACTGACAGTCAGAGAATATGAGGAATGCATGAGCTTGATTGCCACTTCCTGCTCAGTGACACTGAAACGTGACCCCAAAGACTGCTGGGTAAATGGGTATAATCCGTACCTTCTCAAAGCGTGGGACACGTCTTAGGGGAGAGCCGGGTCGATTGATACACTTTTCATTTAAACGTCTTTTTCAAAGATGACGTTATGTACACAAACATTTTTATCATGTGATCAACAACTCACATGTGTATTCTCTTAGTTACAAGTGTAATTTAACACATATGTTGGATGATCGCGCTGTTTTATAACTTTGAACGTAAGTTGACATTTGTCTCAAACGCCCCACCTATGCGGGTCGTTTGAGACACAGAGGAGGGACGGTTGAAACAGCATGTTTTAAACAGAAACTACTGACATTACTCTCGTTTTTATGCAGCATATCGGACAACATACTAGTGTACTCGTTATTGCCAAAATGTCACATAATTTCTCACAATATAAATAGGTCAAATAAATATTTTTGTCCCGTGCGCAATTGTCAAGATCCGCATTTCGATTAAACTCGCCTTTCTTCTTTTGTACGAGTTGTTGGATGACTGCATTTTCATTTTATTTACTTATTTCTCTGTCCTAAGTCATGTTTATGGATACACAGTTGAACATATTGTCATTTTACCCTCGGCATTTTCCCCTCACTTTGCTGAATATCTGTTGATTCATGTCATAAACACGTTTTGTTCATTAAAAATATGTGGTGTTTATTAAAAATACATGTTGTTCATTCAAATCAGTTGTTGTTCATTGTAGAACAATAGGGTATTAATACGGTGATTTATATACAGATATTGATCGCGCAGTGTGACCACAATCACTACGCACGGTGGCGTGAGGGACATTTGAAACAGCTGTATCAATCGTCCCTGCAGCGACTACTGACACTTCAACCTGTTTTGCCTCTAAACCTCAAAACTATGACATTTCATAGTTTAGGACCTGTTTATGTACGAATTCATCTGTTGTTAGGTCATATTATTATTGCATGAAACACACAATACAACTTTTGATCACAAAAAAACTACCGCACCTAACATTTTACTTTCCGTAGTAAAAAACAGGTTCGCGCTAATAACTTTTGAATGGCGTGACGTAATTTCACGAGCTTTCCCAGGATTGGTCGGTGTTGAGTGCTGAACATAGTGACAAAATCTGACGGCTCAAGCTTGTGTGGTTTTCGAGGAAATAGCTGTGTATCAATCGTCCCGTGTATCAATCGACCCGGCGCTCCCCTACATTTTAAATGCTTATTCGTGCATCATGTATCTGACCAGCTACATCACTAAGCAGGAGTCCAAAATGTCTGACTATCTGAAAACAGTCATTGAAAACTCAAACAAGGAACATGTCAATGAATGCGATGAAATGAGAGAGGTGATGCAGGAGTATTCAAAAAAGAGAGAAATCTCAGCACAGGAAGCTGTGGCAAGAGCGTGTGGTCTCAAACTAAAGAAATGTTCACGAGGTGTTGTATTCCTATCGACAGATGATAATCCAGTCAAAATGAGTAAACCCATGTCAGCCCTGGAGAACGCAACACCAGAAAGTTCAAGCATATGGATGACGTCTCTGACTGACAAATACAAAAACAGACCTGAGACACCAGAGTTTGAGGAGATGTGTTTTGCTGATTTTGCAGCTACATGCAGGATTCTCTATGGCAATCAGACAAAAGGCAAAGATGCCCTTCGCTTGCTGAATGACTCGGGATTTGTTCAAAGGCGAAAAAACGACAAGCCTGCTGTGATCAGATTCTACCGTCCATCAAAAGAGAAAAGTCCTGATCAACACTATGGATCACTACTGAAGCTGTACCTTCCCTACAGATCAGATGCAGAACTGAAAAGGCCATTCTTACCCACGTACCAATCCTTTTACGAAAGTGACATTGCACGTCTGCCTGGTCGTGAGCACGGTGAGCTGGTTAAACACATTGTGAAACGAAACAAAGACAAATATGAGAAAAACAGTAAAGAGATTGAGCAAGCTGTGGAAGAGTACGAACAGAACGGAGGAGTGATTGATGAGTGGAACAACCTGGCACCTGAGTCTGAAATGGTGAGGATGGAGTGCATTGAGGAACTACAAGCACAGCCACATGATGACAATGTACAAGAAAATGTCCCAGACTACAGTCGCCAGGTTAACGCTGTAACAGAAGCCAGAGCCATCAGAGAGCCCCCTGCAATGGATCCTGCTGTGTTACGTCACATGTATCAGAAGCTGAACCAGAAACAAGCCTGTGTCTTCTATTTAATCAGAGACTGGTGCATCAAGCGTGTTTGTGGCCCAAATCCAGAGCCTCTGTTCATTTACATCAATGGTGGTGCTGGTGCAGGAAAGTCACATCTTATCAAATGCATTTATTCAGAGGCATTAAAGATTCTGTGTAAATTGCCCAGACATGCAGACGAGACTGACATATCAAGCCGGCACTATTTGCTAATTCTGCAACAGCGTTCAGCTGCTTTCAGCATTCACACCATTTCCATTCTTGGAAATGCCTTTTCTAGTTATTTTTCCACTTCCGGCCGATTTTCAACAAATTATATATCAAAACGTGCGGTTTGATCGGGATCGGTGTGCTATTACTTTTCTCAACAGTGTACTAATTTTTCGCGACGTAAGTTGCGAAAAACTGCGCAAAATTTGAAGTCAATGGGACGGGCGGGAAAAAAAGAGCGAAAAAGACCAATCATTGGAGTTTAACAAACGTCTACTGCTCAGGCATACATTCACCTAGAGACTCCATTTAAACTTTAAACAGTAGACACAAGTCTTGTGTATTGTCGTATTACTCCACGTTTTGATAAGTCATATTCACCTTATGTAGCCCCGCCCACTTTGCCACTTCCGGTTTGGCAGCGATTGTGTTACGACTTCCGGTCAAATGCGGAAGTAAAAACTGATGTAAACAATCGACTGAATTTGCAGTATATTGCGGGACAATTACAATACAGACAATCAAATCAACATGGACAACACTTGAGGGGTGTACTTCGAAGCGAGTTTAGTGGGTTATATTTTATAATTATATATTTTTTATTGAGTCTAAAGCCAGGCTTTCCTGTACTCTCTCTTTCAACCCAGCTAGATCGCCATGGAAACTTATGGTAACAGATGTTTAGCTCATATATTCAGAGTTTAATCCTAAAATCGGCTATAAAAGCGCTGCTGTTTCACAATTTAACTCATTTACAGCGTGACTTTTACTTTGAAATCCAAGTGAAGCTGGCAGAACCAGTACGGAGGGAGAGATCGCGCTGATCCGCTGCTGTTTACCAACTGTTGAGCCGAGCGTCAGGAGCTCATTTATATATAGGCTATTATATTACTTGGATATAAGCTGCAGCATGGACGTCGGAACTATTTACTGAGAGAGGGAGGGGGGGGGTTTGTTGTGAGGGTCGACTGTCACCTGGAGCAAACTGACAACTATATGATCAGAAACTCGTTCAACTCTGGACTGTCTGTGAAGACTGACGGGAAGCTGGCCTCATCCTCTGCTTCAGAGAGAGCCTTGCACTATCGGACCTGGGTCTCTGCTCCGTGTCCAGAGCCTGGTCGGGTCGGGACACGCTGTTCACGCTGTGAACCTGCTCGCTAATGTGTAAAAGAAATAAACGGAGGGATTTAGAAATAAAACCCTCCCTCAAATACTGTAACTTAAATGTGGCCATGAATAAACTTGTTTCGCCTACAGCAGTATTGCCCAAATGCAAATATTGAATACATCTCTATTTTCACAGTTAAAAATGTCTTTGTCACCTAAACTACCCCCCGCCCCCTCCAAAAAAAAAGAAAAGAAAAGAGAAACACTGTAGCATATTTTCATACACACACCCAGCCTGAATTGCGATCAGTAAAATATATAAAAGTAGGCTATACAACACAATTTAAACATGAAAGTTGTTCCTCTAGTTTATTTTGTTTAAATGGATAAAGCTTCATAATTAAAAGTAGCGCAATGTCCAGCTGTCAGAAATTAAAAGCAGCCTCTTATGTGCATTAACAGTGTTGCTTTGGGCTGTGATAGCTTTTTTTTAATTCGCTCCTACTCTCTCCAAACAAGCTGCTCATCTTGGCTGAAATCAGCGGGGACACGGGGATTTATTTAATTATTTTTAACCAGACTCTAGAGTAGATGGAGGTGGGTGCAGGTCGTACAGAGCTCCACACACACTGGGACAGAAGATGAGGTCGATGCTCAACTGCTATAAAAACTCACACGTTTTCTTCCAGTGATTGTAGCTTCCTCTTTATAATGCTCGTCATTTTTTGCAATCGACAACGGGGAAAAAAACCCGGATTTGCCAACAAGAAACAGCTGAGAACGGACTCAAATAATCAAGCTACTGCTAATGTACTACAGTGGGTACTAGTTTCATTTGGACGGTTTCACGCGAGATTCACGCGTGAGTCACGGGAGGCTCACGCGGATTTTTTGTGGAGGAGTAATTGTGTTTTCACCAGAAGCTGCAATGTGCCCAAACAACCGCCAGGTGGCATCTGTGAGCAGCAGATCGCCTCTATAAGAGAGCAGCACGGAGCAGTGAACACGAATGGGGAATGCAATATAATAATAATACAGTATAGTTTTTCAATGAGAAAAATGTGACGACGGCAGCTATACGTCTCACTCTCTTTTATCGATCCTCTTGTCAGCTCCAAACACACCCATCTGCACCGCGATTACGGACCACGGCGTGGTTTTCCACACAGCAGTTAATTAACTCAGTGGGTGATGCTGCCGGTGTGTTTTTAAAATGAGCCAACTACAGTAGTGTTCATTCCCCACCTTGTTTGACTGAGAGTGTAGCTGGATGATTTCTCATGAATGAACGGGCAATAGCCTATGTCACTTTCGGGCTGGGCGATAAAACAGGATATCCTGAAATAACTTTCCCTCGATAGAAATAGGCTACAAGATGTGTGGATATAGGTTTCATTCATCCATGTTTTGACAGACAACACAAACAACCAGTGACAGGGACGGACTGGCCATAGGGCAATATGGGCAAATGCCACAGCAGCCGCGACCGAAGATGCAGCCGTGCTGATGTGACCGCAAAAAAAAAAAGTCAGTCGGGGTCAGCTGGTTTACAGCCGGCCGACTCTGGAACACTCGAGACACAATAACATTAGTAACGCAAGAAAGGTATAGAGCAGCTCTCACTATAAGCAAAGATTTTATTTCAGTCTGGGATGCCAACGTGCAGTTTTAGTGAACAATGCATTTTCTCTTATCATCATTATTATGATCACTGATAGGCTACAGCCTATGTGCGGCTATATATACCGTATGTGTGTGTTTGTGTAATGCAGGGGTGCTTTAAAAAAACACAGTTGTCTGGACAGCAGGCATTTTTCTCACAACCGACCTCAAAAGCGAGGGCAGCTCCGCCGAAGCATCATTCCGGGTGTTGTCTTTGTTGTTACTTTGTTGCCGCTCCACAGAGCACATGGCTACTTAATTATGCACGTGCTGACCATATATGGTTGTGCTGTGCTGAGGCATTCTGGGGGTGGAGTATGAGGTGTGTTCATGTCCGCACCATTCTTGGGTCCGGTGTGATTATCAATGGAATATTGCGGAGAGGTGTGCGTACGCACAGCTTGATCGGTGTTTCCCACAGAATAAATAAATAAATAAATGTGTCCACGTCTCACGTGTTTACATGCGGTGCGCCCGCACGCGAGAGAGGCGGCAGGTTAAGAGGCTGACTGGCGGAGATGAGAGATGGAGATGGTGAAACGCTAGCATGGTTATTTAAAACACCATCTCTGATCTCTGCCTGCCCATAGACAGACACAGGTTCACATACAGACAGGGGCGCACGGCAAATGCAGCTGCAGCGCTATTAAACTAGAGCAATAGCAACTCTCATATTTAAATTGTGTTTTATATTGATGTCATATATTTCACTGATTGCAATTAGGCTATAGAATGCTAGTGTGTGTTTTATTGAAAGCGAGGCTAGGTGAAAATCGCTACAGTGGGGTTTATATGCAGCGGTCTGTAGGACCAGCTTAATAGACACATCAGCGACACATTAGCACCTTCATTTATCTCTGACCTAGGTGTGCTTGTGGATACTTCAGCCCTGCCCCCCACAGAACTTCACACAGCTGTTCAGTCAGCTTAGAAAAACCGGTTCTTACAGTAGCTACCTCTCCTCACACTTTTCATAAGCCGGAGGACAAAACTAGGCTTCATTGTTTCGTTTCATTTCGTTAAGTGAAAATCATCTCTGAATTATGGAATTAAAAATAAAATAGGCCTAGGCCTATCTTTAAAAAGCCTTAAGCCTAATTGCATTATTTTTATTCAAATGTGACTGAGACCTTTATCTACCTAAACAGAGGGTAACATGAATAAATATCCTGTTTTGTATTTTTCTGGAAACTGTTACATTATGTAACGTGACCGCGGCACTCTCTCCCCCCTCTCTCCCTCCCGAATTGGGCACATTATCATAAATATAACTGTAGATGAAAACAATAACTGAAGAAAAAAATAAGCTATTGTCGGCCCGAGGTATAAATGCCCAGAAATCGAATGTTTCATTTGTGTAAGTTGTAAGCTTCAGAAACCATCACACATGGAAAAGTCACGGACTGAGAGACCAGTAGTTTTAATGTAAACAAAGTCATTTACGTAAGAAAAACACAAACGTCTGTGTGAGACCATCTGGGTGGTTCTAGTGTTAACATTAGCCTAATGAAGAATGAAGAAAACACGTTACAAATGAACTATGACCGAATTGACAGCAGAAACAGTGTGCATTTATCTCAAGGAAATTTAAATCGAATGCAACTGTAACTTGTAACTGTAACATGAGAGGTGAAACGTCTTCCTAGACAAATAACCAAGTCCAGTTGCATTCGATTTAAATTTCCTTGAGATAACTATGACCGGGAGTCCGGGACAAACGAGAATATTCCCAGGCTTAGTGCATGTGCACACGCCGGCCGGAGTCACTCGCAACAATGTAGCTTTCCCTCGATTAAAGTAGTTCTGTCATCTCCCATTTTGTACCGGAGAAGAGACAGCACCCGACAGATATGCTAAATGTTTGGATGCAACAAAGTCACTGTTAACAAAATCAGCATCTAATCCATACATGGGCATTTTACGGCCCGCGGGCCAGACCCGGCCCGCATGCCGTCTCAATCCGGCCCGCGAGCCGAAGTGCGAGCCGAACTGGTATTATGACCCGATTGCTTTTATTACGTTGATGCGCACTAATCAGCTGTTTGAAACAGTGACAGCCCTGTTAGAACAGGAGCCTGCACATCGCAGACAGAAAGTAACCTCCTCCAGGTAGAAGACAGTGATGAACGGCTGCTCAGTCTCTTTCTCTATCGGACACCGGAGCTCCGACGGAGGAGGGAGAGCAGCCGCTCTGCTGCAGCTTTTCTCCACAGCGGAGTTTCTGACCACCGCGACCCTGTCAGCGGTAGCCTAGACCGCGGGACCGGGCCGGTGTTTCACAACCCTCCGTCAGCCGAATCATAACTGCTGACGGTTATAAAGCAACATCGCGGCACCTAATTATTATTTCTCAAACACTAAGGTTTAGCAAACTGATTAAATCGCTGGGTTTTCTGACGTGATCGACCATATGACTGATTGGAGCCACGTGCGTCTGAAGCCTCCATCCACCAATGGCTACGCTTGTAATCAAATCAGTCTTTTTTTTTCATGTTGGTGCTGTTAGGCAGGAGCAAAGGAGTATTGTGTTTCTTCATAAATAAAAGGTTATCTACATACAAATAGAACAGTCTCACTGAATCAGAACTGAAAAGGATGCTTAATTATAATATTCAGGTGTCTGTGAACATTATTAATTGGTGCAGTCATTTATGGTCAGTAAGTTTTGATAAAACAATCTGCCTTGAGTCCATATTTATATCATAATACAGCATGTTTCTTCAGTGATCTGTGATGGATAAAAGTTGAAAATGCGATTACATTGATTGTGGGCTGTCAGCCTATTGTAATGCAATCATTTCCACCAAATATATGTAGTTATATAGGCTAATATATTCAGCAATAAATATTTGATGTTTCAATTTGATTTCGAATCGTGTGGCCCTTCACTCACTTTATCGGAGTCAGTGTGGCCCTCTGGAAAAAATAATTGCCCACCCCTGATCTAATCTGTCCCTTCAAGAGCAGCTGCTGACAGATGTGCATTATTGCTCCGCTCGTGAGTCCAGCAGCATCGGGTCCAGGCTGCTGGCACGGACGTAGCGGTCGTCTATGAGTGGATTGTTACATTCACCAGAACTTGCAGAACTCAAACTACTCAAACTTGGAGCCACCCAGCCAGGCTACAGGAGAGATATGCAGGGGACCCCCAAAAGGCTGAGAACCACTGATCCTGTTGAACGTAGGCTACTGTAACCACTGTGAAACAATAAAACAACAACATTGATCTGATTGACCGGCGTAGCGGTCCCTCTCTCCATTCACTCTCTAGCTCTCTCGACCACAGCTGCAAATGAAGTACAGTAGCCCATGAACAGCGCCACTCTCCATTGCAGCTACGTTGTGGTCAAACGTGGAATTATCCCAAAATCTTTTGAGCTGCATCTCAGTACGATGCTTCCACCTAGTGGCTACAGTGTGACCTACAATTTCACGCAACGCGTGAATCACGCGTTACGTGAGGGAAACGTCCAAATGAAACTAGTACCCACTGTATACGACTTCCGGTCGTCACCGGAAGTTCCAACACAATCTCACAGCGTTCCATTGACTCCATGGTTGCCCCGGAGAATAAGGTGAATAGTTTTTGGAGAAATTATGAGATTATAATGGTTGTGTATTGCACGGAATGTTCGTGTCAGAGCGCGTGACATCATCGGTTAGGCACGATCTGATATCACCAAGTAATTAACAGCCCAGGATCAATGTCCAAGTTGTTCGTCCAGGAGCACTGTTAGCCAACCAATCAGGGGTCATTTGTGCGTTGTGATGTCATTGACAGTGCGACGTGAAAAATTCAATGTGCGTTAGCCTGCCTCCTTTTTTGTAGCCTGCCTTCATTTCACCAAGCATTTCCAAATTCGACTTTTGATTGTTTTTAAAACATTTGTGAGAAAAAAGGCTTGATGAGCACGTAGGCTTATGTTTTCGCACAGTGTTTCGAATTTGGAAATGCTTGGTGAAATGAAGGCAGGCTACAAAAAAGGAGGCAGGCTAACGCACATTGAATTTTTCACGTCGCACTGTCAATGACATCACAACGCACAAATGACCCCTGATTGGTTGGTTATAACAGTGCTCCTGGACGAACAACTTGGACATTGATCCTGGGCTGTTAATTACTTGGTGATATCAGATCGTGCATCGGTTAGAGTGGGAGAGATGCCAGAAAAACTCCAGATTTTTTCTCTTTCCACACTCGGCCCGGCCACAATTTACACTCTACACACATAATTTTTTCAGAATTTGTAAGACAAACTTGTTATCTCTCATATCATGTGCTCAAAATATCAGAGAGACTTACAGAATTTACAGAGTAAGCCTCTGAGTGCGGCCACGTCTGTCTCTGCTCCTCATTGACTCCAATACAAATATTTTCTGAGAGAAGCAGAACGGACTGATGTTTTAAAACTGCCAGCGTCTCCAAAATATTTACTGTAGAAACACCAAATCGTACCACATTTTTCAGGAAGTCCTTAGAGCAACGTGATCTGTGTTTTTTTCTGATAGGAGTTACCGTTTTGTCACGCTAAGCCTTTTGCGAGACCAGTGCAGAGGCAGAAAATCGCTCTTTTTCTCCACGTTTCTGTCTGCCTCAGCCTGGGGGGGGGGGCCCTATCGCTGTGGTAACCACCTCAAGTTGCCGTGGTAATGTCTGATTTTCAGGCCAGAGCTCGTTAACTTCATAAACAACCCACCTGGCGCTCGTTTAAATGTTTATAAATACAGACACAGCTAAATCAGACTGACACAGGATGTAGCTCATAACATGTGTCAAGTCAGTCACACACAGACACACACACAGACATCAAAACACACAGGTAACATACAAATGCACGCGGAAGCACGCACTCCTCTCCCACACTCTAACACACACAGGTAACTTCATGTGATTACACACACACACACACACACACACACACACACACACTATGAGGTGAAATCAAAGCCAAAACAACCGGAAAGATGCGCAGCGACGTGTGTGTGCACGCATGGTTACTTTGTTACGCGTGCGTGTGTCCGTTGTTACGCGCAGGTTGTATTTCACGTGTGACAAAAGCTGCGTCAACCAGGGGAGGCAGCAGTGAGCCAGACTTTGCCTGCCGGACTAAATGAAGAAGGAGAAGAAGAAGCAGAAGGAGGAGAAAAAGGAGAAGGAAAAGACCCATGAGATAATTATATTATAGACAGGAGGAGGGTCAGTGATGTCATGTCTTTTTATGCTCCATGGTTGACACTGATTCTGCATTGATATTTCAATTTCAACCTTCCTGATGGCTCGACAGTTTTGTTACAGTATCTATATAATTATTAATAAAGTGTAAAAAACAAACAAACAAACAAAAAAACTCGGCTGGGACAGTGTTGCAGCCGGGCGCATGACGTCTGTCCGACTACCCATTTCTCCGACCACCCATTTCTCCGACTCCGACCATACATTTCTTTATTTTTGCGTCATCAGTCCGACCCCTTAACCTTACCCTAAACCTAACCTCAACACTGTAGAATGGGTAGTCGGAGAAATGAGCCGTCGGACTTGTGGGCAGTCGGACTGACGTATGCTCCCCGTTGCAGCCTCTGTGCAGCTATTCAGGTGCACAAACCTAACGCACATCTCCAGCTGGGTCCGTGTACGTTTCAGGCTGTTTTTTTTTTTTTTTTTTTTTTGCTTTTACAACGAAAAAACAAGGAAACCAAAATCAAATTACGGTCAAATTTTGATTGCCTTTTCGATTTTGATCTTAAACAAGACACAGACAGTCCACAAAGAGCTTCTGAACATTTCCTCCTCAGTTTGTCCCAGGCGGCGGCAGATAGTTTTTAATTTAATTTTTTATATATATATATATATATATATGGCTTGAACGCCATTATATGAGACCAGGGTTCGACAATAACGGTTGCCCGATTGCCCGGGGCAAGTAAAAATTACCGGCGGGCAGGTAGAACCTGCGCGGACTTGCCCGGTCGGGCAAGCACCGACTCAGATTTTATTATTTTTTTATTTTCTGAATTTTTATGCATTTATTTTGAAAGGACAGCTGGAGAGAGACGGGGGGAGAGGGAGAGAGTGAGAGGGGGGGTTGACGCGGAGCAAAGGCACTGTCAGGTGGGATCGAGCTGGGTCGCTGCAGTGGGTGCTCTACCAGGTGAGATAGGCTGTACGTTGCTCGCGGCTCGCCGTATTTAATCGCCGATTTCACCGAGCATTTCACTGACGGTGAGCGGCCTGACGCTGCTTCATTAACGCCGCCGCTGTTTCAGACTCGGGGCAGACGCACGCAACAGTCACCCGTTACCGTTTAGTTACCATACCGACGAGCTAACGTGCCCTTTTTAGGTTATAATCCTGTTGTCAATAAACACACGTGGAGACGGCGCTTCAACCAGGGGTGTGAAACATGCGGCCCGCGGGCCAAAACCGGCCCAACAGTGGGTCCAATCCGGCCCTCAGCAAGTGTGAAAATTTTAAATTGCACATATTTTTATCAAGAAATTTCAGGTGGTTCATAATATGTTTTGTAAAAGGATAGTTCATTAACTGTAAACATCTTAATAATGTACTAAAACAGAGGAAAAATAAAAATTTTAAAATATATGTATAGGCTATCATGCTATTGTTTTACTGGTTAGGCCTACTTGAGATCAAATTGTGCTGTTTGTCACCCCTGAACTGAATTGAGTTTGACACACATGATTGGCTGTTTGCCTGTCACTATTGTTTCAATGTCCCACATCCTTGAGTTTTACAGGGGCAACTCAATAAACTAGAGTAACATGGAAAAGTCTAGGCTATTTCCAGTAGTTCAAGTCAAATGGCCCCAACCAAGTATTGAGAGCATATAGATGGACATGAACATTTTCATATTAAAAATTATTTTTTGAATTGGTCTTTTCTAATATATTATATTTTTAGATACTACATTAATACTGAAGCTAAATTGTCCACTGCAGCATGTGAATGCAATGAAAAGAATAAAATCTGATTGGAGGAGCCAGCTATCTGTTAAAATGTTGTCCAGGTTAATGTTTTTAGCCATTAAAAGGCCCTTCAGTTCAAGATTTCAACTGTGATCGGGCATTAAACAGGTGGCTCACCTGTTCAGATAGGGCATGGAGGGTGTAACTGCTACTGGTCAAATAATGTGAAATAGCAGTTAATTTTACATGTCTGCAATGATTGCCATTTAAATGCAATTATCGATAATAATAAATACTGCTTTCTGAAGAAATAAGTGTTGTGTAGTGTTGTGTATAGTCAACAGGAAGGATTTTAGTAAGATATAAGTCATGAGCGAAAGTATGCACCACACAACCAGAAAAAAAAACCTAGGCAGGGCAAGTAAGAATTTAGATGGGGCAAGTAGATTTGAAAAGTACTTGCCCGACAGGGCAAGTACGAAAAAACCTTAACGTCGGACCCTGGAGACCAGGCTATTAATTGAATACTGACTGATTGTTTTGTTATTTGAGGAATATAGCTATATTATGATCTGCTGCAGTAACGTTCGCCACCTTGTGGAATAATGCTGCATGGGGCTGGGTGATAGACCAGCTCTTCTCAGAGACTCAACCCGACCCTGAGGTCTCCAACCCCGGGCATATTTGGCAGGTGGCAGCGGCCCCTTTATGGTTCTTTTCTACTCTTTTCAGTCACATGAGATCCAGTCCCAGACCTCGGCTACAGTCCGGGATTTCATCAGGCTCCCTTCCCGGCACAGGGCACTCTAATTGGCAGCTTAGATGAGGGGAATCGCCGTGCGTAATGGTCGCGCGTAATGACAGCTCCTCGCCGGTGAAACACAATAAACTGCGCTACTTCTTGCACACTTGGTCCTGGGCTGGAGTGAGATTCTGTTGGCGACGGGGGGGGCTGTCTATAATAATAATAATAGTTATGTTTATTGTAGTTTTTCTCTCTGTCTCTCTCTCTCTTACACACACACACACACACATTATACCTGCAAACTGAGTAGGCTAGAGGTGTAATAGGTGACAAAATATATCCCTCTAGGGGGGTCTGCCCCCCCCCCAGGAAAAAATTGTGATTTTAACATGTATTTGAAGCATTCTGGCGTACTCTGAGAAGAAAATAAAGGGAAAACACAACATTTGCTTCAGATAAGAGGGAAAAAAGCAGATCTGTGGTTCCTATCATTGTATGGCTGGAGTGTATGAAAATGGTCTAGTGGGGATCTCTGGCTTTTGGCCTGGACCAGCCTATTGACCCTATTAATTGACAGAACAGACATGTCCTGCGATTTTCAGTCTTCTATTACAGCCTGATGATACAAGTCAGGTCCTGAAATGTGTGTTTCTCTTCTGTACATACACACACACACACACACACACCTACACACACACACACACACACACACACACACACACACCTGTTGCTGCGCTGTCTCTCTCTCCTCTGCTCTCTGGACTGAGCTGCCTGGCTGTACTTTTGGGCTACCCAGTCTGCATCTTGATTTTATAGCTTTCAACGGACTGGCCCAACCAGCCCGACCGCAGGCGTCAGTTCGAGCCGCGTTCAGTCCGAAAACATAACTCGGTCAGGTCAGGTTGTGCCTCGGGCTTGAGCAGCCGTCCAATCGACACGCGGATAAGCATCACGCACACCAATCAGAGAGCCTATTGATGAGTGCCAAAGCTTGCTTTAATTTTTTTTTGCCGAATCGCTTGATTTTGGCGTGATAATTGTTTGAGTGGCGTGAGAGCGTGAGACAGGACCTAAAAGCGTGTGACACACGCCAGATGCGTGAGAGTTGGCAACCCTGTTCTTGCATGTTTGTCTCATGACATGGTGGAGCCTACACAGAGGTACACAAACAGGTGGATCAGGCTGCAAAGAAGTCCGCTGTGAAAATGATCTGACTGAATGGAAGCAAAGCAAAGCGCTGCAGCGGAGACAGAGACCCAGCGCAGCGAGGAGAACAGTACATGAGGAAGATGAGTTAACGATCAGCTTGTGTGAAAAAATAAACACAGCTGTGAAAATGTATCCATGTGCTCAAAACACAACATTTAAAAGGAAAAAAAGATTTTATAGGCCATTCATCTACAGTCTGTGGCTATAACACGAGTCACTGGGCTTTTATTTGGAGTTCAGACATTTCCGGTCTGTCATCGGCGTTAATGTGTTGTTTAAGATCAAAAACAAAAAGACAATCAAAATTTGACCGTAATTTGATTTTGGTTTGTAACGCCCGTGTTGTAGTAAAAAAGAGGAATACAACAAATGCGTGTTCGTTGATTTGAGAGAGGACAAACAACGACGTTCTAGTTGACCATTTATTAAAGTTGGATCATCAAAAGACTTGTACAAGGATCTTCACTGTTAAGGAAATCGCAGTCTGCAAGCAGTTAGCTGCAACCACCCGCCCAGAGAAGAGTGACGAAAAAACGTTACAATGCTCTTAATATACTTCGCACTATGTGTGTGTGTAATTAATTTCTATTGGTTAAAACTGATGGGGAGGAACTTTGGTTTAAACTTAGTTCTCCCTTTGTTGGTGCACGGGCTGGTCCCAGCCCCTTGGCACACGAACCATCCAATCTTCTGGAGACAGCACCCTGAAAGAGAAGAGCCCTCCCTACTCTGCTTTGGGCCTCTCGTGGGTATAAGCATCCTGCTCTCTTATCTTCCCCCAAGGACACCTGCCTACGTCTTGCTCCCTGTTTGTATCATCTCCTCGTGTTGGATGATCATAAATTTGTTACAAGAGGGAGAGCAGAATGAATAGGTCTACTGATGAGCAACATGCTGAAGTTACCCTTTAACCTTGAGAGAGCCCAAGCTGAACGATTCTCACGAAAACAACTTGTTAAATTATGACTTTAATAAGCAGAGCTGACAAGAGTGGTAAGACTAAGCTTGAACAACACTAGTGTTCTGCCTGCCAGATGATCAACTTAGAAAATGCATATTCCTTTAACATACTTGATAAAAAGATTATCTAAAGAAGAAACATAAGATGATCTAATGTATTTAATATAATTAGTACTTGTTAGACAGATTAACTAAAGAAGAAACATATGAAGATCTAATATATTTTAATAAGATGAGTGTATGTGTGCACTTTTAAACTCCTGGCCTTCTGACCTCCACTTGCTTCTTCCTCACTATGCCTTCCAGGAAGCTACAGCTCAATCAACACATTCACTTATGCTACACAGTCGACAAAGGGTTAGTCTATAAGAGGAATGCATGTGATACATGCTAAAGAGGGATACATGTGGTGTACAATCAGTTCTGTGTTCACTTAGATCAGGGTCAAGTGTAGGGTAATCTCAGTGTTCTTTAATGCATTTCTAATTGTACGTGTTTCTCAATCAACGAGGTAGTATGTGTATGGCAGAACAGCAAAATAGATCAGAGGTATTGATTAATGTCTAGATTATATATCAGAGGTAATCATCAGTGTCTGAATAAGAGATCAGAGGTAGAGGTAATCATCAGTGTCTAACTAGAGGATAGATCAGAGGTAGTAATCAATGTCTGGATTATACATGTATATCAGTGGTGATCATCAAGGTCTAAATTGAATCTAACCTAACACCCGCCAATGTAATAATGCCCACAAACGTAATATGCAGCTTTTAATGTAATAATCCTGCAAACGTAATACATTTTCCACAAACGTAATAAAACCCACTGAATGTGTCTATATGTGACTTTGTTAGGGTGATAATATATATTTACCTGGTACTTACCAGCTATTTACTCAAAGATGATCACATGTTTACCTGGTAACTACCACTTGAATTTACCCAATAACCCCCATGTATTTATGCAGATATTAACTGGTATTCACCCAGTAATTACAAGTGTGTACCACGTACATTCCAAAACATTATCAGGTAAAACCTTGTGAATTACCCTGTAAGGAAGGTGGAACTGTACTGTCAAAGGAAGCGTGGTTTGTTTCAATGATATTACCATGTACTTTCCTGGTAACTGTAGATTATAATTCTCTACCACCCATCAGGGTGTGTAGTTTTGAACATGGTACCTGGCAAAAACTCCCGTATCTCCCTGATAATTATCAGGTAAATATTGGGGTGATATCAGAGATTTACAGAGTAGTTACCCTGTAAGGAAGGTGGAACTGTACTGTAAAAGGAAGCGTGGTTTATTTCCATGGTATTACCCTGAACTTTCCTTATAAAGATACAATGCATTTTTACACTCCTTCACACAACCTGCGACAAAAATGCAAAAACAGGTGAACTGTCAAAGAGACTAATTTTAATCTTCTTAATCTGCTAAACTTGACGAGAGTAACTTCAATACTCAATACATAAACTGCAAAACAGTGGCATAGCTTTCAAGTGTACTTATATTTCAAAACAAGTAGGACATGTTATAAAAAAAAAAGTGCAAAGTGAAGTTGCATCTTGTATGGAGTCTAACACCAAAAAAAGTGTCAGGGTCAGAAGAGGTAGAAATAATCGTAACAAAATAAAACTTTGCTGATCCAACGTGCAAACTGACAATGCCTAAATCAAACGAGTAAGGCTGACAACATCCTAGTGGAAATGGCAGGGAGTGGCTAGTCTACGGTTATTTAACGATATCAAACTCTCGGGGCAAAGATAAAAGACCTTTGGAGAAAAGAAACCAGGGTCCAACTACCCACTAAAAGGTTTTTGGATACAAAAAATGTGGTTGAATCCCCACCAGATAAAACAAAAAGACAGTGCAGTAATACATTAAAATAAATGTAATTTCTTTAAATGACATGAAATTACTGCACTTTAGAGCTTGATCCATCACTTTGGCATTTTATATTTGATAGTGAGCAGCTCTGTGGCCAATTCTTTCCTCCTGGGTTTGTTGGCATCTAGAAATGCTAGACGCTAAAGTCTGTTTTTCTTTGATGAGGGGCAGCTCCCCAAAGTCTTCACCCTCTCTGGCTATCATGACATCTGCAATGACCGCAGTCCCTGCAATGGTATTCCTGTCCACTCTGAGTTCTTCACAGGTGTTGGTCATGCTGCAGTTTCGCCTGAAAACTTTTAGGACCACTTTGTAGCGGTGGACAAAGCAAAAAAAAAAACTGTGACGTCTTTGTCTTTACAGGCTACATTGGCAGAGATGTCATTTGCAGACTGCGACGAGCTCATTGAGCAAATGACCACCCGCCACCCTGGTGTCCTCTACGACATATCGATGTCCAGGACCCCACCAGATCCTGCTGCTCCAAGGTCCAGCAACCAACCCAGGTGGTGCACGTGCCAGCACTGCAGAGAAATGACGAGGCAGGAGGAGAAGAAGTGCTGTGGGCAGCGCCCGGAGAATTGCATAAGCTGCACGGCTCATTTTGACCACTTCTGCCTCGAGCCTGTCCTCCTGCGACTGGCCAGGCGGCTCAGACACGAGTACACAGGACTGCAGGATCCAGAAGATCCGGGCGAGGACAACAGGGGCTACTGCCATGCTGCCTACAGGCAGTTTGTGTTGTGGCAGCATGGTCGACTGAGGTCGGGGGAACGCAAGGTCATCCCAAGCTGCTGTGTCTGGCGCATTAGGGAAGCTTTCCCTGACCCTAACGGCCAATACACTGGTTTTCTCCCGAACAGGCTTTAGTTTTCTTTGATTTTTGTTATTAGTCATTTTTGGTTATTTGTTTTATAGAGCATACTTTATTTGGATTATTTTCTTTTGGGGATTTTTTTTTCTACTGGTCACCTTTTTTAAATGTATTTTTGTAAAATATATGTGCAATTTACTTATTTAAAATACTTTTATTTGAAAATACAAAAAAAAAGAAAGAAATTGATTGAATAAAATAAAGAAATCTGAAGCATGTGTGTCAGATGTCCTTCTATTTTTTTTTTTTTTTAACTTTCTTTGTTATGGAACTTTATTGATCTTGCAGCAACGGTGTCCACTGCCATTTGAGTTTCCAGGCCCTGTCAGACGTCTTTCAAGTTAGCCAACAATCTGGAAGAGAGATGACAGCAATTAGCAGAAGTCACAGGTGTAAGAGGTCAATTATGATATTCAGTAATGCTATACATTTATTAACCTGTCCTCTGGGAACCTGGGTCCGAAGCAATTCCTCAGTGAACGGGGGCAGCAGAGGAGGAAGAGGGCCCAGTCTCCTCGGATCTGTTTCTCTGAGGGTCCTCCTCCTCGGCAGTCCCCGTCCAGACTCTAACCGCTTCCTGACAATGGCTTTCTGCAGGTCAGGAATGTAGGCGTACTGCTTTTCTGTTTTTTTTCTTCGTATATACTATACCGGGCAGACCTTTTATTGTACACCTTCTTGTACCTGGGGAGGGAAAATATGCAAAGCCAATACCAGATTGTGTAGATCAGCTAATGTATTCCATAGATTATCAAGATATTTGAACACCAAAAATTGAATAACACATTATGACATACACTCCTTTGCCTTCTTTGGTCTTCAACGCTGGTCTGCCATTGTGGTTGTTGTAGTCGATGGCAGCAAGCAAAACTCTGGCCTCATAACATGGAGGAGAGAATGAGTTCCTTTTACTCACATACATGAGCATATGTGAGTGAAAGCTCTCTAGTTCAGATGTACTCCTGAGTACAAAAAAAGGAAAAGAAAAAAAAAAAAATCATTTATAGATCTAAATTATTATTTTAGGGAGGGAGAAATTTCTCATTTCAGTTTTATGATTTTGTTTTTACAGTAATGTTACTTTTATACAATATTACATTTTTTTTTTTTTTTTTATTTAGTATATTTTTGGGCTTTTCATGCCTTTATTTGATAGGACAGTTGAGAGAGACAGGAAATGGGAGGCAGAGAGAGGGGGAATGACATGCAGGATAGGGCCGCTCGATGTGGGATTCGAACCGGGGCCGCCTGCTCTACCAACTGAGCTAAACACCGCCCCACAATATTACATTATTTTCCTGAAATAACATGTTCGCTACCTGAAGTTCAGGTACTTTGGCACCTGTTTTAGCCAGCGTAGGTCACACACAATTTCTGAGAGTGCCAGATGAGCTGGAGAGCCTGTCTCCAACCAGGGCTTGTCACGAGTTTCGTCATTCAGTGGGTCATGAAAGCAACTACCAAAATCCCACTCGTGACGGTTTGTGACATGGTGCACAATACCTCGCCACATACTCTTGAATAGTAAAAAAAAATCATAATTATTTACTGTCCTCTGTTCCTACTAAGAGGTGTTGTGGTTAAGCTTTGTGTCAGATAAGGAGTGATACATGTTAATAGCAATTATTTGACATCATGGGCTCTAAATTCGTAAACTAGGCGCAGGCGCCAGCGCAAGTAGCAAAGAGGGAGGAGAGAAGGCGTGGAGTGGGTTTAACACAGTCCAATCAACCAATCAAATGAGCTCCTCTCCTCGCCTTTAAATCCGCTGCGGGCGAGGCACAAGTTTGATTTCACCGCAGAAGAAGGAGGCAGCAGTGAGACGGGAGGAAACTGATGTTCTGGTCCGGTTCAAGCTCGCAGTGTCCCAATATGGTCGCGCCAACAGACCTCACGGGCTGATGATGCAAAAGTAGTCTGGGAGGAGGTTATGATGTTACCCAGGTTTGCTCTGACATATTGAGAGCTGTTGCCCAGTAAAAACACACACACACACACACACACACACACACACACACACACACACACACACACACACACACACACACACACCTTTTCCATTAATAAAAACACTCATATTTAGTAACATATTTAAACCCGTGTGCACACGGAGCGTCTCTCTTTTTCTTTTTTCTTTAGAATTTACCTGAGATGGGAGATGTGAATATCTGCTCACTATCTGATGCCGAGGCTGATTGTGGTTTGCTGAGAGAGATGATAGTTTATTTGTTTTCAGTTTTTCCTTATGGTTGCGTGACAATGCGGATGCTTGCCCGCTAATAAATCAATAAGTAAATAAATAAATACAGCGGATCATTGTAGTGTCAACACAGCAGCGACATGCAGTCATCCACCCTCACTGTCCTGCTCTTGGGACATCCACGGCTGCTTTTTAGTCCCAGTCCCTCCTGGTTTCATTTCTGTTAATTCAGTCAGGCTGAGTTTCCATTACGCATGCCGACAGCCTTTGATCTGTCATCAGTGTGACGGGACAATCGATATATAGATATAAGATATAAGTGTATGTGCTGATTCAGATAGTTACAATAAATAGGGGTATTGCATTTAAATGTGCCTGGAACTGTGGAAACCTGCCTGTGAGGTCTTGGTGACGTGTGCGCGTTGCGCTCTGGCCAGTCAAACTTCCACTTCGCCGGCTGCACTTCGCCTTGCGCTGAGAGTAGACCAGGTTGGAGCTGGTGAGCTTTCAGCGCACTCTCTGCGCGGCTTTTCAGTTCCTCCAGGAATTCGCGATGTTGCGATCACAACAATTAATGCAAATTGCAATCTTGCGATTTTGTACAATCACCGCAAGTTTTCCGCAAATTGGACCAATCGTCGGTGCTTTCCACGAGTTACACAGAGAGTGTGAGTTGGGACCAGGCATGAAAATCACTCACCTTTTGGCGAAATTCGCCGTTTTGAAACCAAAATAGATGACCTACGTGAATCGTGCAGATCGGATGAGAAAGGGGGGCAACCGCCATTCCGACATGCCGCCATTCCGACATTGGGCCCTAATTGTCGGAATGGCAACACTTTACCCTTTAATAAACATCCCATCATTCCGACAATTTTCTTCTCCTAAGGTCGGAATGGCGGTATCTTTTTCTCTTTTAAACGTGTTGCCATTCCAAAAAAAAAAAAAAAAAAAAAAGGCCCAACACGATTTTGCACTAATGATATGCCGGCGCAAAATAGCAGTTTGCCCACGTTTGTCCAGTGCATCTCATTAAAGCACACAGATTAGTCAGATAATTCAAACGGCAGACGATTTCAAAGCCTCAGATTTTAAGCAGAGGGACTCCACAACCTCGTAAACCAACGAAGGAGGAGATAGGCCTTGAACTGACCGTGCTTTCAATCACACACTCCGAACCCACTTGTTGCACTTTAGAAAATATAATTCGGGGGGGGGGGCTTACAAACATGTACCAAAACGGCTCCAAAATACGCACAAATATCCAAAAGAAACGAAAATTAACTAAACGATGAACTAAACAGGTCGGTGTTTTACGCATGCCTCTGTGTGTCTGGCACACGCGTCTTGGAGCTCTCCCACATTGGTTTGTGAATGAAAACTATATGTTCAGCTCCCCTTACATGTGAAATGTATTACTTATTATTATTATTATTGTTATTATTATTACCATTATCATTATATTATTGCTGTACGAGTCAAATACGACGCAGAGCCGCAGTCGCTCGAAACGTTGTCTTTTGAATTAAAAAAATAAATATATTTTTCAACTTCGGGAGAAGACGGTGTTGAGTTCTCTTTTTGCACAATATCAAACTCAGTCAGTAAAGGTAAATGTTCAGTGTTACGTAAGACAGTTTTCACCCTAACAAACACCATTGTGGTGGTATTTTTTTTTTATATTTTTTATATGAAAGATGATGTAAAGGTTTAAGAACAACTAGACCTGTAAAATAATGTTATGTCACCTTTAAAAATAATAATAATAATAAAGTTTATTTATATAGCACCTTACAACATTAGAAAGATGATCAAAGTGCTTTACAGAAAAAAATTACATTACAAGTGACAAGGAGTAACATAGCAGATACAAAAGCAAGAGAACACAAATGATAAAATGCATATCAAAAGGCAAAAGTTACTCAATATTAAAAGCCTGTCTAAATAAATGAGTTTTAAGATGTGATTTAAAAAGTGCCAAGTCATTAATAAAATGTAGTTCAGGGGGTAGGGAGTTCCACAGTTTTGGGGCCGCTATCGAAAAGGCACGATCCCCCCACTGTTTAAAATTAGAGAAAGGAACCTCCAACAGGGGCTGTTCTGAGGACCGGAGGGCTCTACAGTGACGTCTAAGCTTTATACAATCAGACAGATACACTGGAGCAAGACCGTGGATAGCTTTAAAAACAAACATTATCAGTTTTAAAATGATCCTGAATTTAACTGGGAGCCAATGTAGTGAATAGAGATGGGATTTATGGCTCTTTGAGGGGAGCCGGATCTTGGTGAGCCGTTCCTTTCAAAGAGCCGTTCAAAAAACTGGCTCATTTGACTGATTTTTTAAATATTTATTACGTTTTAAGAAGCCAGCCTGGTGGTAACTCATTTTATCTTGGAAATAATGGGGTGAGATTTGGAACAAAATAATACAAAATTAGATATCCCACTAATATCTGAGTTTGCACGCCACTTACGTAGACAATGGAGCAGCTTCAATTGACTGTTATGAACACACAGAGATGTTTTTTTTTAAAAAAAAAGAACGGTTCCCAGCTGTGACTCGGTTCCCATCGTTCATGTTAACGAGCCGTTCAATAGAATCGGTTCGTTCGTGAACGTCACAACACTAGTAGTGAAAGAAGAAGGGGAGTGATGTGACTGTAACGGGGGGTATTGGTTAGAAGACGTGCTGCAGCATCACATGTGGATTGTTTTATCATTCCAAAAATCAAAGTATAATCAATTTTTTGGTTTGATGTTCATTACTTTAATATTGTATTGTTTGTTTGGCTTGTTCAAAGGGGGTAATGTTTTAAAACTGTAATTTTCTTAGTAAGGCCACTCAAGAGTAAGTGAACTCTCACATACCCCAGTCTACGCAATAAAGTCTTTTTCTCTTAATCTTACTTTTAGATGGATGGGGGGGCTTCAGCATAGTGAGCGCAATCGCTTAAATTTTACAGCGGTGGTGCTTACTTTGCAGAAGTTTAAGGCCAGAAAATTATGGAGCAAGGGAAAACACAGTCTGGGGGGTAAGCAATAAGCTAAAGACTTGCCTACCACCCTGGGAGCCCTTGATTAACTAGCTCTCAATGTATGTGTGTTGCAGGCTATAGCATGGGTAGTCGTAAAATAACTTTGACAGGATTATGAGGGTATACGGCACGAGTGAGTAAGTGAAAACAGATGTGGAAGAGCTGTGTAAGCCCCTCACAGCCACAGAGAAGAGAGGAATCGGTGTTGGAGTGAGCTCATCATTACTAGCTATGTAAGTAAAAGAATGTTATGTTAAAATGCAAAAAGCAAAAGAAAAGAAAAGATTACGATAAAGATTTTATTCTGTGGGTAATGGGGGCGGGACTAGATAAGCTTTTGCTTCTCCCGCTTTCCCTTTCCGTCATGTGTATTGTATTATTTGAACTAAGTGTGATGATGATTTAATTGACATGCCCGAAATAAACAAATTGATTGATTGATAAGCCTCTGCATTAACAGTTGGATTCAGTTGCTCTCGTTTGTTGCAGTGCATCGCTACATGCATGAAGTTCCTTACTTTTATAAAAAATAATTTTTGAGTTACTTCTCACCTGCAGTTTTTAATTTGTTTTCCTCCCAATTGTCCTTGAAATAGTGCCCAAGAAACCCCACCCCCAACACAAAAATGGTTTGGCCATTACGCACATTCTGAATTTTTTTTTTAACTGATTATCAAAGCCGAAGTGAGCGATCCGGTTGTTTTGGCAAACTTTTTGTCAGCCGATGGAGTTAGCAGTCCCCGCCCTCATCATGGATCTATTGGTCCTCGTCCCTACATCACCACATTCACGCGCATCCCTTGGCTGCACACACAGCCCTTCATGCCGTTCTCTCTCATCATTGGATAAAGGTTGTAGGATACAAGGAAGTATACAAGAAGTTTTCTCCTCGGCTTGGTTACATGCTGCTATTCCGACATGCCGCTATTTCGACATTGACTTCTAATTGTCGGAATAGCGGCATTAACATTATTTTTTAAGCGTCCCACTATTCCGACATTTTATTTTTTCATTGTCGGAGTAGCGGCACTTTACTATTTTTCAAACATTCCGCTTTTCCGACATTGATTGATTACGTTATAGTCAGACGTGTCCTTCTGATTTATTTTTATTTTTTCATCTGAGACACTGTTTCTCATACACAAATATATAGGCCTATTAGAGAAGAAAAAACATACCCTCCAAGTTTAAAAACACACCGGCAGCAGCGCACACTGATCTGCAGCTACTGAGACTGTTATTATTCTGTCACCTGAGTTTATCCTGCTGCTTTACATCGTTTTAACATAGGTAAAAGAAGAAAAAAAGATTGTCTGGAATAAAGGGGCAGATTACATAAGATTATTCTTTTTTCTGCTCCCTTTTGTTGAGATTTGGGAGTTTTTTGCCTGATTTATTGCTCGATGCCATGTATCTAGCTTCCCCCCCGGCTCATCCACGGCGCTGTCCGTGGTGCTGAAGGTGACAGGTTAACTTGACAAACAAACTGCAGCATAGTTCTGTTTGTTTATCATATGTGTCAGTTTTGTTTGCTTGATAGTTGAGTTGTTGAGATTAAGAACATCACTCCCTCATCAAACCAGTGATAGACATGCTGAAAAGAAAAGAGAGAGAGAGACGCGCCTGGGTATCGCAGCTGTAAAAAAAATAAAAATAAAAAACACGTGTCGGAATAGCGGTATCAAAAAGTGTCGGACTACCGGCATGTCTAGATAGAGGGATGTCGTAATAGCGGGATGTCTAAATAGAGACATGTCGGAATAGCGGGATGTCTGAATAGCGGGCGGACCCCCCTCGGCTTACAGCAGAGCAGAGTGACTGACAGACCCGTGTTTCGGACCAAACACTCTATATAAGTGATTGCTGTCGGAAGATACTGTATAACTTAGGGCTGTCAGTTTAACGCGTTACTTAGATTAATTAATTACACTGCAAATTAACGCGTTAGAAAAATTAACACAATTAATTCTGAGTGGCAATTCAATGCGCGAGCACTTTAAATTTGGCCCATTGAATGACCCTGGCTACTTGGCAGTGGCACGTCACGGTAGCATAGCACCGAGGAACTTGTCCGGACGTGTTGGTCACTTCCCACCTGCGTCGCTGGTCAAAGCAGAGTGACAACAGACTGACCGACATGAACGCGACTCACAGCCCGGACGCACTGCCCGCGGAAGCAGCGCGTCCTCACAGACTCTTGGCTGGCTGCACAGGGAGCTGCTTCTCCTGCTCTCTCCCCGCTGGTCAAACATCGACTCCACTCGCATCTCTACCCATCTGTACTTGGTTTTCCACACACACAGGTCTGTTTCTAGCTCTGTATGAATGGATGTGTGTGTCTCGCGTGCAGACGCAACTGACAGACGGACAAGCAACAACTTAATTAATCATCATTTAATTATTTTATTTTGAAAATTGAGCAGATTCTCTCGTCTTTTCTGAGCCCGACTTCCTGTCTGGTACGTCTATCCAGGTTGACAACAGCGCTCGCGGCTCGTGTGAAAAATAGAACACACGCTGAACTGAAGCGCTGCAGCGGCCGCCCCGCAACCCGAGATGTGCGGCCAGTGAGAGAGGGACGCCGAAGCCGCGGCCGCGTCCCTCCAGTTCACACCAGGCGCTGATTTCTCTGCGGTGGTCGCAAGCGCCTCTGCTCCTCAGCTGTTGTTTACTCACATTCAGAGCTGTTTTTTTTTACATCATGGATAAGTAAATAACCTAATATAATTATAATGCCGTGTGCTGTGGGTCAAACAACTCCCTCCACTTCGTCACTCGTCTCTGCCTCTCTCTCTCGCTCTTTCCCTGTTTGTTTCTGTTTTTTGTGTGTGTGATCTGAAACTGCCTCCGCTCCAGGGCGCTGCGCTTCGGTTCCTCACCTGACCTAATGGGCTCTATGCACAGCTCCAGCACTTCCTGAATTTAAGGCAGGTCCTTCATTTCCTGTCTTACATTATTGGACACGCTGATTAATCCAGGTGTGTCTGACCATTGTGACTACTCAGACACACCTGGATTAATCAGTGTGTCCAATAATGTAAGACAGGAAATGAAGGACCTGCCTTAAATTCAGGAAGTGCTGGAGCTGTGCATAGAGCCCATTGGTTTGCTGGGATGTGCTTGACCATTTTCCTTTAAATTTCATTTATGAAACGCACTTCACCAATAAAAATGTGGATTTCAAATCTTCTCTTCTAGGTGTATTCAATTGATTAGTCATGCAATACAATTTTGTAATGTCCTAGAATTTGAATTCTTTATTTGGGTAACTTTAGCAGATATAAGATTAAAATGCGATTAATTAGATTAATTAATTACAAATTATATAATTAATTAGATTAATTTTTTTAATCGTCTGACAGCCTTAGTATAACTATTTAAGGGTGTTTTCACACATGTTTAGTGCGCACCAAATGTTAAAATGATACATTGTTTTATTTTTCAGTTAGTGCGGCTGCTTTCACACCTGCTTTTTGTCACTCGGGACCAAACTTGGAGAGCGTCATGTCTCCATGACTACCGGCTGAAATCTGGAAGCGCTGATTGATAAAACTTTCATGATGGAGACTCAAGTAGGGCCGGTTGTTAGTAGCTCTGCTCATTTATTTCTATATTGTTTGCATGTATAACTCTGTTTGGTACTTCCGGCTGGTTTCCGGTTGCGTTCACCCAGCTCGGTCCCGTTAGTTCCCGGTTAAACGTTAAACACGGCGGACCTCTGCTGCTCGGTAATCAGCTGCTTCGCGGACACAAGGGACGGACCCGCTGACCTGTCCAGTGTCTGAGCGGACTCAGCGGACACGCACCGACCGGCCGCCCCGCTGCTGCTGCTTCGCTTGTGGGGACAGAGCTGCGTAGGACCGGAGCACCGGGCGGTCTTCCCGCTGCGTTAATCCGTTGTCAACAACTACGGGAGCCCTTTTAGCTCAAACTTGTTGAGTTCCCCTGGCAGTTGGGTCGCACCAGAGTGCGGTTGCTTTCACACATCAACTAGTGCGCACTAGAGTTCGGCTGGGGCCGAACCGAGACCACCTCCTCAGGCCGCACTAGTTTTGGTGCATTAGAGTGCGATGTGCTTTCACACTGACCCAAACTGGACCAAATTTAGTGCGATCTAAATTTAGTGCGCACTAACACTGCAGGTGTGAAAACACCCTAAGACTTATATTAAAGCAGATATCAGTGGCAAGGCCGTTTCGGCTAATGCTGTGTTCAAGGCAGGCTTTTGAAACCGTAAGTTACAGCTTCAAGTCACAACTACGACTTGGTAGCGTTCCAGGTAACCCGTAGCTCGTGTTTTTACCGTCCTGTTGTCTGTGAAAGTTCCCTATAACGGCCACTCGTAACTTCCGACCCGTGAACTCGTACCAGATCGAACTGGTATGACTTCACAGGAAGGAAAAACACAAAGTACGAGTTTCCTTGAACGCACCATGAGTTAGCAGCCCCCGCCCTTGTCAGGCATCAATTGGTCCTCGTGCTACGTCACCACATTCACGCGCATCCCTTGGCTGCACACACAGCCCTTCATGCCGTTCTCTCCCCTCATTGGATAACACTTGTATCCCACAAGGAAAATTTTCTCCTCGGGTTACAGCAGAGCAGAGTGACGGAGAGACTCGTGTTTAGGCTGAAATACTTCATGTAAGTGATTGCTGACGGAAAATAGGACTATTTAGGACTTATATTAACAAAAACATTCCACTGATATCTGCTTTAACACAAACATTCTGCTTACTTCTGCTTTAACCTTTAACTACACTAATAGGATTAACATGCTCTGTTTCTTCTTTTTTTCCCCTCGCCGTTATAAAACACACACACTACACCTGTGCCTCAGATGGAGGTCAGATCTTCACATGTTCAACTCTTTTTATACAAAGTGCAGCCAAACACCAGGCAAAACAGACAGGAACAGCGGAGCTCCTCAGCTCGGTCAGCTGCAGCTTGCAGGTGAGCAAGAAAAAGTCTGGCCGTCTGTCGTCGCTGTCTCCTTCGACCATGTCAAAATATAAAATGACAAAATTGCAGTGTGCCTCGCCTGTGGCGCATTTAAAGGTGAGGAGAGGAAAACCCACTCATGCTTTCTCCCCTCCCTCTATGCAACTTGTGGGAGGGATGGATACTCTGGACACTACTGTCTCCTAGGGGCCTCAATGAAGATTTTGATATTAGACCCTGTTTGTAACAATCCTGCCCTCACATCTCTCTGATCTTGATCTTTGTATATGTTTTTTTTTTTAATCTATGACGGTCATCTATGGGTATTTTTTTGACTTTGGTGGTTGTTTTGATCTTTAAAAACAGTAGACAGAGGCGTCTCTTTATTATAGTAAGTTAGCTGTGTCCTTACCGTATAATGCTACAACTCTGCCTGCTTATTTTGTACTCTACATATATATATAACTAATATATAATAATAATAATATATGTATATATATATACCCTTTTTTGTGGTTAATTCTATTATTTTTTATATATTTTATTTAAAATTATAACCTTGTACTTTTCTCTGTTCTCCATTTCTTTTTCTCCTCACATTAACAAGTCAATGATGTATTTTCTATATGTCTGTTATGTACTTGTTTCAGTACGTTTGTTATGTGAAATTCTTTACTATATTTCATTTCATATTTCAGAATTCACTTATTTGTGATTAACTACAAAGGTGTAGTGAACAACACGCTTGTTCTAAGTGTAACAGGGTTAATATTAAATATAATTATATAAAATTGTAGTTGATTTTTTTTGTAATATATTTTTATCTGTTTTTTTATTCATTCATTTTTTATTATTTTGTTTTATTTATTACCTGACGTTTTATTTTATTTATTTGTATTTTGTATTATTTTCTTTTGGGGCCCCCTGCCCCTGCATTCCTCCCTGGGCGGCCCCACCCCCATATATAAATGTAACCGTTGGTTTTGTTTTGGTCACTTCTCGTCTGGTCAGTTTGTTGAGAGGTGAGTTTTCTTTCTTTTCTGTGTCTGTTGGTGTTTTTATTTTGTCTCTTTTTTTTTATGTTTTTCCATTTTATATATACATTTGTCATGTTTCCTTTATATGGGTTGGGGAGACGGAGCTGATTGTGTTTTGTTTTTATTTTTTTCAACTGGTCAGGTATGTTTACTTTTTTTAACTGGTCACTTCTCGTCTGGTCAGTTTGTTGAGAGGGGTTGGGGAGACGGAGCTGATTGTGTTTTGTTTTTATTTTTTTCAACTGGTCAGGAATAAAAGAAATAACCTCTAGGAGGACTGTGATTCTTTGAACAACAACGCAGAGTGATCCACGAACCGGTTACATAAGAATAATAATAAAACTCTGAGTCAGTATGGTCACAATCATGACCAACACCCTATTTTTATTTTCTACTTAGTAGATGTAAATGAAAAGCAGCACAAGCTGAAAAGTGGCTGTTAAAAAAACATCTGTGCCCTGAGAGGAGATCAAGCCCCATGTTCACAATATGACTCATCTCTAGCGAGCTGACTGGCAGGACAGAAAACCAACATGTCTGTGCTCTGTGGACCACTCCCACGTCCTGTTTGACGTCACATGAACGTCTCGAGACGGTATGAGAAAAGAGACAACTGTGCTGGAACTCTTCAAGAGTGCGGGAGTGTCAGAGAGGTATGTGAACAGTTTGTTTTTTCTGCATTTTCACAGTAATTATGATCAATACATGTATGAAGAACAAAGTTTGTCTGATGGAAAATTTGCAAAGGGAAGAGAAACTACACTGATGTTGCAAGGTTGGAAGACAGAGAGCCTCCATTCTCACTCTTACAAGTTACAAGTCATGTAGTTAACGATCATAATTACTCCAGAGCTTTTTAATTACGGTAAAAATGTAGCAGAGCCACGGGAGAAATCCTGCTTAGTTCCTCTTTAAGTGGGTATTATGTCATCTACATGTCTGAGTCTGATGTTTTTTTAATTTCGAGTTAAGTCACCAACTGAATCTTCATTTTTAAATGAGAAACAAAGCCGTGATTTTTTTTTACTTTATGTTTTTACTCATATTTTGTCACTAGAGTTTGCTAATGTTAGATGTTGTTTATGTGAAAACAACATTTCATAAATTCAAGGAGTGGGGGGTGAAACAGTTGTGGTGGAAGTTTATACACTCTGTTGCCCATGAAGTTGGAATCATTTTGTTTTCAGACACATTCCTCTTTTTATTCCTATTATGAAGGTTAATTGTGGTTTAAAAACAGGAACTATGCATACAATGTTGAAGTAGAACACGAGTGGGTTGCCTGAAACGCTACAAAGTCGTAAGTTGTGACTTGAAGCTGTAATTTACGATTTCAAAAGCATGCCTGGAACGCAGCATTAGCGAAAACGACCGGACCACTTACTTCTGCTTTAATTAAGGGACCCTTATTTTAAAGTGTTACCCCAACTTTATGGGCAACTGTATATATTCAGCTTTTTTTTTTTCGTATTCCTTTTTATCTGAAGGTTGCTGTTCTACTTGCCTCTTAATTGCCCGGATAAAGTTCTTTGAATTGAATAAGCTGTATTTCTTTGCTTTTGTTGTCATGTATCTTGGATCTGAAGCAGTCATCTCAGCATGCCCTCCCAGTGCAAGAGTACCCGTATGCAGGGACATGGGCGCCGCCATTAGCCCAGATCCATACCGGAAGTCACGACCGGAAGTTGCTCTTCTTCATGTGTATCATTTCTATGTAGATAAAAAAAATAACTCAGTAACTCAATGGTCCATAATAAAATATTGTTTTCCAGCGGATATCTTAGTTACAACATGATTGAGCTATAAAATATTTTTTTGCATGGATCGTTTATTAAGTTATTGAGTTATTTAAAAAACGCTGCTAACGGCTAACGCCGCTCCTGCTGACAGCAGACCAGGAGAGAGGGAGAGAAAAAATAAATGTAATGTCGTTGGTGGGTGCTTTGGTTAGGGTTAGGCAATGAAGAAAGGAGTTGGTTAAGTTTAGTAAAAAGAGCAGGTAGAGGCTAGACAGGCCAGAGAGAGACGAAGAAGAGCAACTTCCGGTCGTGACTTCCGGTATGGATCAGCTGGGCTAATGGCGGCGCCCATGTCCCTGCACACAGGTCCCTCTCTCCCAGTGTGGAAGACAAAGGATTAGTAAACACTAGAGCAGTTGGTCATAATCATGTAGCCTAAACAAGCTGTACAGTTGGCTGTTTTTCATTTGATCCACAGATTAACTCAGGTCTTTTTTTTTTCTTTTTTTTTTTTGAAACAAATGATATTCATGTAACTTGTTCCTGGTGCTGTGATTTTCACCACACAACACAGAACAATATTTTTATGTTTTTTTGTGGATCCAGTTAAAAGTGCCACTTGTATTTGTGATGTTTTGTACTAAATGCTGACATAGTCACAAAGACTGTAGGAATGTGTCCTTCGTCTGGCTTTTGGGTGAGATTTTTTCCCTCACAAGTCACTTATCTCAAGAATAGGCTGTGAACTATTGCCTCACTATTGCCAGTGTTTCCCAGTAGCAGTTGCCATAAGCAACCAAGGCCATACAGGACTGAGGGAGTCAACATTTTACAATGCAACTTTGATGAGCATGCTTTTATATTCAGGAGTTGGAAGGATAAAGAATATCCTTAATAATTAGCATGAAAACATAACTGCACTGCACCTGTCAGACGTGTTGGTTTATTTGAGAGGACCTATTTATTAAATTGGATCGTTAAAAAGAATCTTGTATAAGGATCGTCTCTGATTAGGAAGTTCTGAAATCTGAATCCCTCCCTACTCTGTTGTTTTTCCAGTTTTTTACCTACTGCATCTCAAGGACACCTGTGTCATTCTAGCTATCCTCCCTACTTTGTACCATGTTGTTCTGGCCCGGCCTGCACGTAAATCTGCTTCTAAAGAATGTCTCCTCACACCAACAGAGTGTCTCTCTTTAATGCATAACAGATTGGTTAAACATAAGTAAACTACACCTAGCATAGACTAATCATAAGAAGTAAACTAAGTTCAAAACGAATGTAGAAGTCTGGCTTGAATAAACTTGTGTCCTACATACAACAGAAATATATATATAAATAAAAAACATTTGTTTCATCTTGGTTTCTTTATGGTGTAAAAGTATAAATCATTCAGAGTGTCCTGGCACTCTCTCTGTGTTAGTCCTTCGTAACTTGGGACCAGTGCTTGATTCTTTCTCATCATTCAACAGGACACTACAACTCAGTTATCACATTGTTTAAAGTATAGCTTAGTAGTTCTCTTTTTTTTAAATTATATTTTTCTTTTAATGAACAGACAAACAAGGAAAAACATAGTAAAGTAATCAGACATTATGGTGGTATTTTTTATGAAGTATGGTGTATGAGCTGTAAGAGAATATTATGTCACCTTTAAAATTGAATGTGATTTGTTTAGTTTAGTTTTATAATCAGAGTATGATTATCTTAAATGATTTGATGTCAATTGCATCAATATAATGTTATTGTTTGGACTTGTCTGCTTGTAAGAGTGGTGTTTTATTAATTACAATTACTAATAAAGCCATTTGAGGGGGACGAATAAGTCATCATCCTGATCTTACCATTAGATACAATTGCAATATGACATATCACATTAACAAAACAGGGAGGCATCACATATTATGACCATTTCCTTCTTTTTAATACTAGTCATATTAAGCAAAAAATACTTCCTGTAATCATAATATCATATGAAAAAAAATCACAGGATACTCTGAAGGCTGAGCCTGGGACCCTCAACCTTCCTTGACAGGCTACAGTACTGTATAAGGCTAAGATTTGATCAGTAGATATAAATGTTCAGTGTTAAAAAGAAAAACCACACTAACACACCCAAAAAACTTTCCAACTCATAGATTTATTACATCTTGGGTTGTATTTCATGTCTCACCAACACCCTGCCCACTAGTGCAGCCTCTTTTTTGTACTAACATCTGCTAACTGTGCCATCAGGGCTGTAGATTCTTGGTTTCAATATTTTAATAGTTAAACTAATAGTATTAATAGAGCTAAACTCACACAGTTCAAGAGCTAGGGATAATAATTTCAATGGAGCTAAAGTAACATATTTTAATAGAGCTCAGCTAATACTTTTAATAGACCTAGGCTAATGCACAAAGTCTGTTTTCAGTTTTGATGGCGCTAGGATAAAGAGCTAATTACAATAAGGTATGCAAGATAACTGCTGACAAAAACAAAACATTATTGAGGATCAATAGCACAGCACAAAAAATAAATAATATATTAATACAGTTAAACAAACAGAGCAAGGTTAATAGCTCGCCTCTGAAACGTCCAGTCTGTTTGCTATAAGATAAGCACACAACCCCTACATTTTGTGGTGCTGAATAATTCCTTTTATATAATTCACAATTTCTAATGTGTGTTGTTATTTGCAGTGTCAAGTTTTCTTCTTTCAACTTCTAGTCAACTTCTTTCCTGCAGTGATACGGCACCCACCATGAGCCAGGTCAATTGGGTCGAGGATAACTTGGATGTGCCAGTTGGAGTTTATTATCTGGGCCTCGCAGCGCCAATTAACAATCGTCGGTATATCATGTACCACGGCACCACCAGGAGAAATGCTCAGCTGATCTGGGCCACAGGTTTTCTCCAGTCTGCAGACGGGATGCTCGGCCGTGGAATCTACCTCAGCAGAGACCTGGAGAAAGCCAGCTGCTATCCTGTTAGGCACCCCGAGTGGGACAGGGCCGTCATTAGGGTTGCAGTCCGTGTGGGAGAAGTGATTTACATTGATCAACAAGGCCACCGATTTCAGAAGACCTGGCATGACAATGGATACGACACCGCCTGGGTGCCACCCAACTGTGGCTTTGTGAGGAATGGGCGTGAGTTTGCTTGTGTCTGGGATTCTAACAGAATTCAGATCCTTAACATCATTGAACCACGCCGAGCCCAGTCTCAAATGGGCGCATGGGGCCACTCCTGAGTCCTACAAGCTGACACCAATTTTTTAATGGGGGAGATGTTCTCATGTCTTTATATGAAATCCCACATTGTATTCTGTTACTGAATTACCCTAATAACCTTCAAAAATAAAAGTATCATGTTAAATCTCTTCGTAGTTTAGTCCTTTCAATACAGTCAGCTACTCAAAGATATAATATGTTGAAAAGATTTTTAGAGATGCTGGGAGGCGGAATGTGTTACATTTGGACAAAAGCAGCTAATTATTTCCCTTTGTTACTTGTCTTTATGCTAAGCTAACCACATAGACATCAGTGGAATATTAAACTGAGCTGCTGCTATAAGCACATCAACCACACCATACTTGTCTTTGATGCTGTTTTCGATAATAACAACCATGGCTTGGTTATGTTAGCCACTGACTCTTGGTTAGGGTAAGTACTTCCTCAGCCTAAGACTGTCTTTGTTTCCATGACTAGAATCATAACATTATGGTAAACTAAACAGGTAGAATATCTCACATTCATTCAACCTCCTGGTGTGTTTGGTCCTTAGACTTCTTTTTGTGTGTGTGTGTGTGTGTGTGTGTGTGGGCGTAGGTGGGATGAGGGAGGTGGGGGGGGGGGGGTGTTGCACGCAGACGTGTGTAGCCATGTTGTTGTGGTGTTTTATCCCTGTATACTGTTTAATCTGTCTTGTTACTGTGTTGTATTTTTGTGACCTGCCAAGGGACTACAGATGCAAATTATCTTAAAGCTATAATCTGGTATAGTGCATCAAATGGCAACATTTATGTTTTAACTGTACATTGTCCCTTTTAAATAAATTAAAATTGAATTGAAATTGAATTTTCTATAAAAGGGGTTATACGATAATAACTTTGGAAATATATATATTTTTTGATAATACTTTGGATGAATCTAGATTAGATGGTGTAATGGGAAATTTTGGCATAACATGTTATATGCTTTAAGACTAGGGCACAAACATGTTATTCAAGTGAACATTCCTATGCTGACAATTTATGTGGCCTTATCAGGGGAAGCAATATCCACACAGAGCAGGCCCGAGGTCAGGACCTGAAGGATCTCTTTGACACAGTGCCTGTGGAGATTTACCACTCTCACTATCAGGGGGTGAAGCCAGGCATGGCGCCATATATTTTGTCTGTTCAAAGCTTTGTTGAACTATAAGATAGCGTGTCTCTAAACTTCTTCAGCTCACTCACTCACTGACTGTACTCCCGTTCGGTTGTGTGTGTGACTCCATTCATGAATGCCCTTTATTAAAACTACAGAAAGACAGCTGACGTGTCCAGTCATCCTTTTTTAATACTTTGGTGAAGGAACAACATTTTTTGCCACCACAATGGCAAACTAGAAGAAAGCACAACAGAAAAAAAGAGCAACAACAGACAGGAAGGAAGTGGTAATGGGTAGAGAGGTACTTTGCCACTGGTGACTCATCATCATCGCCGTTACTCATCATCCGTTCCATTTGATCTTCTTGGTAAATGTCCAAGAGAGAATTCGGCAAAATTAAGTGTCGGTTTGTGTCAATGACAACAATGACAGTGACTAATCATTTCTCTACAGTTGCTGGTGTGTAATTTGTTGCCTGTGCGGTCAATATTAAATTTGTTACCTTTGCCTGTCTTTTGTCTTCTGGTTTCACAATCTCCTTTAAACACATCTGGGACAGGTTAGTCCTCATAAAACCTGTTGAAATACAGTTGTTCACGTATCCAACTTTGGTTTTGAATTGAAATACTATACAGTGGCATGCAAAAGTTTGGGCACCCCTGGTCAAAATGTCTGTAAATGTGAACAGTTCAGCAAGTGGAAGATGAAATGATCTCCAAAAGGCATGAAGTTACACATGACACATTCCCTTTACATTTTAAACAATATATACATTTTCATTTTTTTTTTTTTACATTTTCAAACAGACAGAAAAGGAAAAGGTCTGCAGCAAGGCCACCCTGCATAGTTAGTAGCTAGTAGCCCCCCCTTTGGAAACTATCACAGTGTTAATAGTAAATATCTTGTCTGATACCTTGGTCAAAGTTATCAGAGAGCTGAAGTCTCCTGGGTTTCCCATTCTGTTGCAGGCTGCTGCTTTGTTTCCCTTTTCACTCTGGAACTGTACAAAACTAAAATAATACACTGATATTGATTATCAACTTTATGCCTTTTGAAGATCATTTCATCTTCCACTTGCTGAACTGTTCACATTAACAGAAATTTTGTGCCCAGACTTATGTCACTGTGTGTGTCAACTGATTAAAGCAGAAGTAAGCGATCCGGTCGTTTTGGCTAATGCTGCGTTCCAGGCCGGCTTTTGAAATCGTAAATTACAGCTTCAAGTCACAACTTACGACTTTGTAGCGTTCCAGGCAACCCACTTGTGTTTTTCCGACCTGTTTTACCTGTGAAAGTCACTATAACGGCCACTCGTAACTTCCGACCGGTGAACTCGTACCAGATCGAACTGGTACGACTTCACGGTCGGAAAAATACGAGTTTCCTTGAACGCACCATAACAGTCCTCGTCGCTACGTCACCACATTCACGGCGTTCCTTGGCTGCACACACAGCCCTGCATGCCGTTCTCTCTCCTCATTGGATAAAAACTGTAGGATACGATAAATGTTTTCTCTTCGACTCAGAGCAGAGCAGAGGGACTGACAGACCCGTGTTTCGGTCCAAACACTCTATGTAAGTGATTGCTGTCGGAAGATACAACTATTTAAGACTTATATTAACACAAATATATCACTTACTTCTGCTTTAAACATTCGTTTGCCTCATTTCTTTATCACTACATGAATCCCAGTCCTTTTTTTTTTTTGAGTCTATGAAGCATTCCTTTTTCAAGACTTTTTAAATGAACACTTTACAGATACTTGCTGTTATTCATGTGATTGATTTCCTCTGCCTTAGGATTGCAAAGATCCAGGGCCAGGGCAGGGAGTCGGGGAGAGAGCAGAGAGAGGCTGGACAGACTTTTTATTTTATTTGAGAGAATGATTGATAAGTGTTGATTTTTTTTTGGGCTGGATGTTTTTTTTCTGTTCTATTAGGTTTTGTGTTGATTGTGATTTAAATTGTTATTGTTAAAAATATTATATTGTTCCTTTTTATGTTGTATATAGTTAAATAAAAATCTTATAACCTTGTAACATTATCTGTTCCATTTCTTATTTACAACTAAAGTAAACTTTTGAACGGCTTTTCAGTGACAAGAAATTTTTTTAACGTAATTTACAATACAATAATAATATATATGATAATAAAATAACTATTTACAAAGTTAGAATAACTATTTACAAAAGATCAGCAGAAACTATTTACAGAGAACATAGATACAGGATTGGCTGAGCAGGAGTCCCTGGTGGTGCTGCTGGAGGAAGATGGCTCGGAACCTGGTCTTCATCATCCCAAAAGCACGCTCTATGATGGAGTCTTTCTAGTTCTGACTCTCCAACCATGTGTACAGATGAACATCCTCTTGTCTTAGATCACGACCACGATAGCGAACAATACCAAGGACATGGTAGAGCCTGCCCAATGGCTGACGTTGGCAGCACCAGGTTTTGCATCATGTCAAACGATATTGTGAAAGATTCACCCTCAGCATTAAGAAGATCATAAAATCTGCGTCCTCTGCGTCTATGTAACATAAATAGGGCAGATCGTTTCCGTTTTTCCTCGTCTTAGATTTCTGGGTCTTTCAGTCTCAGTTGGAGCTCAGTGCAGGTGCTGCTGCACACATCTGTTGTGTTATTTTAAGTGCAAAGTCATAACAATTATCTCTTTTTTGTGTTCTTAAAGACAGTACAGAATTTACAACTTCTTTCCAACATTTTACAACACTTTTCCTATTTTCTCCTGGGGTGAACTGTTCTTAGTTTCTCAGTTTCAAGTGTCAGTATCTCATTAAAAAAAAATTGTTATCAGTTTCTACATTAAAAATTACTTAATTACTGTAAAATTTGGTGTATATATATACATTGTGACCACGTTGAACACAGGTGTAAGCGCTAATGCGTCCTATCCGCATACGACGAAGCGGGCAGAGGGGCGTTTCCGATGACGATAATTAACGAGACTCCTTTGGGCCCGCCATAGCCTCGGACATAAGATAATATTATTGTTATGTTTTTTTTTTTTTAAACCACCGTCTCTCATCTCTGTCAGTCAGCCCGTCCTCCTGCTGGTCTCTCTCTCTCTCTCTCTCTCTCTCTCGAGCAGGCACACACACACATGCGCATGGAAAATTAATAAACGCTATGCACTATATCGCGCTAAATGTACAGTGTTTAATTACCCCGCAACCTCTTTTCTTTTTAAATATAAAATAACAAGAAAGAGCTACACTGCAGCAGAGAAACATGTGGAACCTGTATAATGTTTTTATTACCAAATAGCAATAGAAAACCTTGTTTTCCCAGTTTGAGGCCCTCAAAAATAGACTGCGGCTTATATACCAGTGCGACTTATATTCCGAATTTTACTATTATTAAGTAATTTTTTATGTAGAAACTGATAACAAATTTTTTTATGAGATACTGACACTTGAAACTGAGAAACTAAAAACAGTAAACCCTACAACCACGGAATGTCATAAAACTATAACGTGCCCATTGAATTAAATTGACGTCCACTGCTCTTTTGCCGTCCATCATGGCATCTGTAGCTACCGCGAGTGGAACGTGACGTCACGTGCAAAGGGTCAATAATGATCTCTGATAGGCCTATTACACGACTTCCGGCTTTAGGTACTAACGGTTTCCGTTACAGGGTAAAACTACTTCCGGTCACGGAAGCGCAATGGCTGAATCCAAAAATAAAAGCTTCTGCTGCGTACCTCAGTGTACAAATTCTAGACAAAAACAGCCGCACTTGCATTTCCATGAGTTTCTGAAAGAAAGACTTGAGAAAGAAGTGGGTTTTAGCTACTGCTAAAAAAAACAAACAGCATAGACCAGCATCATTTCCATGCTGGTTTTTCTGGCAGGGTAGGCTATACGAAGAGATGATGGAAAGGACTTTGTTTAGCTTGCTTTTGAATGGCAAAATATTAAAACTAAACCGTACACTGATTTACAACCGTTACTGAATTACTGTATATCAATGACATAGTGGAGCACATTAATGAAAAATCGTTCACTTTGTGGTACAAGCGCCAAATTTGGTACACAAGTGCTTTTGGACCTACTATCTCATAAAGGTACGTTGCCCACTTGAACAAACAAAGTGGCCACCATTTTTCAAGATGGCCGCCATTCGAAGTGGTTTGAAACAGCGTTTGAACTATATTTTGATTGAATAGTCCTATTCTGATGGTTTATACATTGAAATATGTGTTTTTGCACATGAGAAATACAACTCTGCATTTAGAAAATCAAAATTATTGAATATTATGATGATACAATGCGAATTAAATGAAAAAAACACTCACAAACAAAGACATTAGTTTCACTTAAAGCTTTTGGACCTGTAAGCTACTTGTAGGGGAGGCCACGTAGAGGCTGTCTTTGTCTCCCCCATTTTTTTTTTTTTTTTTTTAATTTTTAGATAACGGTATAAAAACACAGAAAAGGTGTCAAAGCATAGGCTGCATGTTTTACGATCCAGAACTTGAATCAACATAACTTAAAAAATAATAATACAAATATCCAACTCAAACATTCAACTTAAACTTGGTTGTTCTATTTTCTTAGCCCTCACATGCACAGGCACACAACTGTGTGCACTTCAGGCCGAAGCGATAGCATTTGCATCGTCCTTGGCATTCAGTCTTGCAGCCACATTTTGTCAACTGCTCACAAGTCTGAGCAATGGGTGGAAGGGTTGTCCAGAGAACTTGCCAGATCTGACCATCTTTTTGCCAGCCCCAGTTGGCAGGACTTTGAAGTCAGTCTTTCAGTCCAATCTGGATGTGTCTAACCTGATGGGCAACAGGTTGATTGCCTGAAATAGAGGTATGTTTTTGGCTATCATGGAATAGCCGTCAGAACTACACTCACAACGGGTAGGGGGAGACTTCAACGCTGCTTTTGTATCTGTCTGACAGAGGTAACACTTGCTCCAGTCAGTTTTAGTAGCACAACTCAATGGATTATCGGCAGACATCTTATACAGTTGAAGGTCGAGGGATTATCCTTTTACCACCCAAACATACAAAATATCATAGCACATTGGAATATGGGATGCAACTAGGTTCAAGTATCTGGTGCCCTACACCTAGCCCGATCGTTCATCCAGTGCCATAAATCCCGTGCGATCTGTACACCATCCAGGTAACTAAAGCCCCGTTACCCTTGGCTCGGCTATCTAACTACAATACTACAACTAACTAAACTTCTAGTTGAGTCTATACAGGGGCTTATTAGATAGCATTTGGGACACTAAAGTATACTACAACTACAGTGAGTACACCACTACAACAGTTAGTAAACTACAACTACAGTTAGTACACTACAAGCTGACACTGAACCCCATGCTGAGTCTCACAGCAGTGATGTCACCAGTGTGCCCTGGTTGTGCTTTGACATCACTCTTATAAAAAATTACTAACCAATAAATGTTGACCACAGAATTTTAATGAATTATCATTTATATTGCTAAATTAGTACTTTTATTTCAGTAAAGAACGCTTGTGTTGCTGTATGTGTGTGTGTGTGTGTGTGTGTGGTGAGTGACAGTCAAAAGTTTGGACACATTTTCACAAATGATTCACACAAAAAACACATCCCTCAGAATTCTGCAGATTTTCACTTAAGATCATTGCAGAAAACTGAAGAAAAAACGCGAAAACGCTACTTTTTAGTCATTTAATAGCCATTATCTTGAAAATTGGTGGCCATATTGGAATTCAATTGACACCATCGAGTTATTCCAGTCATAATACATTCATTTTGATGCTTGGATCATTAACATTCTTCTGTTAATTCAAGTTCTACCTCGAAAACCTTTTTTTGGCGTTTGACGAGGCGGCCATCTTGAAAACTGGCGGCCCTCTTGGATTTTCAGCTGGGCAACGTACTTTTATTAGAAGGTATGTCCTGGACATCATTTGTACCAAATTTGGTGCTTGTACCATGAAGTGAACGATTCGGCTCAAAAATGGACTTAAGCAGCCCCACTAACAGTTCTCCAACAAAATCTTCTTGCTTCAAGGTTTTATTTGTCACTGTCCAAATGGAAGGTTAGCGGCTAATCATAAGCCTACTGTAATAATGCCATTCATAAAACATATTAAGCAGCAATATGTATTTAATCATCAAAGATGTTCACTCAAACCCACATTATTTGAAACAACCTTCAAACCACACACAGCCAGTACCACTACTAAGCATAAAGCCCGCTAGCTTAATGCTAACGTAACCTCATAGACGGGCTAACAAGTAAGCATCGCTATCGCCGTTCAGCAGCAACTGACAGTGATAGCAGTAAAGCTGCTAAAAGTTTTAATATTCTTTAATGCGAGAAAGTAGCTGTTAAATCCCCAGCCTGTTGTCAGTTTATCCAGATATTGCCTGTTAGGAAATGTTCTTGTTTTTTATCTCACTGATGATTGTTTTATTAGATTGAGCACTTACTCATTTTACCCAATTAAACAATTAATCCTGCGTGGTGTGAAACATTCGCCTTTATGTACCTGTTTATGCGTTCACTTTAAGTAGTAGTAAAGTTTAGTCTCATGTTTTAACTAACCTATTGTGTCTTATATTTTTGACTAACCCATTGAGTTTAAAGACAACTGAAACTTGTAAGCAAACCATATAGATTTGTGTTGAGCTTAATGCAATGAGTACCAGTAACCTGTTTGATCATTCAGAGGTAAAATGAGGGCACACAGAGCCACAGTGAAATCAAAACATCTCCAAGGCCTTACTGTGCGTTCACACCAAAAGCTTCCAAAGCGTCAAAAACGCCGGAAGTCAATTCAATTTCAATGAGAGCCAGGCGACACTGAGCATCCAAAGCGTCAGCAGGCGTCGCCACGATTCCAAAGCGTCCAAAGCGCCAGCAGACGAGAAGTTGAGCCAGGTTTAACTTTAGGGTAATTAGCTATGACGCGGTTCAGCGGCAACCGGCGGCAGCCTGTCAGAATAGAGTTGTACGTCGGCTGCCTTTTCTTTTCTTTTTTTTGTATTTCGGCTCCCCAATGACCAGCGCGATCGAACTTTGACGTCAGTCACATGACAAGCGGCCAAAGCGGCTGAAAATATTTGCCGTTTTGGGAGCTGTCTTGTCTGACGCCCACCCTCGAGCGTTTTTGACGCTTTGGAAGCTTTTGGTGTGAACGCACAGTAAGGGAGGAGAGGATGAGAGGCCTGTGGCCCGCTGAATGAAGAGTTTTAATGGTCTGTATTATCTGCCCTGACCCCTCAGACACCTGGGATGGAGAGTTATGTCAGTGTAGGGAGGGCTTTGTTGTGTTTCAGGCCCAGAGGTTCGTGTGCTGGGAAGATGGAACCAACCTGTGCCAGCCAGAGGGCACCAACGAAGGGAGGGCTAAGTCTAAACCACAGCCACTCCCCACCTGTTTCCGACCAAAAGGAGTTAATTACACACACATAGTGCGAAATATTAAAAACCAATGTAACGCCTTTGTCTTGGCCAGATGCAAATTGCAGAGGACAGAGAATTCTGTCTCTCTTGGGATGGTGGTTGCAGCTAACTGCTTGCAGACTGCGATTTCCTGAACAGGAGAGTTTCTTGTATCTGATTCCTTTGATGATCCAATTTAATAAATAGTTAACTGCAACGTCGTTGTTTGTCCTCTCTTGGAATAAACGAACACGCAATGTCAGTTTTCCTGTTTTTTCAACCTGACAGTAACGTAGTTTATTTAATGTCAAGCTGAGTTGAGGCGCACGAGACAGTCACGTACGCACACAGTGACGTGTGCAGTTTATCCTGTTGGCCTGGATTACTCCACTTTTTTACCGTCTGTTTTGTTATCAGTTTACTGTCGTGGTGAGGTTTAGCATTTTTTCCCCACCAACATGTCGAAGAGGATGTTTACAGCGATGGAGGTGCTGCAAATGCTGGGGGAAAGTGAGGACAAAAAGGAGGGCGACGTCGTCGATGACAGTTCAGACAGATTTTGCAGGAGGGAAAGATGTCTCGCTCGACCAAATGTGAGTAATTACTATATTTTGAATTGATCTTCAATCACTGATCATGCTTTTTTTTGCTGATAGTAAAATATAAAATATGCAATAAGCTGTATTAGTAAAGCAGAATTGTGCTTCAAAATGGCGTGTATGTAAGTGTAATCCACTCATAAGATATAATTGATGACTCTGTGTGTGTGTGTGTGTGTGTGTGTGTGTGTGTGTGTGTGTGTGTGTGTGTGTGTGTGTGTGTGTGTGTGTGTGTGTGTGTTTTGGCATTATCAGACATAATTGCTGATTACAGCCCCTCTGAACGTTTCATGCTGTTCTTCAGTGACCATGTTGTGAAGCTAGACACGGCATCAAACAGTACATGAAGGACAAGCCGACTAAGTGGGGTTTCAAGCTGTTTGTACTGGCTGATAGCAAAACAGGCTACACATGCAACTTCAATATGTACCAGGGGAGAGCGCTCACTCCTAGCAGAAACGGTCTGAGCTACGAAGCAGTTGTGAACCTGCTCCAGGTGCTCAACAGGCTACAATGTGTACGTAGACAACTTCTACACCAGCACAGCTCTTTTTCTCCATCGCCACCAGATCCGCTATGGGGCCTGTGGCACCATCACACACACATGGTGTAAAACATAGACTGTTTTCAGGTTGTTGGACATGATGAACAGCAGAAATCCACGTGCTAAAGGCTTCAAGGCCCCATTTGGTTCCCTCAACTGGCCAGAGACAACACAGTTCTTGAAGGAAGCCCGGCTGTACTTGACTCTGTTGGCAATGAATGATTGGACACCACAATACCGCTCAAAGGGCCGGATCTACTAAGATCCCAGATAGCGGGCGCTAAATTGTTTGGACCCGCTAAAATATTGCGTGTTTGGTTAGTGCATGCAAAACAGGTGATCTACTAAGAGTAACCCGCTAAATGAAAACACGTGCAAACCTCAATATGTAAATGAGGGTTTTGCGCGTGGTAATCGTTTCTGCCATGGAGAGTGGACAGAGAGCTGGATGGACGAAGGGACAGAATGACATTTGATCCGATGCATACAATGACAGCATGTGTGTTCATCTCTCACGTGCTCTGTTTAGATTAATAAACACAAATCGCTACAGGGCCCAACTCGTCATATAGTGACAAACAGGCAGCAGCTGCAGCGACAATCACACACCTATAATATGTGTGTGTGTGTGTGTGCTGCCCATGATCCAGTGGATTAATAGAGAGCTCAGGTGGAACACACGGATCTAAACGCTCTGACCACTGACCAGAGGGATCAAAGACCGGTGAAGGCAGTGGTGACGTCTCTCAGCCAGGTACTGGAGAGGAGAGGAGGAGAGGAGCGTACTGCAGGACAGACGTGTGCCGTGCGTAACGGTGCGTAAAAGACTTTTAACACAGCTGAAAAACTGTTACAGAATTACCCAGACGTGAGGAAATGCAGAGATGTAAGATCATGGGGCTCTGGTAGGCATCAAATCAATAAACGCATACGTTTTCACAAAGTTGTATCAGTTAGTACATGGTTTTCAGACGTAGTAAATAAAGACGTAAAAACAGCCACCGCAATCTCTTCCTGGTTTGGTAAATCACATTGCGTGCGCTAAATAAATCTATTTGCATCTACTCCTCCCAGTATTTTGCACGTTCTGGCTGAAACGCCCATATTTACATATTCATCAAGGCAAACACGCTAAATGGATTTGTTAGGTTAGATTCAATTTAGACCTTGATGATCACCACTGATATACATGTATAATCCAGACATTGATTACTACCTCTGATCTATCCTCTAGTTAGACACTGATGATTACCTCTACCTCTGATCTCTTATTCAGACACTGATGATTACCTCTGATATATAATCTAGACATTAATCAATACCTCTGATCTATTTTGCTGTTCTGCCATACACATACTACCTCGTTGATTGAGAAACACGTACAATTAGAAATGCATTAAAGAACACTGAGATTACCCTACACTTGACCCTGATCTAAGTGAACACAGAACTGATTGTACACCACATGTATCCCTCTTTAGCATGTATCACATGCATTCCTCTTATAGACTAACCCTTTGTCGACTGTGTAGCATAAGTGAATGTGTTGATTGAGCTGTAGCTTCCTGGAAGGCATAGTGAGGAAGAAGCAAGTGGAGGTCAGAAGGCCAGGAGTTTAAAAGTGCACACATACACTCATCTTATTAAAATATATTAGATCTTCATATGTTTCTTCTTTAGTTAATCTGTCTAACAAGTACTAATTATATTAAATACATTAGATCATCTTATGTTTCTTCTTTAGATAATCTTTTTATCAAGTATGTTAAAGGAATATGCATTTTCTAAGTTGATCATCTGGCAGGCAGAACACTAGTGTTGTTCAAGCTTAGTCTTACCACTCTTGTCAGCTCTGCTTATTAAAGTCATAATTTAACAAGTTGTTTTCGTGAGAATCGTTCAGCTTGGGCTCTCTCAAGGTTAAAGGGTAACTTCAGCATGTTGCTCATCAGTAGACCTATTCATTCTGCTCTCCCTCTTGTAACAAATTTATGATCATCCAACACGAGGAGATGATACAAACAGGGAGCAAGACGTAGGCAGGTGTCCTTGGGGGAAGATAAGAGAGCAGGATGCTTATACCCACGAGAGGCCCAAAGCAGAGTAGGGAGGGCTCTTCTCTTTCAGGGTGCTGTCTCCAGAAGATTGGATGGTTCGTGTGCCAAGGGGCTGGGACCAGCCCGTGCACCAACAAAGGGAGAACTAAGTTTAAACCAAAGTTCCTCCCCATCAGTTTTAACCAATAGAAATTAATTACACACACACATAGTGCGAAGTATATTAAGAGCATTGTAACGTTTTTTTCGTCACTCTTCTCTGGGCGGGTGGTTGCAGCTAACTGCTTGCAGACTGCGATTTCCTTAACAGTGAAGATCCTTGTACAAGTCTTTTGATGATCCAACTTTAATAAATGGTCAACTAGAACGTCGTTGTTTGTCCTCTCTCAAATCAACGAACACGCATTTGTTGTATTCCTCTTTTTTACTACAACAGATTGCACGTGCTATTTTGTCCGTTTGAGAGACGCAATCCTCGGTGCGCCCGGTTAATCCTCGGCGCGCCCAGTTAGTAGATCAGGTTCCACGTGTGTTTGCGCGTGCAATCACGTTTGCACACGTTTTAATACACGCAAACCTTTAGTAAATCCGGCCTAAAGACGTTTAAAAAATAAAATAAAATAAAAAATATTCTTCCACAGTAATTGCCTGTTCCCACCAAACGCGATTTAGTCGCGCGTGAAATGAAATCGCGTCGCGCTAGACGCTCCAGTTTTGACGCTGGTCCAATATGCCAAAGAACGCCTCATCGCGTCGCACGACAAGCCCGCCCGAACATTTCTTCCGCCATTTCATTCTCTCGTCGACCATGGCTGAGATAACCACCATCGCTGCACTGTACCTGCTCTGGAGGACTTCCCAGCTTCGTCTGCGGGCTAGGCGCCGACGTCGGTTCTGGGTGCATGCTACCCTACGGAGGCGGCATGGGCTCGGCGAGTTCCACCGTCTCCTGCAGGAGCTGCGCCTGGACGACGGCCGGTTCCAGCGGTACTTCAGGCTGACTGTTGTCCAGTTTGAAGACCTGCTAGCCAGGGTTGGTGCCAGGATCTCCCGCCTGGACACCAACTACCGGCGCTCCATTCCAGCTGCGGAGCGCCTTTCCATCTGTCTCCGGTGAGTTTAAGTTTTTCGGTTTGTCGAATTCAATCAATCAATATTCACTGTACTTAGCAAGACTCCGACCGGTACAGGACCGGGAGGTTTAGCTGCTGCTCTGCCCAGAACTGGTGCTTCATAGCCGGCCATAACCTCGTTGTTATCCAGTGGAAGACAATCGCTAAAAAAAAAGAAGAAAAAAAGATCTGTGTGTGTAAAAGAGCTGGTGTGTGTGTGTGTGTGTGTGTGTGTGCGTGTGCGCGTGTGTGTGTGTGTGTGTGCCCCCCAACTTTGATTATGGGCAATATATAATATAATATAATATATAAATATTGTCACATGTATCATTGTGCAACACTGTGTAGGGCACAGATTAAAATGAATGTTTTCTATGCTGCAGATTCCTGGCCACTGGTGATTCCTACCGGACGATCGCCAACAGCTTCCGCGTCTCCAGTGTGTCAAGGATTGTGCCAGATGTGGTCTCCGCCATTTGGGACTGCCTTGTGGGGGAGTTCATGGCTGTGCCCACCACGGAGGAGTGGAGGTCCATCGCGGAGGGGTTTGAGGAGCGGTGGAACTTTCCTCTCTGCTGTGGTGCTGTGGTGCTGATGGGAAGCACGTCAGGATCCAGGCCCCTGACAACTCTGGCTCCCTGTTTTTTAATTACAAGGTGACATTTTCCATCGTCCTCTTGGCTGTGGTGGATGCCAGCTACTGCTTCCGGGTGGTAGATGTCGGGGGCTACGGGAGGACCAGCGACGGGGGCATCCTGGCCAACTCTGCCTTTGGTCAGGCCCTTCGTTCTGGCACCCTCCAGCTGCCTGCTGCCCGGAGCTGACCACAGGGGACCCCAGCCACACGTCTTCGTGGCTGATGAGGCTTTTCCGCTCTGGAGGAACCTCATGAGGCCATTCCCTGGGCGCACCCTTGCCAGAGACCGACGGGTGTTCAATTACCGCCTGTCCCAGGCACGGCTGGTGGTTGAATGTGCCTTCGGGATCCTGGCATCTCAGTGGCGGCTGTACCGGCGGGTTCTGGAGGTCCAGCCAGATGTTGCCGAGGGGTGCGTCAAGGCAACATGTGTGCTCCACAACTTCCTGCGGAAGACGACCCCCACGCCTGCTGTGAGGAGCATCGCCCCAGGTGGTGTTGTGGAGCCGCTGCCAGGTCTGGGCAGAGTTGCAGCCAACAACTCTGGTCGATAGGCCATCACGGTGCTTCTCCGCAGAGGGATCAGTCCAGTGGCAGGCTGACGTGTAGTGCACGAGCACTCCTCCAACGGCTCTTTAAGAGCCACCCATACATACTAAAGAGCATACGTCCTGCAGTATCACTATACTGACACAGAAATAAAATGAAATGAATGCATGTATATAAGCACAGTATACTTTATGCACTATATCCAGTGCATATATAGTAGATGTATTGTAGATTATGTTATAATAGCTATAGAAGTATTTAAGTATTTAAATGTGTATATTATTTTATGATGAGTTGAATAAAAACAATGAGATAGCTTATTAATTCACGACAAAGTTATCTTTCAACCAATTACATTGTGGCTGTCAAAACTTAAAGGACAATTCCAGGCGAATTCAACTCAGGGGTGTATTTTCATATCATTTTAGGTCTAAAAGAATGAATCTGAAGATTTTCAGTTTAATCGCTCCTGTTTTGCGGTAGTTGCGCCGACATGTTTGTAAAACTAGATCTAATTCAAAGTCTCCCGGAGTCTCGCGCGAGACCCAGTTGCCGTGCTCGGTGTGTTCAGGTGCAGTGGGAAAAGCTACCGTTTGTGTCATAAACACAGGAATATCAACTCTTTATTTCCTTCAAGTAAAAAAAACTTCTCGTCGCATCTTTGAGTAGCCATCTGACGCTGTCTGTGGAAAAAAATGTACACTTAAAGCAAGTAAAGAGTTGATATTCCTGTGTTTATGACACAAGCGGTACCTCCGACTGCACCTGAACACACCGAGCACTGCAACTTCGGGCTCGCGCGAGACTCCGGGAGACTTTGAATTAGATCTAGTTTTACAAACATGTCGGCTTGCTTGAAGTAAATAAACTTCTCGGTGCATGTTTGAGTAGCCATCTGATGCTGTCTGTGGAAAAAAATTGCGGCTTTGAGGGCTGGAAACAGCCTAAACAGCGGAACTTACATCCACTCCCATTCATTGCTGCCGTGGCGATGTGCGGACAGACGCAACTACCGCAAAACACGAGCGATTAAACTGAAAATCTTCAGATTCATTCTTTTAGACCTAAAATGATATGAAAATACACCCCTGAGTTGAATTTGCCTGGAATTGTCCTTTAATTCTGCTTCGTTCTCTGATGTCAGCTGTCATTGCAGAAACATCGCAACCCTCCTCACCCCAGTCTCCTGCACAGCAGCAGTGGGCAGGATGCCTCTGAAGTTTGTTCCACAATCATCCGCAGCCAATCATCTCTATCTACCAGATCCACACGCCATCTCCAGCACTTCCCTCTTCATCCAGGAACCCTTTGCACATGTATCAATAAAAAAATGTCCTGCAGCTTCTGCATCTGCCTGATTATTGATTAGTGACCTCTGTGTAGACCAAAAACTCACATTAAAGTGTACTATTGCACAGATTAAGAAATTCTTTCTTTGTTTTGATGTTTCCAGCATCTTACCAAAGACAGATCCAGGTTGAACGGCTGACCTCCTGCAGTTTTGGACTTTTAACTGGTCAGGAATTTTCATAAACACACAAATTCACCCTTCAAATTGTGAACTAGGTTATGATGGTTTGTCTTTTAAGTGAGTTCCCTGAAGAAGAGTTTGGAAAACACTACTGAATGTTGATAGTGAGTTCTGTATCTGTCTGTTGCTTGATTGCTGTAGCTATCTGTTGACGTTTGCACTAGCATAGCCCCAGTTAGCATAGCTGGCTTTACCGGCATACTTGTCTGGTTCATGGTTCAACAGTTAAGTTAATTTAATTAATTAACGTTTAATTAATTAACGTGTGGTTTTTCAGTTGATACATGTCGGAGGAAATGGAAGAGCCTCAGGGAGGGAAAGGAGAAAGGTGCCAAAGAGCAGGCCTAGCGCTAGCCGCCAAGCTAACGCTATCAGGGCAAGCAGAGATTCGTGTGCTGACGGCGGCGGCCCTCAGTTTTGTTGCCAGTGTAGCTGTTGCTGTGGCGGTGAGCTGTGGGACGGACGCTGCAGAGGTTCACCTGGACTGTGCCTGTTTTAGCTTTTAGAGTTTTGCCACCGGGCGCCCGGCTGGTCCCACTGTGGCAGTCTCATTGGTTTGTTTGAATTAAAATTGGAGCTTCATGTTTCACATGAGAGCAGCGCTGCCTCTGGGATCTGTAGACTATGTTCAAATAACACCACATTTACATTAATAAATAAAAATAAATAAATGTTTTACAATGACCTGATAAATCTGCATTACATTTTATTAGCTGCATTACATTTTATTACATTTTATTAGCCGGTAGCTCCGGCGGCGCTGGTAGCTCCAGCAGTAGTGTCAGCAGACGCTCGTTGGCATTCTTGAAGTATTTGTAATATTACTGTGCACATGGGAGGAGTTATGAAAGTAGGGACGGCAGTGCGTCACGGCGTCCCCTTCTGTAAGCCTGCCCTTAAAAACAAAGACCACTGAAGCCGAGTGAAACTGTGAAACCCTAACCTCTAAAATTAAAGGGACAACGAGGAGTTTCTAATCGGTTATAAAAAAGTCTCACGTTAATGTGGATGAATCTCCGCTATCCACACTTGTTAATGGGCCCATTTTCGATAAATATATCATTCTGTCTCTATCGTTATTTTGTTACTATTAGTGGTGGCGGAGATGCTGGTCGAGCCGACCAGCGTTTCTTTACTTTCAGTTTCGCAACGAGTCATGAGAATAACGTAGCTGAATCGCCGTTTATGGTCGGAACTACGACGGTATGTGAACCTCTTTGAACCTCTGACTTTAATTATTGATGTATGAAAACATGAGTCCGTCTTGCGCCGGTCAAAAGAATTTTACGGTGTGCGCGGAGGCTCATAAATGTAGTGTGAAAACGCTTCGCTTTTCCAAAACTCCTCGTTGTCCCTTTAAGCACTGCACAGAAATGGGTCTTTTTGCATGTTTTTATCAATAAATTTAGAACACTTTTAATATATTTTGAAACAAAACTCCAATTTCACTTTCCAGGGACTTTAACCAGGTTTGTCCCATTGAGATCCGGGCGCATGACGTCTGTCCGACTACCCATTTCTCCGACCACCCATTTCTCCGACTCCGACCATACATTTCTTTATTTTTGCGTCCATCAGTCCGACCTCCCACTTCTCCGACTTAAGTAGCCCTAACCCTTAACCTTACCCTAAACCTAACCTCAACACTGTAGAATGGGTAGTCGGAGAAATGAGCCGTCGGACTTGTGGGCAGTCGGACTGACGTATGCTCCCCTTGAGATCCAAGATCTCTTTTGCATGTGAATTTGCATGGCTGTGTGTAGGTTTTACAGCCGAAAGGTCAGAAACTAATATTTAAAATTTTGACTAGTATCGATACCATTTAAGTTTAAATTAGGTAACTTGTATAAGATGAAAGAGCAGCCCCCTCCCCCCCTTGGTGTTTGGTTTGAGAACCACTGGTTTAAAGAAAGTCATTAAAATAGTCTTTGAATTTAAATATACTTTTTTGTGTTTATTCTACACTAATTTGATGATCATACATGAATACATTTAGTTATAAGCTCAAGTCTTATAGGACAAATTCAGTTTATTTGTTGATAAATTACAGAAAATTGTGAGATTAGTTAATTTTTTTTAAAATCTATTGACAGCCCTATAAAAAACAAAACCCATAATGTTGCACTGCTACTGGCTTTGCCTCTGGTACATGAGGCATGTATTTGAATCACTTATAAACGTAATATATTCATTTTATACACGGTTCTCTGTAGTTTTCTACCTGTTGGTAGGCCGCGTAGCCACGTGAGTCGTGACGAGGAAATAAAATAGACTCGTCGCGAAAAAGAAGAGAGATACCGCGCGACAGACGCTTGACTAAATGGGCGCATGCTGCTGCGTAGTGATGGGATCGGCAGTTCTTTTGACTGTACTGAATCAGTAGAATCAGTTCATTAAAAAGGAGTCGTTAAAAAATTTGTTCACCGAATCACTCAGTGCTTACCAAGTATTGAGTGCGTATAGATGGACATAGTTTTCAGAAGGCCAACATTTCTATATTAAAAATGCTTTTTTTTAAAAAAAATCCTTTGCAATATTTCCATTTTTGAGATACTGATTTTTAGGTCTTCACTGAATGTTAGTCATAATTATTACTATTAAAATAAACTGAATAAATAAAGATATGGGATGTTTCATTTAATGTGTAATGGACATAATGTGTTAGTCTCACTTTTTGAATTGAACACATTCTACATCGCGGAGGCGACGTCTTTCCACTTATTAGGGCTTCCTTCACCTCTGAAACGGGGCAGAGCTCCGTGGGAGACATCTGCCTGACACAGCAACGTAGTATAATCAGAGACAACCATGAATGAGTTCGCCTCAGTTTCACGTGATTGTCACTGTCAGCCTGTTAGAAAAACATTTTACTGACCCCAGCTGAGACGCTGAAAAAAACAAAAACTCTTCGGATCTTAACGATTCACACAAGTCACCTAATTGGTCATGAAAAAAGCGAGTTGCGCTTTTCGGCGCACTGTTTGCATCCCTGTTCCTGAACTGATACACAGCCAAACAATCCGTCACTAGGTCATGATTCAGTCCAGAGGTTCACATTCACTCTGTAACACATTCACCGCACTTAATGAGGGACATTGCAAAAAAAAAAAAAGAGGGGCGGTGCATTCACGGACCAGTACACAGACATTCGCGGGAGAAGCAGCAAATATTACTACACGGTGAATGCGAGTCCTCTGTGCACAGTACATTCACTTAACATGATGCTACACAGATGTACTACGTAAGTTTAGCAGTACGGTTACTGAACGTGAATCAAGTCCTCTGCTCTGTGCATGCAGTACACCAGGCAGTGAGTGACACCGCGCCACAGTCAGCACATTACGTGAACCTGAACCATGTCTGCAGCAACAGTTCTCTGGTGCAGGTTCGCAAATCACGAGTGAGTGAGTGAGTAACAGCTTCCCCAGCAGCAGTTCTCTGTGTCTGCAGTAGGTTTGCGAATCATGAGTGAGTGAGTGAGTGGCAGCGCAAACCTGAATCCAAGGGCGCCGGAATGGGGGGGGCCAAGGGGCCATTGGCCCCCCCACTTTACGCCCCTGCCCTGCTCTACCGGTCACTGATCACCATAGGCCGCTATCCCGGTTTCAATAATTCCCCCGGTCCCACCCACATCAAATGAAATAAACAAATAAAACATAGGCTAGAAGAATATTTCATTTAAAATCAAATCTAATGCTACTCTGTCTGTAGTGCAGCCCAGTAGGCTAAGTAGTCCCAATTCAAGTCTCTCCGGCCATATGGTGCCCACGTGAATGCACAGCTGAACGAAGCTTCTCCGGCTTCCGTCGTCCTCCCTCCGCTTATTAGTCACCTTCACCTTCGTCACCTTCTCATCCTGTAGGCTTCATCCACAAACACTGTGGACCAAGTCAAAGTCCTTCCTAATTAATCAATATTAGAACGTCTCGTCTCTGACCAAGTGCACCATCTCAGAAAGTGCAACTTCTGCTCTGCCGGTGAGCGAAGGGAAGTTTACTTTGAAAAAATGCGAGGAAAAGATGAATTAATTTAACCTTAAGTGTTAATAGCCTAGGCTAGTTCAGCTTTGGTGATATGCCTTTAGTTATTTTCAATTCCAGGTGTTTTACAGTTGTTACAGTCGTTTCACCTGGAGATGACGTACATGCCAGGTGATGAACCGGACTACAGCGGCGAGAGATTTATGACGTTACGTACAGTAATTCAATAATCAATATTAACTAGGGCGAGTATGGTGTCTGCTTATTTCCAGCATGTCACTGTCTGTTTACAAAATCACCATCTAGCTTATTCCTAAAGTTTGTGAAGTGTGTGTGGAGCGGTCAAGCGGACCTGCTGACAGATGTGCAGCTGACAGCCATGACATCACCAAACCTGAGCCACCAGCTGATCCTCCCTCGCGCACGTCCTGAGGACGGGACAAAATCTCCTGGATATTATTTTTTCTTTTCCTTTATTCATTTCTAACTGGCTTGTTTTGCCAGTAAAAACCATAACTTGTGAGAAAAAGAAGAGATGCAGAAAACAACAAAATGGAAACGTTGTAATAACTCCTGTGGCCACAGCTGGCCCGAGTGGTCTATAACAGCTGTCTTTATGAAGCGAGCACAGTCACGGACTGAGACAAAGTTATTTAGCTACATAAAGTCCAAACGTCTGTCTAAGCAGACGTTGACCTTAAGCATTGTTCCTATTATTAAAACATGAATGACAAGAATAAGAGGTGAAAAGTAGCCGCTGCAGACTGATGCGCCACAGACCTGAGTGTTCATAAACTGTTACTTCGGCTTTTACAAAGGCTGATTTTCTGCTTGATCCATGATGATTAATTTACCTACAGAAAAACTAAATGCATGGTAAAAGTAACATTACTAATATTTTAGAGATCTCAAATTCACAAATTATGTTTTCTATTATTAAAATTCTGATTAAAAACACCTGGATCGGACCGGGTCGGGTCGTTGAGAACCTAGCAGTTTATAGAAACTGCTCAAACGGGCTTTAAGAGGTGTATTCACAACATTTTATTTACTTAAACCTGCAGCCAGACCAGCACAGGAGACCGGAGTATAGGGCTTTCTTTTTTTTGAGAAGTTACGGTAGGCATGGCGGTCTGGGAGATGCTGGCGGAGGGGGATTACGCATGCATTGTGCTGGTATTACGCATCACGACCGGACACTACAAATGACTATTGCACCGACAGTGAGTGTGTAAATCTATGCCCCGTAACAACCCAACCTCCATGGCCCCCCCACCTCTAAAATGAATCCGGCGCCGCTGCCTGAATCACGTCCTCAGCAGCAGTTCTCTCTGTGTGCGCAGTAGGTTCGTAAGTCGTGAGTGAGTGAGTGGCAGCGCGAACGTGAATCACCGTGTCAGTACGTTCGCGAACGACACACACACACACACACAACTGAAATGCTTTTATACACACAACTGAAACGCTTTCTCACACACACACACACACACACACACACACACACACACACACACACAACTGAAATGCTTTTATACACAACTCAAATGCTTTCACACACAACTAAAATGATTTTATAAATACAAAATGTTGTGTTCACACACACATTACTGAAATCCTTTCACACACACTATTGTAATGCTCTCAAGATTTCAGTGTAACAGGAAGGCAGCTAAAAAGAGGAAGTGTGGGCTATTTTTCTTCTTTGGAGCATTCTGAGGAGGCACATGTGGCCTACATGGTGGATAATCGGAGGGAACGCTGTGAAAAGTGTAAAGTGACAGTGCTTAAAATGAATCTTCATCTGTTCCTCTTTGTTTTTTGTTTATTAGTGCAAACTTTATTTTATGATGTGCAAGGTAATGAAGAGGATGTAATAAGTTTTTTTTTTTTTTTAATACAAGCGCTTTGCAGTGTATTGAATCGCTTCAGAGAAATGAGCCTAATAATTTTGACCAGGAAAGGCTTCATAGAGTGCTTGATGACCACACAAGAACTATATCTGCTCTTCAAGCGGCGGTGTCCAGATACGATCTTTGGAATAGGGAGGTCAGTCACCTGCGGGGATCACTGCACAAGGTGTTTCCACAATTTGCTTCATGGACACGAGGCCAGACAGAGGTCTGCTGATGCAAATATTTTTTTACCCCCAACAACCTTCACTGGTTACCCCGGCCGTCCCAGATATGGGGTCCGCCCGCTATTCAGACATCCCGCTATTCCGACATGTCTCTATTTAGACATCCCACTATTACGACATCCCTCTATCTAGACATGCTGCTATTCCGACACTTTTTGGTATCGCTATTACGACACGTGATCTTTCATTTTTCAGTTCATTTTTATTAAAGTTGTCTGTGTCATAGTGATCAAATTATGATAATCACAAAACTACCAATATCAATTCACTGTTTTGAGTATTTCATGCTATATTAAGTGTTAATTAACAATTTGTTGTTCATTAGAACTGATTCTACGGGAAGTGCCGGCTGACCAGACACCCCAGAGTCCAGAGGGAGAGGAGCAGCTGTTGGAGGAGGACGGTGCTGGGCTCTTCGCAGGATACCAGAAGCACCGCAAGGTGGACACGACAAGGCCAGCAGATACTCAGCTGAACACTTACCTTAGCCTTGATACTGAGCAGACTCACATTCTGGGAGACAAATAGAAACTCCCTCCCTGCACTTTATCCGATTGCTATTAGAGCACTTGCAGTGCCCGCAACTGGTGCGCCAGTCGAGAGAGTCTTTAGCCATGGTGGTATTATTTTGAGACCACATCGTTCTCGTATGAAGGGCAACACTCTCTCAAATCTTGTACTTCTCAAGTGCAACAAGCTGTTAATGTACTGTATGTGTTCCTAGGCACTACTTGACTCTGTAATATACGTTTGGTTAGTATTGTAATGTTCTTTCTTCTGCTGATCCCTGGTTGGCACACTCCTCTCTCTCTCTCTCTCTCTCTCTCTCTCTCTCTCTCTCTCTCTCTCTAGACAGCAAGTGCTTTACATAAGCACTTTGCAACTGGTGAATGAAATTAATTTAGATATGTTTTTGCAAAATGTTCATAATAAACATTTTTTTGTATCAAACATGCCATTTCTTTAATGGAGTTGCCTTTCCCATCTACCTATAGGTCTAATTGATCAGACACATGTTGTAATGGATAAATGAACAGCTTTATGCTGGTTTCAGCCATGCAGACTAGTCTGCATGCTCTTTTTTGACATTGACATTAGGAAGATAAGATTTTTCTCTTAAAGATATAAACCTGGGTGCTTTGTTGGTGGGGCTGGGGGATAATGGTGAGGGACTTGACTTGACATAACCTTGTAAATCGACTTGACATAACCTTGTGACTCGACTCGACTTAACTTGCCCACAAAAGAAAAGACTTGGGACTTGCTTGAGACTTGAACCAAATGACTTGAGACTCGCTTGGGACTCGGATCAGAGGGACTTGGACAATTGTCTGCTACTAACTATTACGTTTGTAGAGATTTATCTTCAGTTTTAAATGTAATAACGCAATGAATAATGGTCGTTGTGTTGCTTGTTGTTTATACCTACTAATAGCCTACTGACCGTGCGAAATCCAGCTGCTGACTCTCCGCTCCACGATCACGGAGAGCCTCCCCTCCTCACCCCGCAAGCAGCTTTGTCATTTTCACTTCTCTCTCTCTCTCTGCTGTCTGCGGTAAATTGAATTGAATTAATAAACCTTTAGATTCTTTCCTATTTCTCCAGCAGCCCACTAACTCTCTATAACACTCCTCACACACAGTGGGGAGCAGCAGACCATCCGACCATCCAGAATTCCGATTTTGGACCAAACCCGCTCTACACACAAGCTCTACAAACTACACAGTCCATGCCTTCATCAAACAACACAGTTTCTCGCCGCATCAGTGACATGGCAGAGGACGTTTTGAAGCAGCTACTACATTTTTTTTTTTAAAGATGTTAAGATTCAGACACCTTCTCTGAAGCTTGATGGGATTGATATAATGGATAGAAAATGTACAAACAAGCATATAAGGAAAGTATTACAGACACATTATAAAATCTCACCAAGAGGAAAATTTCTTTGGAATTCACAGTTGGCTGGTATAAACTGGCGCAAAGCCTGGTTATGTCCCTTTCAGTTCTGTATTTCAAAAAAAAATCTGGAACCCAACTCCTTGAGAGAGGTTGGACTCTCTTCCACTCTGGAGTTGCCCATGGTGAGAGGCGGCGAGCTGGTGTGGGCTTGCTCATAGCTCCCCAGCTCAGCCGCCATGTGTTAGAGTTCTCCCCACTTAACGAGAGGGTCGCTTCCCTGCACCTTCGGGTCGGGGATAGGTCTCTCACTGTCGTTTCGGCCTACGGGCCGAACGGCAGTGCAGAGTACCCGGCCTTCCTGGAGGCCCTGGGAGGGGTGCTGGAAAGTGCCCCAACTGGGGACTCCATCGTTCTGTTGGGAGACTTCAACGCTCACATGGGCAGCAACAGTGTTACCTGGAGAGGTGTGATTGGGAGGAATGGCCTCCCCGAACTGAACCCGAGTGGTGTTTTGTTATTGGACTTCTGTGCTAGCCACAGTCTGTCCATAACGAACACCATGTTAGAGCATAAGGGTGCCCATTAGTGCACATGACACCCTAGGCCGGAGGTCAATGATCGACTTTGTAGTCGTGTCATCTGACCTCCGGCCGTATGTCTTGGTGAAGAGAGGGGCTGAGCTGTCAACTGATCACCACCTGGTGGTGAGTTGCATCCGCTGGCAGGGGAGGAAGCTGGTCAGACTTGGCAGACCCAAGCGTATCGTGACACTTTGAGATTGTTTGCTCAATATAAAGTGCATTACAAATAAAATTCATTATTATTATTGTCTGCCGGGAACGTCTGGCAGAATCCCCTGTCAGGGAGGTCTTCAACTCCCACCTCCGGGAGAGCTTTGACCGGATTCCGAGGGAGGCCGGAGACATTGAGTCCGAGTGGACCATGTTCATGTTCTCCACTTCCATTGTTGACGCGGCCGTCTGGAGCTGTGGCCGTAAGGTCTCCGGTGCCTGTCGCGGTGGCAATCCCCGAACCCGGTGGTGGACACCGGAAGTAAGGGATGCCGTCAAGCTGAAGGAGTCCTACCGAGCCTGGCTAGCTCGGGGACTCCCGAGGCAGCTGACGGGTACTGGCAGGCCAAGCGGACGGCAGCCCGGGCGGTCATGGAAGCAAAAACTCGGGTCTGGGAAAAGTTCGGGGAGGCCATTGAGGAGGACTACCGGTCAGCCTCGAGGAAATTCTGGCAAACCATCCCGCGCCTCAGGAGGGGGAAGCAGTGCTCTGCCAACACTGTTTACAGTGGAGGAGGGGAGCTGTTGACTTCGACTGGGGATATCGTCGGGCGGTGGAAGGAATATGGTAAATGGTCTTGTATTTATATAGCGCTTTTCCACGATACCCAAAGCGCTTTACAGTACATCACATTAACCCATTCACACACACATTCAGACACTGATGGCGGAAGCTGCCATGCAAGGCGAACCACGACCCATCAGGAGCAAGGTGGGTAAGGTGTCTTGCCCAAGGACACTACGGCAGCAACCGGGACAGAGCGGGATTCGAACCGCCAACCCTCTGATCATTGGACGAGCCGCTCTACCACCTGAGCCACTGCCCCCCCCTCGAATACTTCGAGGATCTCCTCAATCCCACTGACATGCCTTCCGTCGAGGAAGCAGAGGCTGAGGATTCAGAGGTTGATTCATTCATCACCCAAGCTGAAGTCACCAAGGTAGTCCGGAAGCTCCTCAGTGGCAAGGCACCGGGGGTGGATGAGATCCACCCTGAGTACCTCAAGTCTCTGGATGTTGCGGGGCTGTCGTGGCTGACACGCCTCTGCAGCATCGCGTGGCAGTCGGGGACAGTGCCTCTGGACTGGCAGACCGGGGTGGTGGTCCCTCTCTTCAAAAAGGGGACCGGAGGGTGTGTTCCAACTACCGGGGGATCACACTCCTCAGCCTCCCGGGGAAAGTCTATTCCAGGGTGCTGGAGAGGAGAATTCGGCCGATAGTCGAACCTCGGATTCAGGAGGAACAATGCGGTTTTCGTCCTGGCCGTGGAACGCTGGACCAGCTCTACACCCTCCGCAGGGTGCTCGAGGGCGCATGGGAGTTTGCCCAACCAGTCCACATGTGTTTTGTGGACCTGGAGAAGGCTTTCGACCGTGTCCCACGTGGCATCCTGTGGGAGGTGCTCCGAGAGTATGGTGAGTATGCTGCTGAGGGCTGTACGGTTCCTGTATGACTGGAGCAGGAGCTTGGTTCGCATTGCCGGCAGTAAGTCAGACGTGTTCCCGGTGCTTGTTGGACTCTGGCAGGGCTGCCCTTTGTCACCGGTTCTGTTCATTATGTAACACCCTTTAGTTACACACACAGTGTAATCCCCAATATTTCTAGTTTAACCATGTTGAGCTATACAGTCTGATTGAGTTTTGTAGATGTAGTTCCTTTATTTCACCAGCAGGGTGCGTATTCCACACACACAAGCGCCGCTCACGCTCGTAGTTCCTTGTATCCCCTGCTTGTTTTCTTTCTTTCCTTCACTGATGCCGATGAGGACAGACACACTAGCCGAGAAGAGAGCTTGCTAATGTTAATAACTAGACTAAAAGTGGTTAAAACTTTATTTTGTCTTGAGTTATTGATCCATGTTGTATCCACAACCGTGAGGAGGTTTTTTGGAGTGCCGGACATTACCGTGTTGTTGTGTTTTTGTCGAGGAAAAACTCCGGTGAGTAGCAACAATTAGCGCTTAGCATAGCATGCTAGCAGCTGCCGACCACGGCTAATTGCTAACTCATTTCATGAATAAATCCTTAGTATATGTCGATATGTTTCTGAGAAAATGTTTAAAACCAAGGGGGCAGTTGTCGGTCTGAGAAGTGAAGCTCACTTCCGCGTTCAAAAAACTGCAATCCCCCCGGCTTCCTCTGGGGGCTGGTGTCAGAAGGGAGCATTCCCCATAGACCCCCATGTTAAAATCGCCGATTTTACATTCTCAATAAACATGTTAAAAGCCTGGTGTCAGAACGTTTTTTTTGTCTCAATCGATAGTTTCTACCCCCGCACACACTCTGAGGGGGGTGAATTTTTTTTTTAACTCTACCGTTTTACTGTTATTAGGTTAAAACCCTGGCCAATTAGGGCGCGGAAACGTTGAGTGAAGCCAGTGGGCGGGTTCTCGGCCGGCCAATCCAACATGGCGCTGTTCAGGCCGCCATATTTGAGTCACAAAAACGACTCCCCAAAACCAATGGGTGACGTCACGGGTGCTATGTCCATTCTTTTTACAGTCTATGTTTAAAACCAACCGGAGGGATGTAAGAGTGTGTACATTTGAGTTGAGAATGTGGTTAATGTATTTCTGTGTGGAAGTTATTTGTGCTAAATCGAGCTATATTGCTAAATGCCTCGTGCTATGGCTAAAAGCTAGCTAATGCTAAACAGCTATCCAAGCTGGTTTTGTGAGCTGAAACACGTGCAGCTGTGTGCATTTGAGTTATTGAGGGACAGTAATTCGCTTAATCATTCTTAAACATGATTGATATGTGGTTTAATTCATATTTTATGTGCACTATGCGGTGGTTAAAGCTAAAAACAGTTAAAAACATTTCATATTACACACTTTTATGTGTGTTGGCTGTTAAAAATTCATTTTATAGCTGTATATGATACATTGTCAATGTGAATAGTCAACTTCATTGATTTAAGATAAAAAAAGCGAATAAATACTGCACAGTTGATTTAGATAAAGGTATAAAAAGAGAGAAAGAGATTAACAATATATATAAAACTGCTGCTCTATGCAGGTTGGTTTTATTTTGGTGTATGAAACGATTCTGATGGCGAGCCAGAGCCCAAACCCGAGGAACGTGGAGCAGGACACCGCCTTACATGCGTGGAGGGTGTGACGTCGGAACAGCTCATCGTGCATCTGGAGAAAGCATCTATCACATCATACAGATAAGACACAAAAAAATCACACTACCCGGGTAGATGAACAATTACATGAACAATTGCACCACCATACACTAAAGGACTAATACAAAAACTGTGGACACTGACTAAATTTGACAATTGACTATTTTTGGACCTTATTGTACTGTGTTTTATTTATTATTTTGGGCCCATTATTTCGTTTGCACTTTGAACAATATTTTTTCTATTTCATTTGCACTTTAAACAAAATTTTTGTGAGTTGTAAATTTGTTTATGCTGTTGGTTACAACTGCGGTTTTGAATGGTAAATACCAGGTTGAATTCACTGGGTTTTTGATACATAGTCATAGCTGAGCTGAATCAGTGTCGGTATTAGGAGTGGCTTTTCTGCCAATAAAGAACAATTTTGTTACTCTTTTCTAAACTGTGGTCCATGTCATTTAAATCCTCCTTGAGCGTAACTATATCTTCTGATTTTGGCCTGACCTTTAAAGTACATGATAGTCACCTTAGCCCATGTACTGTAGACATGCGTTACAATTATTTTTATGGACAGAATTTCTAGGTGCAGCCAAGGGCCGGAGGGGGTACGGTTCGGGAGCCACTTGATTTCATCTCTGCTTTTTGCAGATGATGTGGTCTTGTTGGCTCCCTCAAGCCAGGACCTTCAGTATGCACTGGGGCGGTTTGCAGCCGAGTGTGAAGCAGCTGGGATAAGAATCAGCACCTCTAAGTCCGAGGCCATGGTTCTCGACCGGAAAAAGGTGGCTTGCACCCTCCAGGTCGGGGGACAGTTCCTGCCTCAGGTGGAGGAGTTTAAGTATCTTGGGGTCTTGTTCACGAGTGAGGGGAGAATGGAGCGCGAGATCGACAGGCGGATCGGTGCGGCGGCCGCAGTAATGCGGTCATTGTATCGGTCCGTCGTGGTGAAGAAGGAGCTGAGCCGAAAGGCAAAGCTCTCGATTTACCTGTCGATCTACGTTCCCACTCTCACGGTTACACCCCGCCTTTTCGACAATAGACTTCCATTCATCGTAATAGCGGGGTTTTCTATTTTTTCTATTTTTCTAGACCCCGCTATTCCGACAAGGCTATTGGGGAAATCCCCCCACTCCGAACGGACAGACGGACCTAATCAGAAAGGAAACGGAGGCTGTGCAATGCACATTGATCCTTTTTTCCTTTTTGGGGTCAAACGGATCATGTGCATAATTAACTGCAAAACAAGCAAATACTTCATATTAATGACATATAATGTTCATTATGCTTCTGGCCTGTCTAGCCTCTACCTGGTCGTTTTACTAAACTTAACCAACTCCTTTCTTCATTGCCTAAGCCCAACCAAAGGATCTCCCTCAGTCAGCTGTCAGCACGAGCGGCGGCTGCAGCAGCCTCGCACCCGTGTGAGCTCAAGCCGGTTTCAGCTGTGCGCTCGAGCGGAGCGGGGGGGAGAAAAAAAGTGTATTTCTTTTACTGTGTGAGGACGGAGTCGGGGAGAAAGCAAGTGGGACAGATCTGCCCAGTCTCGTAGCGCACGTTTCACAGACAAGCCACAATGCGGAATGTAAACAACGTCACGCGGTTCAGCACAGCTGCGGGGGGGGGGGGGGGGTCGTAACAGCGGTGTTTCGAAGTGGGGGTCCGGGCATGTCCCACCGGGAGGAGGCCCCGAGGAAGACCCAGGACACGCTGGAGTGACTACGTCACTCGGCTGGCCTGGGAACGCCTTGGGGTCCCCCCGGAAGAGCTGGAGGAAGTGTCCGGGGAGAGGGAAGTCTGGGGATCCCTGCTCCGACTGCTGCCCCCGCGACCCGACTCCGGATAATGCGGCGGACAATGGATGGAATGGATGGATGGAGATTCACTTCAAAATTTTGCATTGTGTAATGGGAAACTTGATTTCTGTCTATTGGTGGGTTATGAAATGTAATCGATCTGTACCTTACTCTTTAATAAGACTGTCCTTATTGAACAAACAAGTATGAACCTGTCTGAACCTACCTAATGTTTAATGTTATGTAAATTCAACGTCCAGTAAGTTCAACGTTCTGTAAGTTCAAGACATACTGTGTACTTACACCGGTTGAACTGTCTGGACAAACATGTGTACGTGATCATCAGTGTATAAAAGTCTGACGCTATCATTGCTCTGGGTCCAGTGTCTCAAGACCCCTGGTTGACAGACACTGCACCCTATTCGGCCGAATAGCGAGACCATAGAAGAAGCAAACTTTTGCCACCACACATTGTATTTACCCTTGTAACATTCATTTCTAGGTTTGCTGATGTGGATGAAATGTGCACTTTTTGTGGAGATGAGCCAGAAACAGTTCAACATTTATTTTGTATTTGCCCATTGTCCTCTGTTTTTTGGAAGGACATGGAAAACTTGATCTCGCTTCAGCCAGGACCATTTAGAGCTCCTGTTCAACTGCATCAGAGCATCAGGTAGGAATGACGTTTTTGAATACACAATATTTTGGTATAACTAAGGTAAATAGAATACAGAACTATGTCACGTAATGTGCAAATTACAGGTGGGTGGAACAACAACCCAAGCTCGGTCCAGTTCCAGAGCATTTTCCGCCGCCTGATGGTCCGCTGTGGGGTTCCTCCTGGCAAGACTGTCAAGGTGACGGCCCAGGATGAGACGGTGTCCTTGTCTCCTGCCGTAGACGTGTCCTCTGTGGTGCCAGCAGAGGTATGTTCGCTATGTGTAGTATTTTATTTTAGTATTTCAGAACGTGTGTTTGAGGAATATGTTTGTAGATCTTGTGTATTTTTAGCTGTGACCCACAGCTCTATGGGGCACCCACAGTTTTTCGGGGGGCAACCACCATTCCTACATCCCACCAGTCCAACATTGGCCTCTAATTGTCTAAATGGCAACACTTGATTTTCTATTGCACATTTTCAGATTAATAAAGGATTTTCTTATTTTAGGATTCTGACACTGACTCCTCTCCACTCGAGGAAGTGATTTGCGGTGTGATACTGGACCACAGTTACCTGCCAACTCACTCCAGAGATCTGACGGAGAATGCTCTGGTCTTCAATTCATTTAATTATTTAATACTTGAAGATAAAAGAGCTGCATTCTCACGTGCACAGAAGTTGGCACGCACATCATCCAATCTCCAGAACTGTGCACCTGGGAGTGATGTTCCAAAGGTCTGAGGACTGGTCACTGCCGTGTTGAGATACGCACTGTGCCGTTGTGATGATCCGCTTTATTTATTTATTTACTTATTAATTTATTAGCGGGCGAGCGACCGCATCGTCACGCAGCCGTAATGAAAAACAAAACACAAACAAACTATCATCTCTCTTAGCCCACCACAACAGCCTTGGTATCAGATAGTCAGTATATAGCCTATACTCAGCAGCTCTCATCACAGGAAAAAAGGAGACCTGTTACCATGGTGTTTGTGTATGTTGTGATTAGTCTACACCTCTCATCTGTCTTACACAGGGTTTAAACTTTAAAGCCTTTGGGGAAAAAAAAAACAGCTGTAGAGAGGAGCCGTGAGGAGCTGTGGGCTGTGAGTTATTGACATGGCTCTGGTTGTGAGGAGGACTTGAGAGGAGTGGTGGAGCGACCGGGAGCAGAACGGTTTTGTTCGCCGCCACTGGGGGGCTGGATGAGAGAACTGACGTGGTGATTTATGATTGGTTCGGATTTATTGCGTAATAAATCCCAGAGATAACTCCGCCCAATTCAAACCCACTGTACAAAAACTTAAAAGACAAATATTTTTAATTTGGATGGAAACTGATTTATAATTATTTTTACATTTTTAATAATATGTACATAAGACCCTAAAATACATAGTTAGGAGGCTTTTGTGGATTTGGGTTTCGAGAGGCTTTAAATACTAAATGTGAGTTTCTTTATTAGTTGTTGTTTTTTACTCTGGGAAGCGGTTCTCAGTGTATCAGATCAAACCTGATTAAGGATATTAGTAAACTTATTATTCTACCACTTTGAGCTCGGACCTCCGGACCAAAACAGCTGTTTCCTCCTGGGAGAGGTTCGGCCTCTGGCGTCGCTGTCTCCTCCGTCCATGTCAAAGTATAAAATGACAAACGTGCAGTGCGCATCGCCCGCGGCGCAGTTAAAGGTGAGGAGAGGAGCTCATTTGATTGGTGAAGATCCGAATCGGCTGTGTTAATCCCACTTCACGCCTTTCTCTCCTCCATCCTGTCTCCCTCCCGCCCTGTCTTCTCCCCCTTTGCGAGGGGAGTGCCTGCACCGGACTGTGCTGTGCACCAAACTTTCACAATGCGCCTGGACACACCCCGTTGGCTTCGCCTAGACTGCGCCTCTTCTACAAAACTAGAGCCCATTGTGTTGTTCAAAACAAGTTTGTGTGTGTGTGTGTCAGTTGTAATGTTAATGTTAATGTTAAAGGTCCCATATTATGCTGTTTTTCAACTATTTCACATGGTTCTAAGTTGTCCAACCATATAGTATTCCTAGTGTATTGTCCCCAAATCAATCTGCAGCTCTACATCTCAGCAATCTAAAAGTGGCTCTCCAGAGCTCTCCTGCGAACGAGCCGTTTCTGTGTCTGCACCTTGAAATGCAAATAAGATGTGGAAACCACGTCCACTCCACACCTGTCACGGGGAGAGGGTGTGGTTTTCACTACAGGTACATGTGCCAGTGTTTACATTGGGACAGGGGTCGGGCATTGATTTCCGAAAAAAAAAAAAAAATTCTGAGACTGGCATCTTGTCTGAAAAAATGTTAATGTTCTTTCTATTTTTTTCTTTCTTTTTTTTTTTACTGTGGCAGAAGGAGAAACATGGAGAGACTCCTACTACCATCAGAAAGTTCTGTGTGAAACTGTCAAATAAAAAAAACAAGTGAAACTGAGGAGCAGCACAAACTGTGCACTGTTGTATGGACTGATGAGAATATTGAGGTGGTTTTGCGCCGGGAGAGGAGACTTCCTCGTTCAGATGTCTCTCATTCCGTGATGAGGACCGCTGCGCTGATGAGAAGCGGTATCATTCCAATATTCTCTGATCCGCGATTTCATTTTTGGAAAAGCATGCGGAAAAGTGTCAGCGGGCGGAGCTCAGGTTTTTCCAGACTGGCCCAGGGGGAGTATAAGGAAGTACCGGGAGGCGGAGTCACTTGAGTTCAGCGCATCCTGACGTCAAGTCTGCCAGCACTTCCAATTCGCCCGTTTGGAGACACGGGGCCCTAGTTTCTTAGACCAGGTGAAGTCTAACATCAGCGCAGCTTCGCCACGTCAACGGGGTGTGGCCCAGGGGGACAGCTCTCCATTCCGACACCCCTCCACTTCGACACCCCGCTGTTCCGAAATAGCCCCACTTCGAAACACCGCTACTCCGACACCCCCTCCTCCCCCCCGCAGCTGTCCAAGGTGCTGAACCGCGTGACGTTGTTTACATTCTGCTTTGTGGCTTGTCTGTGAAACGTGCGCTGCTCAGGGACTGGGCAGATCTGTCCCACTTGCTTTCTCCCAGACTCCGTTGTTGGAGATCTCCCACACAGTAATAGAAATACACTTTTTTTCTTTTTCTCCCCCCCTGCTCCGCTCGAGCACGGCTGAAGCCGGCTTGAGCTCACACGGGCGCGAGGCTGCTGCAGCCGCCGCTCGCACTGACAGCTGACTGAGGGAGATGCTTTGGTTGGGCTTAGGCAATGAAGAAAGGAGTTGGTTAAGTTTAGTAAAAAAGACCAGGTAGAGGCTAGACAGGCTAGAAGCATAATGAACGTTATATGTCATTAATATGAAGTATTTGCTTGTTTTGCAGTTAATTATGCACATGATCCGTTTGACCCCAAAAAGGAAAAAAGGATCAATGCGCACTGTGCGCTGGGGGTTTCCCCCAATAGCCTTTTCGGAGTAGCGGGGTCTTTAGAAAAAATAGAAAACCCCGCTATTACGATGAATGGAAGTCTATTGTCGGAAAGGCGGGGCTTCGGAAAGGCGGGGTGTAACCGTGGCCCAGGTCCATTTCGCAAGTTTGCTGGGCCGCGCAGTCAGACTTAGACCAGCGCAGCCCCTCCCCTCGTCCCTCCCATCGGCGCAAACGGCAAAGGGGGAGGAGAGAGGGCGGGAGGGAGACAGGAGGAGGAGAAGTGGGATTAACACAGCCGATTCGGATCTTCACCAATCAAAGGAGCTCCTCTCCTCACCTTTAACTGCTCCGCGGGTGATGCGCACTGCAAGTTTGTCATTTTATACTTTGACATGGACGGAGGAAACAGCGACGCCAGAGGCCGAACCTCTCCCAGGAGGAAACAGCTGTTTTGGTCCGGAGGTCCGAGCTCAGAGTGACCAATAATGAGTTTACTAATATACTTAACCAGGATTGATCTGATACACTGAGAACCGGTGCTCAGTGTAAGAAACAACAACTAATAACTAATAAACTAATAAAGAAACTCACATTTATTCAAACCCTGTGTAAGCAAGATGAGAGGTGTAGGCTACACTAATCACAACATAAACAAACACCATGCGGAATGAAATCAGCGTAAAGGACGCTCTCTCTCTCTCTCTCTCTGTCCATCTCTTTTTTTCCTCTTTTTTTTCTGTGATAGAGATGCTGAGTATACTGTAGTAGGCTATATACTGACTATCTGATACCGAGGCTGTTGTGGACTAAGAGAGATGAAGATTTGTGTTTTGTTTTTCATTACGGCTGCGTGATGCGGTCGCTCGCGCTAATGAATTAATAAGTAAATAAATAAATAAAGCGATCATCACAAGGGCAGAGTGGTATCTCAACACGGCAGCGACATGCAGTCATCCACCCTCAGTCCTGCTTGGGACATCCACAGCTGCTTTTCAGTGCCAGTTCGTCCCTGCTGTGTTAATTCAGGTGGAGTTTCCTTTATGCACCGACAGCCTTTGATCTCTGCTTTGATCTGACGTCAGATGTGGATAGTGGTTATTGTGGATATTTATTGCATTGAAATGTGTCTGGAACTGTGGAAACCTGCCTGTGAGGTCTTGGTGACGTGTGTGCACTGCAGGTCAGTCAGCCAAACTTCCACTGCACCTGCTGCGCTGAGAGTAGACCTGGTTTGAGGTGGCAAGCTTTCAGCGCAACCTCGGCGGGACATTTTCGCACAAAACTTCCACTGCACCAAGCTGAATCTGTGACGCCTCCCCCTGCTGCGCGGCCACGCCTATCTCAGCGCAGCGCGATCTGCCAATCTTCCAATCTGACTTTGCGCTAGGCTGCGCTGGTCGAAACTTGCATTAGACCAGCTGCGTTACCTTGCGTCACCTGCGCTGCGCCAAGAAACTAGGGCCCACGATCTCAAAAAAGTGTAGAAATCAATGAAGGGAGTGAACAGACTTTTTTCACCTCCAGGCGTCATAGAAAGGCCACGGGAACACATAGGACCACTACAAAACCTGTAGAAAGTGGATTTTGCATAATATGGGCCCTTTAATGTTGTTAACTGGAGATGGAGAGCAGGGGGTTTGGGTCTCTATGGTCCTGGACCCTCTGGCTGGTGGGGTGGGCTGCTCTCAGGACACCCAGGCTGGAGGGGGGCTCCATCAGCTGCTCCAAGACCTTCAAGGTGACGGCCCAGGATGAGATGGTGTCCTTGTCTCCTGCCGTAGACATGTCCTCTGTGGTGCCAGCAGAGGTATGTTCACTATGTGTAGTATTTTATTTCAGTATTTCAGAATATGTTTGTAGATCTTGTAGATGCTTTGGCAACCTCACCCCAACCCCCACCCCCCCACCTGCACTGGAGATTAATGAAGGATTTTCTTATTTTAGGATTCTGACACTGCCTCCTCTCCATTCGAGGAAGTGATTTGTGTCATGATACTGGACCACAGTTACCTGGCAACTCACTCCAGAGGTCTGACGGAGAATGCTCTGGTCTACATATTGTAGGAGGGTTTGTGGAACGACAAGTTATGAAGCAGCTTCCATGTGATGTGTGCCGAGACAGTTTGGTGTTTGATGCTGTACCAGCATCATTTTCAGAAAACTACCTGTGGCAGGTGGCACCGAGTGGGGAAGAGGAGGTGCAGGAAGTTAGGAGCGGTATAGAAATAAGCCTACCTGTAGAGGGAATGACAGTCTGTTGTTGGTTGTTGGTTCCGACCGGAGGATTGAGGCAGGTGCACGCCTCACTCCATGCGGGCATGCAGGGAAACCAAGGAAAACTGGTAGGCTGAGGCCCTGTTTTGAGGGTTTATATCATTATATTATTGTTTGATATGAACTGTTTTTTTGTTTGTTTTTTTCAGACTTGTTGCCCTGCTGGGGTTGTGAGTAGCTGGTAGCCGCTGAATGGGCAAAGTTTGGCAGACCAGGTATTTTAAAGTTGTGATATATGCTGTAAATATTTTTATGGATGTAATAAAGTATTGAAGGTTTGTATTTGTGTCTCTGCAGAGAATCAGCGGAAAACTGAATGCACCAGGCTACTGTTACCACTTTATCTGTGTGTAGGCAAATGCATAATCCTTAGACCATAAAGTATTCGCCATTGGGTGGAAACATTATGTGTAAAACCATTCCTTTATTGAATTAATTTAAGACTTTTTTTTTTTTTTTACTAAAACTGAAAAAAAAAAAAAAAATTAATACAAATTTAATTTAGTGGGAACTATTTATGAGCATGTTGACCAATTGCCCTAGCATTTTGGTGGCCCTAAACAAGATTTTTGTTTGTGGCCCTGCACTCTAAGCGCAAACACCAAATCACATACACTGCTTAAAACTGAATACAGACATGTTTGATAGACAGATGTAACAATACTCAAGTGTTGTATGTCTAATCTTCTGCTCTAAGTACACTGAGGCCAATTTGTCCTAGAACACTGTATAAAGAAATAATTTAGGCCAAATTTTCTGAAAAAATTTCAATCCCTTGTGAAAACACTCCTTCAGTCATGAGAACAAACTCTTTTGGTGCTTGAAATAGGATATGAATACAGTAATAGATAAGTGTAGAAAACAAGTCTAAAATGAAATTATATATATATATATATATATATATATATATATATATATATATATATATATAAATGTTGTCATTCTGGCATTCTATTTTCTATTCTGGCATTCTATTTTCACCAAATGTCTTAAATGTGAGATAAAAGAAGCTGAATATTGACTTCAAAGCTTCATCAGATTTTTTGAATGAGAAATTAGCTTTTTTTTCCTCTTCAAACAAAAATATTTACTAAATAAACGGAAAACACACAATTTACATTGTTCATATAATGTGTGTTGTCACTGTGTCTGTGCTGTGTGAAAGGTAAAAAAAAAAAAAAAGTATAAGAGCTCAACAGGTCTGTATACAGAGCTGGAGCTGAGTTTAAGTCTGAACTTTCTCATATATATATATATATATTTTTTAAATAATCATGCTCATCAGATGAGTCAAAACTTTCAGCGTCTAAAGCACCGTCATCACTGATTCTCTCTCTCTCCTAACGATTCTGCGGGTTTGAAGCTTCACCGTTATTTTAATTGAGGTTCGGTCTCCTCTGCCGTCTCTCTCCATGCCAGCCGCTGTAGCTAAACCATGGAACTAAAACTGTGATTTGTTTATTTATTTGTTAGGATCCCCATTAGCTGCGCTCTAGAACGCCGCTAGTCTTCCTGTGATAGGAAGGACCTTAGTGATCCCAGAGTGCCAATTGGTTGGCCGAAGTTGACTGACAGGCGATTCAACCAATCACGTATGCTCAAGTTGACGGACAACGGATTCAACCAATTACGCACGGTGAGAGGGGGCGATGCGTGCACTATGCTCTGTTATTGGCTCTCAAACCCTGGCTGTGAATAACATAGGTTGTCGAGGGTGGGTGTATTTGAAAGAGGAGATCTATGGTGTCATATTTTAGTCATAAGTTGAGCGAGCGATAAAACACACACACGCGCAAATTATCTTATATCACACGCGCAGAGTTAACTGCCGCGCGCACCTTTTTAGTCCTCGCCCGCACAAATTCAACAACCGAGAGCGTACAGGGAGATGCGAGCGAGTAAAAATACACAGCAAGAGCTTAAAAATGCATCGTGATGTGTATATTAAACTCTACAGCACGCGCACAAGGAGTTGCTTTGCGCGCGCTGGGTTGTTGCAGCTCTCTCCCTCTGTGCGCTCTGCTCGCTCGAGTCACAGACTTTTGACAGTTTGGGGCGGGACCAAGGGGCCAGCCTGGCCCTCTTATGATTGGTCACAACGGCAAACAGAAACACACCCCCACGTGGGTGCCTTTTCTGTTTTTTGCTGATGACAGCTTCCGCCACAGACAGGAAGTTGTGTGTCAGCGGCAAGTTGGAAGCCTGGTTGGAAGCAGAAGAATCAAAACAACAGGAAGAATTCTCCTGCAGGAAATGAGAAAATGACGGACCCTAAAGAGGTGAGCTATTGTCTAACGTTAAAACGTTTTGCACAAAGTTGTTAATTTTTGGCGCTGTTTGTTTCAAGTAACGTTACGTTAATTTCTCCCTATTTTCACTAGGACGAATTGCGCAATGTGGCCCTTAATTTGTTGTCCATGCTGAGAACTGCGAATACCACAGCGTCAAACAGTAGGCTATGTATCATGAGTTAGTTCAATGTTTACCAAACGTTTTCGGGGACCCACTTTTTTAAAAATGGTGACCTATAGGCCTTAAATTGTGAAACAGCAATGCATGAATGAACGTTCCTGACCTTGTTAATTGCCATTACTGTATCACTGTATATTATCCTGAGTAGTTAAACCAGCAATTTGTTTTGGTAATATGTAAACATGTTAAATACTTTATAAATGTGACCAGATATTTATTCAGGTGGACTTAATAGGCTATCTCGTTGTTTTCATGCCCTGTCATCAGCCAAATGATAGACATATTTTGAATACTTGCATTTTGAATACTCTTGTTATTTCATTTGAAAGATGTACTGAAGTGTGTCTTCAGAGTTAATTGCAATCTTTACTAGCTTGCCAGCACTATACAACATGGGTGTAGTTTCATTACATTGTGTTTTTCCTTGTATACATATCTATTTTATTGCATTTATTATGGAAGTTTTGCTTTCATCATACAACCACAAATTAATTTAGCCTGTAATAGTAATTACAAAACATTTATGGATTAATTTGAATGTATTGTTAAGTTAATGAAGTTCAGGGTCAGAGTGCTGCACAGCAGAGGTCGGCTAGGGGCAGCATGCAGGACTCACCCCAGGAACCACCAGCAGCGACTGCCGTTTAGAGAAACATGGCCAGGTTTGGTTGTTGTTCAAAGGATGCATTTGGATCTCCATTTTTAGCCAAAGTGCTTTTAAATTTAGTGTAAAATAAATTAAATGAGTCTCTGGAATTGTCTTTTGAATATTGTCTGTAAAATCAGTGGGAAAAACAACACATATGTCATCAAGAGCCCTCTTCAGTTGAGGTCTTGGATTAATTTTAATTTCTACACCCTCTCTTTCAGGTGTTTCCCTGGACTGTACAAAGACAGGCAAAATGTTAGGCCTGTATCAAAATTATCCAAAAAAAGGCAAGGGACAAAAATTACACCAGTCCAGTTTTTTCTTTTGCAAAGCTCCTCAGACAGGACTCCCAAACCGTCTGAGGAGCTTACACTTTTACAGGCTGGGTTGGGAAGGAGGACTGTAAATATCCCAGAGGACGCCAGCCACAAAGAGGTATGGGACCCGGTATGACACTGTTGATAAAGTAGCATGTGGGGTAAAAATTGAAATTTGCACAACATATCAACAGCCCTTACTAAAACAGAATATCCAGTAACAAAACCATTTCATTTAATCTAGGAATGCTGCCATTAAGCATAATAAACAGATTTATCTTGTGCTCATTGCTATGATAAATACTTGCTCATCTTACTTACATCCACAGATTACAAACATTCTTTGTGAAACGTATCCAAAGATGTGCGATCTGGAGGGGGCCTGGATGCTTCACAAAGCCATGGGTAAAATCCAAAAGATAAAACTTGACCTTTTTTCTAAGTGAAGAAAACATATTGATTTTTGAAAAGTGTGATTGTTTAAGCAGGGCGTTGACAGTGAACAGAAATAGTTGTTTAATATTTACACCCAAATAGGAGGCTCAGGTCAACGAAGGCTTAACCTTGTGTCGCCTGAAGAGGCAGGATACACAGGGGCCAATCTTGTGAAGACCTGGGGAGGCAAGAGCTGCCTGTACATAATGCCCATCCAACACACACTGGATATTACTCACCTACCCTTCACGGCTCCAGAGTTTCAGGCCATGCCAAAAGCCCGCTGTGTATCATGCCAGGAGTGTGTGCCCCTGCAGCTCCTCAGCCTCCACATTGAGACATGCACCCAGCCTAAAGGCAATGATGAGGTATAGCTTGCTCACAAGAGACTATAACATATTTATGTTCTTTCTCTCTTTTCATTGTACTTGTTGGTGTTGTCAGCATGTAATCTCTTAAATTCCACACCAACAAGTGGATGGTGGGACCATGTAAGCTTACCAAACATGCTATTAATGCACTTTGTAATTCCTCTGCCTTATGTTTACTTTTATAGACCAAATGTGATGATGACATCATCAACTTGGATGCTGAGGATGCTGAGGTTGCGGTAAGCTATCAAGACAAATCTTACTCAGGATGGAGGTCATATATAGTATTTCATATTATTGAGACAGAGATTTATGATTTAATTACCAGAAATGTATGATATTAATGACCCAATCATGTCCTACAGGTGTCCAGTGATGTGCAGTCATCATGTTTGGAGCAGAAGGTGAGCAGACTGCAGTGCTTAATCAAATGATTTCTGTTTCATTCTATAGGTGGACAGTTTCTGAGATATGATGTTTATGACCCAATGACATTTTACAGGTGTCCACTGATGTGCAGCCAGCATATTTGGAGAGCGAGGTGAGCAGACTGCAGTGCAAAAACAAAGGTCCTCTGTTTCATTTGAAATAAAATATGTTATTGCATTTATTCTATAGGTGAATTTTCTATCCTTTATTTTTTGTGTTGTATACCCCTGCAATCGTGAAAAGCTATTTTTGACCACTTTGGTCTGCCTGGATTGTACAATTACAATATGTGCAACCACCAAGCACCAAACATGAAATACTACTCATTTTACAGAAAGTAAAACACTCCCTATGTACATATTTCTATTTTTACTTTACTTTTTACTTAACTTACTTATAATAAATAAATGTTACTTACACTTCAGCTGTGTCTAAACCCTCCTCAAAATGCCTACCTTCTCATCCATAGGCTAGAGTTAGGGTTCAAAAGTTCTTACATTTTCTTGGCGTACACAACAAGTCAGGTAATCAAGCGCATGTAAAACCTTGGTATTTAAGAAATAATTAACCAGCAGTGACAAGATCAAGACTCATCAAAGACCACAATGTTGTATCATACCTCTGAAACAGCATTGCAATGTTTCCTTCATGTCCTTTTTTGTTTTTTAAATAGGTACTGTAAGTTATTTCTTATCTTCATAGGTTGCTTGTCCAGTGTGTTGTGAGCTATTTGCAAAGGATGACATTCTTATACATGCCAGTGTCTGTGGGGAGAGGTAAAAACTATTTCAAATTAATTTTTGAAACAATAATTTTAGTTTTTTGTTACAGGGTTCCAATGGTTATAAAATTCATATAAAAGTGTGCAATTAGATGACTTGTTTCCAGGCTTGGTATTAACAGAATGTTCTTGGCAAATGTTTTTAATATATAAATGTTTTTGGCTATTGTATCTCTTCTCTTCCTCTCTCCTTACCTCTTCTCAATTCTTTTCTCTCCCTGTCTCTCTCTTCCCCTCTTCTCTTCATCTCACCTCTTCTCAGTTCTCTTCTCATACTCTCCTCTTTCTCTTCATTTCACTTTTCTCCTCAATCTTCTTCTACTCATTTCTTTCCCCCTCTCCTCATTACTTTCACTCCTCCTCCTAATCTCATCTCCTCATTCACTTTCCCTTCTGCTCCTTATTCCTCTTCTCCTCCTCCTACTTCTCCAATAAGAGCCTCATTCACTAGCTAAGGACCACGCTGACACACGAGGGTTAAATTTCAAAGTTTTATTAACAAAATGATAAATGTAAACATAGGTTGCACTTGAGACGTCGTCGCCCAAGCGGTGGAGACTCTGTGTGGGGGTACCGTCTCCGGCGGTTCGTGCGCCTGGGCCGAGGTTAACCCCCCTGGACCTGGAATGAGAGAGGGATACTGAGTAGACATGGGATGAGAGAGAGATGCTGAGTTGACCTGAAACAAGAGAAGAGGGTTAGAGAAAGGGAGGGAGGGAGGGGTGATGGTTCACTGGCTAACAGAGTGAGAGAGAGGAGGCACGGCTTAAGTAGGCTGGCAGGTGATGTGGGAGTGGTCAGACGTGGTCCTGCTCCTGAACTTAAGTTGACTCCGTTAACTTTCATTTCACTAGCTAAGGACCACGCTGACACACGAGGGTTAAATTTCAAAGTTTTATTAACAAAATGATAAATGTAAACATAGGTTGCACTTGAGACGTCGTCGCCCAAGCGGTGGAGACTCTGTGTGGGGGTACCGTCTCCGGCGGTTCGTGCGCCTGGGCCGAGGTTAACCCCCAAAGAGTCACGAAGAAGTGAGACACAATCGCGAGTGTGCTTGATGCAAATCGCTCAGGTTGCTGCGGATGTAGGTGTGGTAGGCTTGGGAAGACCATCGTCCTAGGATCTGTATGGTGTGGTCGGAGAGTCCTCGGCTGGAAGCCGTGGATGCCGCGCCGATACGAAATGAGTGAGGAGAGTAGTGCTCCGAAGTTATGCCGGAAGTGCGTAGGACTTGTTGGAGGTGTTTTTGGAACCAGAACCGAGTGGCCATCTTCCCGTTTTCGGTGAGGAAGAGTGGATCGTGAGGGGATGCCTGTGACGCGAACCTGGAGCTAATATATTTGGTCAGTGGTTCGTATGGGCTGAGATAAGAATTGAGGCGGAAGATGTAGATGGGATAGGAAACTTGGAGTTGATCGGTTTTACTTCTACGGAGAGTGTAGATTAGGGAGTCGGAGGTGTGGATGACGAGGTCTGCTAGCCGGGGATGTTGGGAAGGACGGAAAACGGACGTGGTAGGGGCGAATTCGGAGCACCGGAGGAAGCCGAAGAAGGCGAGCAGGAACATGGATTCCAGTGTGGAATCGATGGCGGGAGATAAGTACCCGGAACGGAGGGTGTGGATGCAGCGGGTGAGTAAATCGGAGGTGAGAGGCAAGCGCCTCGTGGGACCGACTGGATCTTGCTTCTTTAAACCTTTGAGCAACATGGTTACGTGGGGATGCGTGATTGCGGGGCAGTGGAGACCGGATATGAGTTTGATCAGGAAATTAATTCCTGATAGATAAGTGTGAATGGTGGCGGTCTGGATGTTCCGACTGCTGTGTACGTGCGTGATGAAGTTGCATATGGATACGACGTCCAGGGATGGGAAAGGTAGTTGCAGTGAGGTGTGATAGGCTTTGAAGCAATTCCAGCCGGTCATGTAGGTGGACAGAGTACTCGGTGAGACGCTGTTGATGATTGCTTCGCGGGAGGCTTGTGAGAGAAGCATTAGCTGCGGACTCAGCTGAAGATTGTTGCTGAAAACGGTGGGACTGGCGTTGGGTGAAGATCTGAACCGGGGGCCGCAAGCCTGAATCTCTGAAAGCGGAAACGAGACAAAGCGTCAGCTATATCATTGCTGTAACCGGGGATATGAACTGCCCTGAGAATGAACTGATGCTGAGCTGAGATCAAAGTGAGTCTGCGCAGGAACGGCATGATTGTTAGAGACTGAGATCGGCCTTTGTTAATGATCTCGACCACTGCTGTGTTGTCGGTGTATATGAGAATAGATCTTCTAGCCCATTCGTGCCCCCAAAGAATGGCCGCGATGACGACGGGATAGAGCTCGTGGAGGGCAGACGAGGGTGACCGCGAGCCGGAGTCAAGAGCGGAGAACTCGGGAGGCCAGGGTGAGGCAAACCACCTTCCCCCGTAGTAGCCGCCGAAACCCACGGAGGGTGCGGCGTCCGTGAAGAGCTGGATGTCTTCCGGGTACGTCAGGAAGTCGTCGTAGAAAAAAGAGATGCCGTTCCAGGATGACAAGAAATGCCGCCACACTTGCATTTCCATCTTGCAGGCGTCGTCCAAGACGACCCTGTCGTGCAAGGAGGGGACGGCCGCAGCCTTCGAGAGGAGATGAGAGAGAAAAGACTTCGCCTGGGGGAAGATACGGATGGCGTAGTTGAGATGACCCAGAAGAGCCAACAGCTGGCGTTTGGTGCACCTGACTGCGAGGAGATAGTTAGAGAGGAGTAAGGTGATGCGCTGCACCTTCTCCTGGGGCAGAGACGCCTGGAAGGAGACGGAGTCCAGGGTAATGCCGAGGAACTCGATGGAGGTGGCGGGCCCCGATGTCTTCTCCTCGGAAAGAGGCACGCCGAGCTCCGAGAAGGCGCGGACGAGGGTGGAGAGCCCAAACATGGGCGGAGAAGCCGGAGGACTGACGACGAGAAAGTCATCAAGAAGATGGAGAATGTACGGGAGTTTGAAGTTGTTGGTCAAGATCCAGCAGAGCGCTTCTGAAAGAGAGTCGAAGATCCGAGGGCTGCTTCTGCAGCCGAAAGTGAGGCGAACGGAGAAATAGTAAGCGCCCCTCCAGCGCACGCCGAAGAAGCGCCAGAAGTCAGGATGGATAGGAAGGACCTTAAACGCACTCGTGATATCGGCCTTGGCGAGCCAGGCGCCGCGGCCCGCCAGGCGGATGAGAGACATGGCGTGGCCGATGGTGGCGTACTGCATGGAGAAGTCGGGCTGGGGGATGACGCTGTTGATGCTGGGCACCTGCGAACCGTGCGGAGAGGAAAGGTCGATGATAAGTCGCTTCTTCCCTGAATACTTTCGAGTAGCCACGCCCAAGGGGCTGACCCGGAACACGGGAAAGGGCGGAACGATGAAAGGACCGATCATGAAGCCCTCGCTAACTTCCTTAGCCAGCAAGGAATCCACGGTGGCAGGCTCCGCGAGAGCAGACCGAAGGTTGAGACTGATATGGGAAGCGTCGGGGAGAACGTCGATGCCGGGGTGAAAGCCGTGAGTGAAACCGTCGAGGAGGAAAGTTACGAAGTCCCTGTCAGGGTGAGATTGCAAAGCCTCGGTGAGAGCCTGTACCTTAACGGGCGTGCCGAGGTGCCGTGCTAGTCAATCGGCGGACGTGGTCGGGTTGTGCGGGCAGGAGGACCTGGCGTGGGCGCCGCCGCAGAAGGAGCAGACGTGGAGAAGGCGGCAGCTGGAGAGAGAGCAACCTAGGTGGTTAAAATTGTTGCAGACCATCCGTCCCGCCTGGTAAAGGATCGGTCTCCCCCTTTTGTCGACCCCTTTGGGCACGGGAACGAGGACGCCGGGGCGCTGGATCAGAGGTCTGGGCATGATTGGAGGCGGAGGCGCGGCGGGAGACAGACGGTCGGGGCCCGCGAGGCTCCGTGACAAAGATGCGCGGGGACGGGGTGGAGCACCGCTCATGGTGCACAAAGAAGCCGGGTGCGAGGGGGCCCCGCACAGTTCACAGGAAAGGGAGGTGCGGGCAGCGAAGATGCGGCAGTACAGTTCGGAGTCGAGAGAACCCCAGTAAGTGCCCTGATTAAACTGTTGGATGCGGCCGGCGGCTTGGTTAGCGAACTGCACGTGGTACGCGTAGAACCCCGTGCCCCCGAACCGGAGGGCGATGTCAAGGATGATGGAGAGGTAATCGTCAAGCTCGGCCCTGCGGGACGGGAACGCCGAACAAAGCACGTCGCGGTAGAGCGAAAAAGCGAACTCGACCGGCGTCAGATCCCGGGACCGAGAAGGGTGAGCGTGACGGACCGGCGCGGGACCGGCGCCGGTCTGCACCTCCCTAGGGAGGCTAGCATCGACGGTGGAAGGGTGGAGCAACATGGCCAAATCTATGTAGTTACCGGACAAGATCTGGTTGCGCAACGCAGCAGAGACCGGGGAGGGGCGGGCGACGGAGGAGGCCGGCTGGACGGCCGGCGCCGCTGAAGCTAGGGAGTAGGTACCGGTGGATGGCGGGAACGCTGTAGAGAGAGGGGGGGGGGGGTGCGGAGGGAGGGGGAGGAAGGATGGATGAAGGGACGCTGCCGGAGCCGCCTGGGGGTGGCTAACGGCTGAGGGCAGGTGCACACTCGGGTGAGGGGGAAGGGGAGGGGGAGGGACGGATGGTTGGAGAGACAAGGCCGGAGGACCGGGTGGAGCAACAGCAGAGGATAAAAACACATTTGGGTGATGGGTAAGGGGAGGGGGGGGGGAGGGGTAGGGAAGGGTTGCAGGAGAGACCAGCGGGAAAGAGAGGAGGAGGAGGACAGCCCACCTGATTATCCAGCGGGGCGCCCTGGACGGCCGGGGAACGGGCAGCGGCGGACGAAGGAAGCACGGGTGCAGAGCCGCTGAGAGCGGCTGAAGGAAGGGAAGAGGAAAGGATGTCAGGGTGAAGGGATGCAAGTGCAAGGGGGTTTTGTGCAGCCTGCGAACACAGGGATGAGAGGAGAGCCGTAATGGCCTGGGAGAGGACAGACACGGGGGGAGCAGGCACGGGGGGTGATACTACCTGACCGCTGGGCGGTTGCAGCTCCGTGGCGTCGGGCCCGACGGCGGCCGGCTCCGGCGCGGCAGCAGAAAGCGCGGGACCAGCCGGCGATGCCCCGGAGTGGGGGAAGGAGCTGCGGAGGTGAGACAGCCTGGACTTGTTGTCGCTGCGGTGGAAAGGGACGCCCTTCGTCTTCAGGAAGCGGCGCAGCCGAGCCATGGTCCAATCACGGACGGGAGTTGCCGGCCGAGGACACCGAAGCCGGCGTGGCGGAGGAGACGCGCTGCGTCGAGGGAGAAGCCCGGGGACGGGGCACCGGGAGCGGCCTGAGTGAGGGGAAAGAGGGCGGCCACGCCGCTGCCGAGCGCGGTCCGCGGGCCCCGGTGCCGGTGAAGACGAGGCAGGAGACCCGACGGGAGTCGGGGGAACCACGGTGGGGGAGGCCACGTGGCGGGGGACGCTGACGACTGAACGCGGGCGCGACCGCTGGGACGGACAGTCCCGGTCCGAGTCGGAGCGGCGCCCCGCGGAAGGGGAAAGGCTGGCCTGGAACAGGCCGTCGTAGAGGTCGCTGTCGGAGCCGTGGAGATGGAGTTCGTCGGCGTCCATGGCGGGCGACTAGACGAGGTAACGAGACTTTACGTAGCTACTTAACTATACTCTGCGGAACGCGAGGGAAGCCGAGCGTGGAGCACTGACCACTCGTGATGGTTCACTGGCTAACAGAGTGAGAGAGAGGAGGCACGGCTGAAGTAGGCTGGCAGGTGATGTGGGAGTGGTCAGACGTGGTCCTGCTCCTGAACTTAAGTTGACTCCGTTAACTTTCATTTATTGCACTCCATAATCACCATATAGGCCTATCTATTTTAAACTACTTAAATTTACCTAAGACTGTTTTAAATTTTGACAACTGATAGATTCAGGTTATGCTTTTAAAGAAATTGAAAATGCTATTATATATTTACAGGGACACAAATGAAAGGTATGCAAATATCTGTGAGGACACCCATGACCACTACAACAGGTATGCAGTAGTATTGAGTTTGTTATGTGACCTGATGCTTGTCTTGGCTTGTGCTTGTGGACCTGAATTGTCAATAATATTGTCTTGATATGGTTGTGTAGTGTATCAGTCATCCTGATGTCACTTGAAAAGAAAGTTGACCAGTCCAAGACATTCAACATCAATGTTACAAGGGAGGACCTGTATCAAAGGGGGATGAAACAGTGGTCCAGGCAAAAACAAGCCTCCCCAAAGAATCGGCTTGTGGTTTCTTTCATTGGAGAATATGGAATTGACCAAGGCGCTCTTCGTAAAGAGGTTCTTACTGGTATGTCTTCCCATCAAGGCTAAAAGAAGTAATGCAATGCAAATTTAATAAATGACCAATGTGAAGAATATCTTGCATTTGACAGAATCAGATTTATTTGTCATTACAGAAATGGTGCGTAGAATCGAGACACATTTCTTTGAAGGAAATGGTGAAATGGGTAAAAACCCTAAATACAGTATATTAGACTTCCAGGACAACAAGTTCAAGTATGTGCTATAGTATGTGTGTGTCAAAAATACAGTTTTATTATGAAATCGAGTAGAAATAATACACAAGATTACAGTAATGTCATGTTGATCTAAATTGTTTGTGTCATTGTCAATAAGGACATGTGGGGAGATTCTGGCTACTAGTTTGGTGCAGGGGGGTCCTGCACCAAACTTTCTCACAAGATGGTCCTATCATTTCTTGTGTCATGGGGAGATGGACAACAATGGTGTGCCTGATGAAGCAACTGCTCCGGACATTAAAAACCTGAAGAAAGAGGTATTTGAAACAGTTTTATAGATGCATAACTTTTCCATGTCATGTTAAATTTATCAGAAAATGTTTTTCTACTTTGTCAGTAACATGGTTGAGTTTGTACTTCCAGGTTGAAAATGCAGAGATCGAAGCACTGATGGAACTATCAGATGCAATTGTGGCATGTGGCTACACAGGGCCAATAAAGGTTGACCGCAAAAAGGCCATCATACAGTATGTTAACACAATATTTAAATATTTGTCACAAAATGCTTCAGTGTTAACATTTTTACTCTGAGTAAATACAGTCATTTTTTCTTAATATTTATTAGTGCCATCGCTTTGCATGGACTGGTGAGGCTGATCCCGATACTGAACCAGCTACGTGAGGGGTTAAGGCTCTATGGATTAGATGAGGTTTTGGCACACCACCACCAGATGTGCCAGCAGCTCTTTGTTCCCGGCCTTATACAGGAAGTCAGTAATATGAATGAATATTTCTTTAATTAAAATAGTCAGCACATTGATTTTCTCTTATTGCTTATTCCACATTTTACTTACAGCCACCTTCTGGTATTGGTGTTAAAAGAACACCACAGGCAGCAACATACAATCAAGTATACATGTAAATCTGCAATGTGCAAACCTCACTGCACCTGTGACCCGAACATGTGTAATTCTTCCCTCTTAAGGATTTACCATGTTGTTTCTCTTTTTAATTTGTCTCATTAATTTAGGTGGATTCAGGCTTCCTTGTGCGTGCTCTATCTCCTGATTTCAGTGAGGAAGGGTCTGTGAGAAGGCAGCGGGAGGTGAAAGTTATCAACTTCCTGCAGGATTTCCTGCAAAAGCTGGAGGACAGAGGTAATAAACTGCATAGAGTTTAGAGTTTATTTATTTAGCACACAAATTTCAATGGTGCAAGGAGGGAACGAAGCCGGTTGGCTTGTACATAGGTTCCACCCCTGGTTACACCCCGCCTTTCCGAAGCCCCGCCTTTCCGACAATAGACTTCCATTCATCGTAATAGCGGGGTTTTCTATTTTTTCTAAAGACCCCGCTACTCCGAAAAGGCTATTGGGGGAAACCCCCAGTGCGCATTGATCCTTTTTTCCTTTTTGGGGTCAAACGGATCATGTGCATAATTAACTGCAAAACAAGCAAATACTTCATAATAATGACATATAACGTTCATTATGCTTCTAGCCTGTCTAGCCTCTACCTGGTCTTTTTTACTAAACTTAACCAACTCCTTTCTTCATTGCCTAAACCCAACCAAAGCATCTCCCTCAGTCAGCTGTCAGTGCGAGCGGCGGCTGCAGCCTCGCGCCCCTGTGAGCTCAAGCCGGCTTCAGCCGCGCTCGAGCGGAGGAGGTGGGGGGGAAAAGAAAAAAAGTGTATTTCTATTACTGTGTGGGAGATCTCCAACAACGGAGTCTGGGAGAAAGCAAGTGGGACAGATCTGCCCAGTCCCTGAGCAGCGCACGTTTCACAGACAAGCCACAAAGCAGAATGTAAACAACGTCACGCGGTTCAGCACCTTGGACAGCTGCGGGGGGGAGGAGGGGGTGTCGGAGTAGCGGTGTTTCGAAGTGGGGCTATTTCGGAACAGCGGGGTGTCGAAGTGGAGGGGTGTCGGAATGGAGAGCTGTCCCCTCCACCCCTATAACAAATTACAACAAGACAAATTTCAATGGCTAACAAATAAACATAAAAAGGAGATAAAGTGCATACATAGTCAATGTTATATGAGCAAAAGAAAACAGAAATGAGAAAAAAATAAAGAGATAAAGTGCAAAGTGATTCGGTAACAAATAAAGACAATAGAGATAATATACAAAAAATTAATTAATTAAACTCATAAAAGGACAGAGTAAGGATGTGGGATATGAAGAGAGAGAAAGAGAGAGAGGAAAGAGTGGGAAATTCAAGAGAAGTTGACATGTATTTTTAACTGCTTTTTAAAAAGTGAATAAGAAGAAATGGATCTTAATGAAGAAGGTAGTCCATTCCAAAACATAGGACCTCTGTAAGTCATATTAAACTGATGGTGTGATGTGCGGGTAAAGGGGAGTAAGATTATTACTGTGTCTAGTGCGGTGGGAATGTACATTATGAGTGAAGGTAAAGAAATTTTGAAAAGTGACAGGGAGATCTTGGTTCCTGTAAATAAACTTGTGAACAAACAAACAAATCTGATAGTTATTCAATTTGTGAATTGGTAGAAGAGAATACTTAGTGAATAGTGGTGCTGATGGAGCATATCTATTTGAATGTGAGATGAATCTTATGAATCTCTTCTGAATAGTACATAATTTCTTGAGATGTGTAGGAGATGTAGCTGCCCAGACCATGTTACAGTAGTTCAAATAAGGAAATAAAAAAACTATAATATAACGTTAAATGAGCAGAAGGATGTATAAATGGGCACACTTTTCTTAGGATGCCCATCATCTTTGTTAATCTCTTGCAAACAAGGTCTATGTGATTTGTCCAATCAAGTCTTTCATCAACTAATATTCCGAGGAATTTGGTAGTTTTGACTTGGGTCATTTCTATTCCATTAATGTATAATTTAGCTTGATCTTTAGGGTAAGACTTGTTAGTATTGCAAAAGATTACAAAGTTACATTTCTTCACATTGAAGAATTCACATTGCATAAAATCATTTTTTGGATAACTTTTGTCTATCACTCTTTTCAATAACCGTATATGCACTTTTTTAAAACCTATTTTATTCAGTTTGTATTTTTATAGCTTTCCCCCTAGTTTTAGGTTTATACAAGTGTATTCTGTCAAACTCTATATGCAATGTGCACACTTAGGACTATCTCATAGCTTGGTAACCCTGCCGTTTTTATGATTAAAGGCATTGTGCCAACTGAAATGTTGGAAATGACTTATTTATTTTATTTTTTTAAAGTATATTTTTCAGCTTTTTGCCTTTATTTGATAGTGATGACAGTAGAGATAGACAGGAAATGGGGAGGCAGAGAGAGGGGGAATGACACGCAGGAAAGGTCTGCCCGACGCGGGATTCGAACCGGGGACGCCTGTGGCGAGGACTGTAGCCTCTACATGGGGCGGCCGCTCTACCCACTGCGCCACGCACCGCCCCGGAAATGACTTATTTGTATTTGTCTCTATAAGAAGAAGCAGACAACCAAGAAGAGGAGAGCAAACCAGACAACAAAGAAAAGGAGAGCAAAGCAGACAACCAAGAAGAGGGAAGCCCTTCAGGTCAAAGAAATCACCTGCCAGATGTGCCCGGAACAACTGGCAGGGAGAAGCATCTATCAGTCCGGAGCTTCTTCCAGTGGTCACGGGTCATGCACACATTCCACTGATTGAATCCGAAAGGGAGGCATTCAAGATAGTGGTTAACTTTGACCATGACTGCAACTCCCACTATGGGGAACATAGCCTTTGTTACCCCATTGTTAGGGGCCGTGTCCACCAGACGCGTTTTTAGCGCTCTGGGCGTCTACTTTACATTCAAACCCTATTGAGTTGGGCGCTCACAGCGCTCAGCGCCCTCCGCGGAAAAAGCGCTCTGAGCTCTTTCTTTTTTTGCCGCAGCGCTCAGAGCGCTCAGAGTTGAAATCTGTTCAACTTTTAGAACAGCGCCGCGCTCGTTACCTAGCAACACAACCGGAGAGATGGCAGCGGACGAGATGGAGCGGATTATTTTGGCCGTCGCTGACAACCCGGTCATTTATAATCTGTCCATGAAACAATACCATGATCAGACGGCGAAGGCGAAGGCATGGAGGAATGTGGCCACATCTGTCAGAATAGAAGGTATTTTTATTTTGTTGTTGTTTATCTACCTCTGTATAACGTATACGCTGCTGCCGGTAGTCTCCGTTACATAGTGACCAACGTTCTATGCAGTCGGTAGTGTAATCAACTGTGTTTTTAATATACTGTCGATCAGTTTAGGTTTACCTTTTCTTGTAAATCTGTGCAGAACAAGAGTGCAGAAAGAAGTGGAAGTATCTCAGAGACAGATATGCAAAAGAGAGGCGCAGTGAGCTGGAGAAGAAGAGCGGGTCCGCTAAAGAATATAAAAAAAAGTGGAAATACCTGACAGTACTTAGCTTTCTTGAGCCGCATTTAAAAGAAAGGCCTACTAGCAGTAACTACAGTCAGCCAGGAGCGTCATCTTTTATGGAGTCTGAGCCTGAGGTGTCAGAGGAGGTGATGTCTCTCTTAAGGCCAATGATCTCTCCTCAGAGTCAGGCAGAGGTCAGTTATTATTATATTATTATAATGTAATATATATATTATTAAAATTATTATTTGTGTGTGTTCTTGTTATTCTTTTTAGCCTATGTCTTTTTTCTTTTTTCTTTTTAACTCTCAGTTTACATTGTTGGCCTAGGTGCCAGAATTGGAAATTAAAAAGTCAGGTTATTTGACTGGAAAAATGTTAGAAAAAAAAGGTAACACTTTATTTTAAGGGGTCCTTGTTCCTGTGTATCTACCTAATTAATTACAGTGTAATTACCTATGTAACCGTATGTAATAACATGTACTTACATTGTAAATACATAGTGTATTTTGGTGTACTTACAGGTCCTTGTTACACTTGTAATAAGAAAGGCTTGTGCCAAGAGAGAGGCCACTTTGGCATTTCTTATTACAAGTGTAACAAGGACCTGTAAGTACACCAAAATACACTATGTATTTACAATGTAAGTACATGTTATTACATACGGTTACATAGGTAATTGCACTGTAATTAATTAGGTAGATACACAGGAACAAGGACCCCTTAAAATAAAGTGTTACCAAAAAAGAACCCCAACAACAACAACAACAACAAAAAACATTTTGTTTACAATGTGTGTTTTGTTTCCACAGATTGAGAGTGAAGAAGAGGATGACACACTGCCCCCCCCAGACACTGAACCACCAGCACCCCCACCAGCCCCCAAGAGAGGGAGACAAGTGCCACCCAGTCCTAAACTTACTGCCTATCAACAAACCATAATTGATACACTAAACAATCACAGAGAAGCTGATGAGGATGAGCACTTTCTGCTGTCCCTCACACCATCATTGAGAAGGCTGAGTAATCGAAAAAAAGCTCAAGCCCGTTTGAAAATACAAGAAATTCTCTTCCAACTTGAATTCGAAACTGACAATTAAAACACTCTTGTAAACACACACACACACAATCAGACCAATCAAAGACATTTAAATTATTATTTATTGGCATAGAATTATATTGTAGGATAGTTATTTTTGATTAATAAATACTTTTTGAATGTAGAAGAAGCCTGTGTTGTTCTGTTGTAGGCTATCAACTGTAGGCTTCTATTTACAACACTTTATCCTGCCACGGTACTCTGCCATTAGGAGAGGAGAAGTACATCGTGTATTTCTCTCTAATGGCAGCTGCCTCCCTCGATGTGTTGTTGCTGCCGACTCTGGGGATATCCTGGACTGCACCCTGGGGATCTGATGGAGTTGGTGTGTGGGGGACGTCATTGCATTCAACATCCCACCGCAGAAAATTGTGGAGGATGCATGTGGCCTTCACTACTTCCTCTGCTACCTGTGGCGACACCCCAAGCACCCTCCTGTACAGCCTCCACTGGGTTGCTAGGATTCCGAAAGTGCACTCCACCATACGCCTAGCATGGGATAGCCGCAGATTGAAGACTCTCTTCTCAGCTGGCAGATGCTGTCCAGGGTAGGGCCTCATAATGTTGCGGCGAAGAGGAAAGGCCTCATCTGCGACAAAAGCATGTGGCAGGGGTCCTAAATGGTCTGCCTGCGGTAATGCCTTGTCGTCTGGCAGGCCAAGGTGTCCATGTCGCAGAGCCTTCCCAAAGGCAGAAGTAGCTAGGATGCCCCATCACTGCTCCTGCCATAGGCACCCACATCCACTGCAATAAATCGATAGTGGGCGTCCACTACTGCCAGGAGTACAATAGAGAAACTGCCTTTGTAGTTCCAGTACTGGCTGCCACTGGAGGGAGGGGCCTGGATAACTACGTGTTTGCCGTCTATTGCTCCAATGCAGATTGGGAATGACCACATCTTTTCATAATCGGATGCAATTTTTTTCCAGGCTTGAACTCCAGGAACAGGCATGTACTCCTCCCTTAAACAGCTCCAGATTGCCTCACACACACTCCGCACAATTCTGGCCACAGTACAAAATCCCACACGGTAGCTGAAGGCAATTGTCCTGAAGGAGTCTCCTGTTGAAAGATACCTGTCAAATATAAATATGGATTAGTCCACATAACATCAAAAACTGAAATGGTGAGACTGTAATGACTACAGGCAGCCTACATCAACATCATTCAGAGTAGCTTGGATAAAATCATCTGTAAAATGCTAGACATCCTGGACCATATTTAGTTGTTATTATTTGATGTAATGTCTGTTATATATTCAGTGTTGTGCAAATAACGTTGAAAAAGTGTCCTAATTAAATTACACAACTTTTTAAACGAATCACGGTAATCACATTATTTCAAAAGTAGCCTAATTAGTTACAGAGGTTGCTTTCGTCCTACTAGTTATTCTATTCCCTCAAAAAAAAAAAAAAAAAAGCAGCAAGACCGTGGAGCGGGCCGCTGTGTAGCTCAAGGCAGTTGTTTACATTATTACATTATTAAATTGTGACAACTCACCGTAAACAAATGCAGAGACGCTCAGCAGGGGTGATGGTCTCCCTATAGTTGGTCTGCATTTTGGCGATGGAGGGTCCGATTTTTTCCAGCACAACTTCAAACTGGACCTTGCTGAGTCTGAAATATGCCTTGAAACGCGCATCGTCAAAGCGCAGCTCCTGCACCAACCGGTGATATTCGCCCAGCTGTTTTCTTGCACGGTTGATTGTATGCATCCACATGCGTTTTGGAGGGACCTCGGCGTCCGTGTCTAAAGCTGCCACTAATGCGGTCATTAATTTCTTTCTGTCCATTGTATGCAAACTGAGTTAGAGAAACGTTGTAGCGTTTAGGCGGCTCGGATGAGAGACGACTCGTTTTGTAACCTAGTGACAGTAACATTCTAAGAGAGAGAGAGCGCGCTCCTAAAGCGCGTTTGGTGGACACAGCCGTTGGTCGCGGGCGCTCAGAGCGCTGAAAACGCGTCTGGTGGACACGGCCCCTTAATGCGTGTGCAGCTGGCCTTACATTCCCTACACGACACTTAGGAACCTACCACGATTTTGAAAAACACTTAACTACGGCAATCCATTTTGGTTTTGGGTTCAGCAGGCACTAAGCTAGCATTCCAAGGCCCCCTATCTGCCTGAAGTTGTTTCTACTTGCACCAGTAGTTTTAGAATAGATTACAATAGAAATGTTCTCTCATGGTTGACTTGTGAAAATTGAGTTGTCATTTGTTAACTATAAACTATGTACAGTAGCAGCTTATCAACATTCTGAACACTTGTTGGGGTAATTGTTGTTGATTTTTTTGTTTTGCCAACATTTGGTTTGCTGGCTGCAAAGTTGCTTGTGCGCCTACAACCATGATGAAGTCAGAAAGCAGGACTAACTAACATGTAACAGTAACAACCTCAAACAGTTTGCCCATTACTATATATCCCCAATACACTCAGATTTCTAAAGGGGCTTTTGATGTTAAACAGTTCCAAACAATAAATAAAAATCCAGTGTTTTCTATCAAATCTGTGTATAGTTGAGCTGCTTTTGTTGGCATACTAGCACTCCCATTTCAGTCTGTGTTTGACAAAGCAGTAAATACATACTCCCGACATAGGAGGTAAAGATTTCTCCTGTCAGTGTGGCCTTCATTTTCATCAATCAGCATCTGAACCTCTGCTAGCTGCTGCTCGTTCAATAGACAATCAAATTCAGGGACCACGAGCACACCATCCACATCTTCTCCGTAATCAGCCGCTACATCCCAGTCGATGTCCGGCTCTTGAATGTCCTGAAAGTTGAACAAGACAGAGTAACACACCACTTCATCATTCCATATTTACAGGATCTCATGTAATCAGTTTTCCCAAAAGTTATGGCTTTAAATATTATCTGAAGATAATTAATGGGGTTTTTAAAACTATGCAATGAACTGATATGATCAGATGTTCAGATTTGAATAGTACTATAGTAAATAAGTAGTACTTGAGTAAAAGTCTTAAATTATCTGATATTAAATGTACCTAACTCTCAAAAGTAATTTTCTGGTAATAAATGTATTAAGTATTAAAAGCACAAGAAATAGTGCAGTGCTTAAGTAAATGTACTTCATTACATTACATCACTGTCTAGTGGAGCATTTCAATGCTACATTAAATTAATCTTTGCGCAAATTCATGCAGGACACGGAAGTCTCAAGCCCCAGCTGTACTCAGCTGACAGCCAGCCCATTAGTCTTTATCCAATCACATTCATTCTCCAGCCATAGGCGGCCTATTTAAATCTAGGCTGTCACACTGATCTCCCCTTCTACACCGCTGCACACAGCTGCCACTGTCAAAGCCTGCCTCCTCCACCCCAGCTTCCACCCTCTCAGTGTCTCAGAGTCTTCAATGGCTCCATTATCTTCTCAGTGCTTTCATTCCACTCCGGGGGTTATTGCACTCTCTGGAGTGACATAGCATGCGCTTGTCAATCCAGGGAGGTTCCGGAGTGGAGCCTTCAGCGACAAACCTAACTGTATTCCATTTGTTGCAATAGGTCATTTGAAAAGGAAAAAATAACCTCAAGATTCTCCGGCTGGTCAACTGGTCGAAGCATCATTCCTGCGTGCCAAATCTGTTCAGGAGTTTTATTCCCTTCGCTTCTGAGTGGGTGGTTGTTCCAGGCTTCCACAAAAGCCTCCAGGTCTGCCCTCAGTTTCGGAAGGAAGGTCATATGGACTGCAAAAAGATCTTCTGTAGAGGACAGGGTAGTAGTAAGTCACTATGTTTACAAGTGCACACCATAAACACACCATACAAGTATTACATTACATATAAAGTTGCCTTCTGTAAATACATCCATGATGTCTTTTCCTGAAATTTTAAACCATTTTGTAAATTCAAATGAGAAATGATCTGCGATGAGCCATTATTCCATTACAGTAGCCCTGACATTTGTTAACCAATCTAATCCTGTTGAAATTGACCACTCCTAAAACGACTAGTGCCATCTTTGTTTTCGCCCGAAGTTATATGACCGGTACCTCTGGAGGACACATCAAGAAGATGATCAGTCTCTAGGCCGTGGAGTTGCTGGTAATAGTTTGAAGTCACACACGTCCTGACATCACGCCACAAGCGCTCAATCCTACGGATATGGAAATTAATATTCTTTCAACCTCATAATAGAAAATTCAAGGATTTGATAACATGTCAAAATGTTGTAAATTTACACACAATAGACTAGACTATAGATTATTTATTAGCTTTTGTATTGGCGTGCAAAATTTAAAAAGACCTTTGATTGTGGACGCTTTTTCCTGACATGAAGCTCCCACGATCCGTACCACGAACGGTAAACATGTACCTGGCAATTTCCACATTCTCCACTCCCTGATCACCTCTTACCCTGTAGTGCACACACACAGATGACCAAAGACTGTTACAATCTGATAACACAAGGAGTGGCAGAGTATAAGAAAGTACGTTATTAAACCTTTAACATTAAAATCCCAGAGTCTATGCTGAAGTTCTTTCTGACAATACTACAAATGTGTCTGTACATTGCAGCTTAAAACAAAAACACTTACCTTGAGGGTATGCCATGCATGTCACAGGCTGTTTTGAAAGCAGAAAATGCTGTGGATGCCCGGTTATTTGTTGCAGCATTCAAGCACATCACCTGTGTTATGATAAAAACAGTTTTCATACATGTATATATAATATTTTTATGTATTTTACACATAAAATAGTTGAGTAGTAGTGAGCAGTAGTTGAAATATAAGGTAAACCAAAACCAGAGAACAACTGGTTTTTCACTTTTATTGTTAAATCAAAAACAGAAAAACCAAATAATGCATCATACATTTGTTTATCCTAATCATCAAACAAGATGAACACAGCTTTGGACTGAGATAATACCCTTGTGCAATAGATTTTTCTCCCTTGTCAACAGATGGAAACAGTATGCATTTTACAACAAAACCTGGCTGTTAAACCTCCTTAAGAATTCCAGTGTTTTGTTTCATTTGTTAACCATCTGTATACAATATGGAATTATTAGATTTACACCCTATGGCAACTTTGCTTACACAGTGAATGCCAACTCATGAAAAGACCCAGTCAAATGAAAAATAAAATGTTACCTTTCTGGAGTAGCCATCCACTGCACCAAAAAGTACAATGTTGTATCTGTTGGAACATAATAAAGCACTACATTACTACTTTTAACCTGGATTTTTATTGTGGAAATGTTATGGCAATGTACTGGTGCTTTGACTGCTATCAGTGTCTGCATAATTATATTAAAGGGGACATATTATGCTCATTTCTGCTTCTTGACATGGTACCTTGATGTCTAAGAGTAATGTTAGTAACATGCTTTGGTCAGAAAAACCAAAAAATTGAGCACAGCTGGTTCTCTACCCACCAGTTTCACAGCCCTGCTCTAAACGGTCGGTTTAGAATCTTCGCTCTGGTAGCTGAGGTAACCATGGGAGCGAGGGCTTGAATATTCACATCACCTGGCTTGTGATGTAATAAGCCGGGTGAAAATTAAAACGGCTTGTTTAGAAACACATTTTCTGACTATGGCAATTTACAAAATGTTCACGTAGTTGTCAAAACTTATGTTTAAGGGGTGAGGAGGCACTCTGGATATACGCAAATACACATACTAAAGCAATGAAAAAGTGAGTTTTGCATAATATGTCCCCTTTAAACATTTTCTGAAACAATCTTTTCAACAGTACTGACCTGATCAGTTTGTGGTTGGTGTCCACATGCCACAGTGAAAGGGGCCCCCTCACAGAGTAGGTTCTGCGCACAATGCAGCCGAGTCTCGTCAGTCTGGAAAGAATTCCAAGTGAGTCGACTCGGTGCATTGATGCAGTCACTCTCCTCCACTGCACATGCATTCCAACTGACTTCAGCCTCCCTTTAACCATACGATACCCTGCTGTTGGCATTTCGGTTTTTATTTGTTGGACTGCATCATCTAGCTCCTCGTCAGTTACGTTGCTGTAATTCTGTCTAGCGGAGAGGCCAGATTCCCTCATCCGCCGATTGACTGTGCTGGCTGAAACACCAAGTAACTGAGCAATGCACTTAACAGAGAGATTTATCTCCAACAGCTCCATCAGTTTGTCTTCTTCTATGATGTACCTGGGCTGACCCATCTCCCCAGCTACAGTCTGAACAGTGTTGCGGGTAAGATCAGCATTTTCAATGCTGTCCATTACTAGCCTCAGGATTTCCTGTAAGGCCTGTGAAATTTCTGGGGGGACATTTACATGTCTTGACAGTGCTTCCCAGAGATACAGCTCTTGCCGACATGTGAATTGAAGGAAATCGAGGTCCAGAGGTGCTCTTGAAAGAGCTGACTCCAATTTGGTGATGAGCCTGGAGATCATCTCCCGTCTGAGAGTGCCCTGTTGACATGGAAAACAGGACTTATTAAGATTGTATTGAAAAATTAGAACCTTTGTTTGCATAAAACGTTTCATACACAACAAAGACAGATGAAAAGAAAAAATTCATATAAAAAACAAGTAAATGCTATTAATATAAGACATATTTATGATCACAAAAAAAGAAGGGACTTTGCCATGAAAAAGTTAGGAAATCATTGCCTATAGGGCCATTCCATGTAAACACAAACAAAATTCACAACAGGGATTTTCTCGAAAAATGAATTAGGGATTCTGTATATGTATACTGACCACTCCACAAATAATTTATTTTTCACCTGAACATGCAGGAGACCCAGAGGAAACTTGGTTACATGTATTCATTTAAATATTTCTTGCTAAATGTTTACAGTAATCAAATCAATAAAAGTGTATTTTTTTACTCAATCTGTTATTATCTAAAATTCATATGTCCACTAGTTTTAATTTTCTAAGAAACAAATTTTGACTACAGTGTTTGTCTATCAAATCTAGAGGGTATTTGTTCCTGCATGAAAAACGTATTCCTAAATACAGCTTCAGAGCTTTAAAAAACAACACTTTTTAAAAAACATGTTTTAATCTATGTACCCAGCGGATTCTCTTATTGAAACGTTTAACAAGAGATGATGGGTAAACATACGTGATTAAAATGGTATAATGAAAAATACGCCATGATGATAATGATAACATTGGTGCATGACACCCGGGGGTCAAAGCCAGGGGGCGCTTTCCCAAGGATACTGAACGGGAGACAGACGATCAGCCACCATGAATGGTCAAAGTCCTCAAGTAAGTTTATTGTTTAATGTTGCTACAACTCAAAACACATCTCTTATATCATTACCATACTATATTGTAGCAACATTAAACAATAAACTTACTTAAGGACTTTGAGCAGCAAGGGTGTCTGGGCCGGGATACGAACCGGCGTCCAATGATGTAAAACTGAATGACTGACAGGATGCTTAACCACTAGACCATCACCACTGACACCATTCATGCAGTATTTATACTATATAAAACATAGCCCGCTAACATTGGATTAAAAAAAAAAAATCATCTGAACTACGATAACTCTTTTTATGATTAGGCCTACTTATAAAATGGTTTATACATAAATATGCTGGCGTTTTAAATAGGTGACAATTAAAAAAAAGGTATGTTATTCATAGCAACAGTCTATTTTACAGATATTACAGCATCCCTTAATCCCTTGCTGTTGTTATGTTATCGGAGATCAATGTTAAGTAAATTGCTCGGTTTTTAAACAATGCCATTAATAACGTTATTAGGCTACTTACATGCAAATCTTCAGGAGTCACCGCCATTGTAGCTACCGTCTTGTGTCTTCCTCCTCTTCCTCTTCTTCTTCTTTTTTAATTGTTTTAATTTTAATTTTAATTTATCTTCGTCTTCTTCTTCTGCTTCCAACCAGGCTTCCAACTTGCCGCTGACACACAACTTCCTGTCTGTGGCGGAAGCTGTCATCAGCAAAAAACAGAAAAGGCACCCACGTGGGGGTGTGTTTCTGTTTGCCGTTGTGACCAATCATAAGAGGGCCAGGCTGGCCTCTTGGTCCCGCCCCCAAACTGTCAAAAGTCTGTGACTCCAGCGAGCAGAGCGCACAGAGGGAGAGAGCTGCAACAACCCAGTGCGCGCAAAGCAACTCCTTGTGCGCGTGCTGTAGAGTTTAATATACACATCACGATGCATTTTTAAGCTCTTGCTGTGTATTTTTACTCGCTCGCATCTCCCTGTACGTTCTCGGTTGTTGAATTCGTGCGGGCAAGGACTAAAAAGGTGCGCGCGGCAGTTAACTCTGCGCGTGTGATATAAGATAATTTGCGCGTGTGTGTGTTTTATCGCTCGCTCAACTTATGACTAAAATATGACGCCATAAGAGCCGTCCCTCGGTCACGGGAGCAGTTAAACCACGTTTCTACGGCGTAAAATGACCGAAATATAAACAAAAACATATCAAGACCGTCGCGTAAACGCGCGCGCCGACCTCAGTGTTAAAATGACTTGAATTGAACCCCAGTACCTTTCTGATCATGTGGCCCCACCTGACGGCTGAGGCCCTAAACAACCGCATAGAGTGTTTATGCCAGGGGCCGGCCCTGATGTTGACCATGTTACCAACTATAATGGACAACTAGAATATTTGTCTTTTTTTTTTCTCTCTATCAAACGTATTTAGTTTTCACCAATGACAAATATCTATAAAAGGCTCATTACACAAAATATTGTCCAAGTTAGCTCAAAGCCAGCATGAGTCAGCATCTTAAAATCTATAAATTATACTCATGTGTTTTTTTTTTTAGAGGGGATATTGTGAATATTTGTGAAACGTCTTACCATTTTTTACAATTAGTTTTTTACAATCTGGACGTTATACGGTCCAAATTGTAAAAAAAAAAAAAAAAACCAAACAAAAAAAACGCTAATTATCCTTTAACATTAGAGGGTGTAAATCATCATGAACTAGCTGTCAAGGATATTGGCCTCCTCGTAGATCCTCAATACTCACCACACCTTGGATGCCCTGATGGCACTGTCCACTGCCTGTGTTGCCCTCCATCAGTTTTGGAAATAAAGTGCCCATCAAAATATTCAACTCTGGCAATAAGTACGTACATGTATGTATCTTGTCCAGGTACAGGGATAAATGGCAATGTGCAAGTTAACAGCAGCCTATTTTGTTGTCTGGACAACAAAACAGTGCCACATTCAGTGCATAGCTTTTCCTGAGCGGTATTGGATTCAAACACAGGCCAAATGACATGTATTTTACAGGCAGCATGTCCTACATGAAATCTGCACTCAACTCATGCTAAAGCAGCGGGAGATGGCTCAAAAACATGTGTATGCAAAAGAGTTGTCAGGTTCAGTGTTAGACTGTGTGCTACATGTAAGGGTGTTGGTCTGAAAAGGCATCGATCTACTCCATGGCTGTGTTCACAGTGTCAGATGAATCTACGTTACCCACACATTAATAGGTCCATTTTCGATGAATATATCGTTTTGTCTTTATAGTTATTTTGATATATTATTTAGTGGTAGACTCGCCCAGTATTTCACTTATGTGGGCTTTTATTTTCCTCTCCAGTTCTTTGTTGTGACGTTTTAGAGCAGCATTTTCACTCTGCAGATCCTCGATACCTTTCCTAGAAAGATCTGTCCCAACTGATGTGCTCTCATACCTGGAGCTTTCACAACCGTTTCAGTCACTTAATCGAGCATCTCTTCGGTTAGTTTTTTTGTTTTGTTTTTTTTTTAGTATATTTTTTGGCTTTATTTGATAGCACAGTGAGGCCTAGTCCACACGAGCCCGGGTATTTTTGAAACCGTGAACATATGTTCCCGGTTGTATGTCCTGTCCACATGCAACCGCGCTTTTGGAACCCTGAAACCGTGGTTTTTTGAAACCGGAGTCCAGGGTGGGGTTTTCGGCCGGGGTTGGTTTCACCGGGTGCGTGTGGACACTGCAACCGTGATTGTTTTACTCGTTTACGTCATAGCTGCACACGTGCTGATGTAAACACTGCCAGCCCGCAGAGGTTGTTTGCAGCTGTTTGCAGGTGAGCTCGCAAAAATGGAGGTGACAAAGTGGATTTTTATCACTTTTTTTTAATTTATTTTTTTACATCATCTAAATGCTATTTGTATAGTTTTTCGATGAGAAAAATATAAGGAAACGGTCGTCAGGACGATCCTCTTGTCAGCTCCAAACTCACCCTCAATCACAAACCACAGCTGGTTTTCCACACAGCATCATTTACAGCAGGGGTACTCAAATACATTTGTCGAAGGGCCAGAATTTTTCTTAACAGACACCTTGGGGGCCGAACATTCAAATAGGCCTAGATTGATATTCAATTCACCTTTTTCGTCTAATAATTTAAATATTTTTATTTTACTTGTAAGCACATAATTTTTATTTATACACTTCATGGTGTTTTGTATGATATAAAATGAAAAATCTTGACATTATCATATCATCATTTACATATCATGCTGGAGCTTTACACTGCTGACTTGTATCCTCAGACATGCCCTGTGATTTTCAACTTAAATATGACCTGACCATCACAGGACGTCTGACTCTGTTCTGAGGATACAAGTCATTGGTCCTGAAATGTGTGTTTCTCTTCTATAATACACATTCTACATCTCGGAGGCAACGTCTTTCCACACACGGGCTTCCTTCACCTTTCAAACGAGGCAGAGCTCAGTGGGAAACAGTAGGAGAGACACAGGCCGAGGGAACCGGGACACAACACCGGGGGAGAAGCAGGTCGTGCAGCTGTGCACCGCTGACGTGCACAGAAAAACAATCGCGTCTCATCAAATGCGCGCGGCTACGGCTTTTGAGTTGAGAGCGTGCAAGACGCGCGGCTATTGAATGGGTTTGAGCGCGCGCAAAAGACGCTTCATCTGAACGCCCCCCATGCATGATGCACACACAGTTGAACCAAGACGACGGTGAAAATCACCCACGGTCTCTGCAGACAGGCAGGGAAAACCCTGCAGTCCAGCCCGCTCCCCAAATTTTCACGCATGGTGATTTGGGTTCGTCTGCGTTTCTGTATCCCAGTGCAGCGCCTCACAGGCACACACAAACGCTTCACACGTGTTTCCATGTCCCAGCGCTTTGACTTACAGGCGCACGGAGCCCGAGAAATACAGTATACAGTAATATGTAAACTAGTAGAACTCAGTCGCGGGTCTGATTGGAAGGTTCGGCGGGCCGGATGCGGCCCGCGGGCCGCCTATTGAGTACCGCTGATTTACAGTAACAAGTGACGCTACAGATCAGCTGGGCCGCTGCCGGTGTGTATTTAAAATGACAGAACTACTACAGTAGCGCCACAGTTTCTTATTCCCCACCTTGTTTGATTGAGAGCTTTTCGGGATGATTTTCATGAATGAACAGGCAATAGCCTATGTCACTGTCAGACCGGGTAGGCTACGACGGGAGGGGGGGGGGGGGGGTCACTGCTGTCATGTAGTGATAAAAAAGAGCCTATGCGGAGATGAGGAACGAGCCAAAAGCCGAAAATGTACGTGACGTCCGCGGTCGATATAAAGTGGATATGATGTTTCATTCATACATGTTTTGACAGACAACACAACAGCCAGTGATAATGAGTTGCGCCGCACCGACAGTCATGTGGCTCAGCAGCCAGGTGATGCACACAGCACAACAACACAGCGCACAACAACACACAGCACAAGAGTCAAGACACAGCGCAGCAACATGTGCAGGCTGCTGCAGCAGTGCACGTCAAAGGGACATCGCCGAAAATAAAATAAATAGGCTACACATTTTTATTAAATTAATTAATATTTAATTGTTGGACTTGGAGTCTGTGAAATAAAGCTATAATAACACGTAGTTTTGAAATGGTTTTTGCGCATGTTTACATCCATAAAATGACCAAAAATGAACACTATAAGCGGATTTCTTGATAACGAATTATTTAAACAGCATTTGTAGAGAAATGATTCCGTCCCAAGCCTTTTGATCCAAGCGGTTTCCACTGTATTTTGATTGGTTAAAACAGCCTTCCACACGTGCATTGCGTCACTTGGTAGCGGATTCCACGGTTGCGTGTGTACGGAGTGTTTTTATTACACCACTGGTGTGGACGCGAAGCAAAACTCCGGTTTCAAAAATACCCGGGCTCGTATGGACAAGGCCTCAGATAGACAGGAAACGGTGAGGCAGAGAGAGGGGGAATGACATGCAGGAAAGGTCTGCCCGACGCGGGACTCGAACCGGGGACGCCTGCGTTGAGGACTGTAGCCTCTACATGGGGCGGCCGCTTTAACCACTGCGCCACGCACCGCCCCAGCTGCTCGGTTAGTTGAGTACACCTTGATGACAGGCGGGACTGGTCCGTACACACAAATGATGTGTACAAAAAGACACAAAGCAGGCTCTTCTTTTTATCTTTCGATGTCTGTAATGTAATGCTGCATATGTTTTATCAGTCTGTCATTGCAAGTGTTACATTCTTTGCTATTGTCTGCTGGGGTAACAACATCAAGGTCAGGGACAGGAACAGACTAGACAGGCTCATCAAAAAATGTAGCTCTGTGATGGGGGAGGGAGCGGAGCTGGTAGAGGCTGTGGTTAAGTGGAGGATGGGGTGTAAGTTGAAGACCATCCTGGGTGACCCCCAACACCCTCTACACAAAACCCTCTCAGGTCAGAGGAGCAGCCGCAGTAAAAGGCTCATCTCCCTGACCTGCAGAACTGAAAGATTTAAGAGATCATTTGTTCCTGCTGCAATCGTTTTATATAACACTTGTTAAAATGTTTTTTGTGTTCATCTTTTTTGTGTCATTGTTGTGTGAGCTACTGGACTAACTTGAATTTCCCTGCTAGGGATGAATAAAGTATTCTCTATTCTCTATTCTATTCTAAAACGACCGGATTGCTTACTTCTGCTTTAATGTTTGCAGCAGGTGTTCAACAAATCAATACTTCTGTGATTGAAGTAGTTAAATATGTAATTCATATCAGAGTTAATATCATAATAGTGTAGTGGCAGGAAAGACCAATTCACCTATATCAAATATTGTGAATAGGCCTAGAACAACTTCTTGCTTGTGTCTGTTGATTTAGAAAAGTTGAAATATTTCCATGTATGACCCATACTGGGTCACATTAGAAGTCAGCTTAAAGCCAAAGGAAAAATGTCTAGGGTGTTTTACTGTTCTCAAATGTAAAAATGTGTCACATTGGACCCTCAACATTATTTAAGGGTTAAAAAACATATTATTTAAACATTTTTCATAGTGCCCCTAAAGTAGGAACTAACAAATATTAGTGTAGAGCCCTGTATAAGCAATGTTCAGCTATTTAGGTTCTCAGGAAAATCGCCGATTATCAATTAACCATTAATCGATTGGCGGTCAACCAACTAATGATTAATGAATTAGGCCTAATTGATCATTTGCATCCCTACTCACAACCCAAAGTGACGCCATAGCGGCGTGCATTTAGTGGGACACAAAGATTTGGGTGCACCTAAATTTTGTGCTGGTGCACCTAAAAATACAAGTTAGGCGCACCAGTGCAACTAATGCAATAAGTTAGTCTGGAGCCCTGCCTCCTGAGCCTCATTCTCTCATTCCACGGTACTCCAGTAGTCGAACCTAACTGATACACTAATCCACAAGTCCTGGTATTGTGAAATCCCTCATAAGTGTTACACAATCTCATCTTTCATGATTTTCTCAAAGATTTTCATAATAAGTGATGTAAGAGCAACAGGCCTAAACTCAGTTAGTTGCTCAGGATTTTTTGTTTTGGGGACTGGAATTATTGTTGAGCTTTTCCAAATTGAAGGAAGCTGACAGTGATTGACACACATCTGAAAGAGTGTAGAGAAAACTTCACTGAGCTGGTTGGCACAGTACCTCAGTGTGCGCCCACAGACAGCATCTGGGCCAGCAGCCTTCCGTATGTTGGTTTTTTCTTCAACAGAGCTGTAACCTGATCTTTGCATATAACAAAATCAGTCAGGGGTACAAGAGAATTCTTCAATGCAGAGATATTCTGAGTAAAATCACAACTTTCAAAAAGGGAAAAAACAAAACAATTGAAAGCGTTTGGTAACTCAGCATCCAGTACTCCTTTAATGGTGGTGTGTTGCTTGGCCTCATCTGCCTGCTTGTTAATAAAAATGTGTGTACTTGTGTGTGTGTCTCACAGGTCCCAGGTTCTCCGGCCCGAGGTTTCTAGTCAGTTCAGTTCAATTCAATTCAGTTGAAGGGACAGTGCAAGTTACTGTAATGAACATCAATGGATTATGTTAAACAAGAGTCCTGCTCCCCTTCTTCCTCGACCTGCAAATATAAATATAATTTATTTACCTGCTCCTCTGACATACCTAACATAAATAATGTTTTGGGTGGAATTTGGCTGATCACCTGGTGCATCTCCGGCCTTGGCTGGTGGTGTTGGCTGCCACCACGAGCAGCTGATGGTGGTGGTGGCTGTTCCTGGTGTCTGGTAGGTGCAGCTGCATGCATGGCAGAACTAACCTTCATTTTCTGAAAATGGTTAGGCTCCACGATCCCTCTTGACAAATTTGGAGCCAGCTTAAGTGCCATGCTCTCCTGAAAGGAAACAAGATCCTTTAAGGGATGAGCAGACCCAACACTGGATGCCAGCTGTTCTTCTGTCCACCACATCTTGTGGAATGGTGATGGTCTGACCACGGACAACGGCGCTCTTCAAATTCCTGACAAGATGTGGAACATCAGCCATGAAATAGAGCTGCTTGTCTTGTTCAACAGGATGGGGTATCCATGGCTTTTCACAGGCCACCCCAAAGGACTTCCACATGGCCCTATTGGGACTCCCCATGTCAGTGGTGACATTTGTTACATGGAGCCCTACAGACGCTGCAGCTTCTACTATGGCAATGATGATGGGCTGGTAAACTGAGCCATCAGTAGAATTACTGCTGTAGTGTTAAGCAACAATTTGCTTCCAGCGTGTTGTTATTCCGGCAAGCATGAACCCACACGCATGATTTGCCTACCCTATGTGACCAGGCAGTGTTACACTGCCAAACAGCCTCCCTGTTCCCATGTGCAGCTCCACGCCTGGGCTGATGGCCATGAGTACACATTCTCTTTCCATCTTGTTCATACCACCTGCCTTAAGCTTCAGATACAAATACCTCACCCAACACTCCAGGCTTCATCTTGACATGCTGCGTTCTCCGTTGTGTTGTCCTGATGTCAGGCAGTTTTTTCAGGGTCTCGTTGCTCCAGCGTATCCCTCCTTTCTTCCATCTTCCTAATTGCTGAATTTGATTCGCTGTTGAAAACTGATTTTCATTTTTGTTGAATAAAATTGTACTTCTTCAATTCCAAATTTATTCTTTTTTGTTTTGCAAGAGCCCTTTCTGCTCTCCTTCTTAGGAGTTTGTCCAGCTTGAAATTCTTCCTGAGGTCCTCCACACTTGCCCTATCATGATTGGCCTTCTTCACTGGCAGCCCGACTCACTGGCCCCTGGCAATCTGCTGACCTCTCCTTCGCCCTCTATGTCTCCTGGTAGTTCCCTGCCTCTTTGACACTCTGCCTCAACTTCTTCCTCGTTTTCTGTAATGACAAGGTGTTGTTGCAGTAAATATGCATTTATGCTCCCTTTACATACTACTTTTATCTCCTGTTTAAGGTACGCTACAGTCCAATTAAGCAGAACTTTATCTTTGTGTGAAACAGATCATCTGCCACACTCCTGGACTAATTACATGTACATAAAGTTTATCTTTTACCTATGGATGAAGATGCCTGTAGATTTATCTATTGACATTGCCCGATTCGCTCTGCAATGGCTTATTCCACAAGCCATCAGATTTTAAAATATGGACAGGAAATAGGATTCAGCCAGTCTGGCCATAATGTTATGTGCAAGTGGAAATACTGTATGGAGCGTGTTCATGTTCTTTTATGTTGTTTTAAGTGTGGAATGACTTTCTCTGATTCACGTTGTTTTTATGCTGTATCTAATAAGATGAAGGCTACATTTGGAATATAGTCTGTCCTTGAATTACATGAAATGGGATGTTGTTAACTCTGTCATACCAAAATCAGAAGAAGCTCCCACACACTGTCTCACTCTCAGTTATAGTTTTATTCAAGCAACGTTTCGGTCAGTCAAGTGACCTTCATCAGGCCCTGATTGTTTGACGTTGCCTAGGAGATCTGTGCCAATCTTGCGGGAGTGTGTCGTAGAAACGGGGGTCAACCGCCATTCCGACATTAGGCCCTAATTGTCGGAATGGCAACACTTTACCATTTAATAAACGTCCCATAATTCCGACAGTTTTCGTCTCCAAAGGTCGGAATGACGGTATTTTTTTCTTTTTTAAACGTGTTGCCATTCCAACAAATTTTTTAAAAGACTACCCCACCCCACCCCACCCCACACCACCCAAAAAATAAAATAAAAATAAAAACAAATAACACGATTTTGCACTAATGATATGCCGGCGCAAAATAGCAGTTTGCCCATGTTTGTCCAGTGCATCTCATTAAAGCACACAGATTGGTCAGATAATTCAAACGGCAGATGATTTCAAAGCCTCAGATTTTACAGATTTTTAAGCAGAGGGACTCCACAACCTCGTAAACCAACTTACATAATCTATTATCAAAAAGTGAGCAGAAATACAGTGTCGGTGACCTGTCACGGCAGCCAGCTGTGTGGAGCTCTCAGAGCCCATGCGTCTTTATGCACATAGCAGAGTAGCCTACATATTGACTGAACTTAATCTTCTGTATTTTGACGGCGCCACAGTCTGGTCAAAAGTGCATAGAGGGTCCGGCAGCGCTCCTGCACAAACACAAAGTCTAGGCATCCGAAGGAGGAGAGGCCTTGAACGGGAAGCAGACCGTGCTTTCAATCACATTCCGAACCCACTTGTTGCACTTAAGTAAATATAGGCTAATTCAGGAGGAAAGAGGAAAGATTAACTTAACAGGTCGGTGTTTTACGCATGCCTCTGTGCGTCTGGCACATACGTCTTGGAGCTCTCCCACATTGGTTTGAATGAAAACTGTATGTTCAGCTCCTCTTACATGTGGAATGTATTATTATAGTAGGGAGGTTAAGCCCAAAAAATAGGCATTTGACTTCAAGTCATGATGCAAAGGTCCCCTTTGGCATGGAAGTACCTTAGGGTCAAACAAATAAATCTATACACAAGTGAGATCACACTTTGTATCCGAAATAAACGTGTTTTTAAAATGCCTTTTTTTAATTGAGAAAACGCATGCTAAAAGCACATTCCATTTAGAATGTCCATATAAACTCATGCAGATGCCCTAATGCCTTCAGCTCCTGGATGTTATCTACAGCTTCTGAGACAATATGGAGCTGCTTGTGTGACAGGATATTGGGTTTTATTCATGTAAAAACATGAATAAAACTAGCTGATACTGATTTGTTGAACATCAGAAGGAGTGCAACAAATATAGCCTACAAGTAGTTAAATAATAAGATGTAATTCATACCACAGTGGTGTCAGGAAAGACCAATTAGCCAAATATTGTGTTGGTCAAAATATAGGCCTACCTAGAACTAGTTACTGCTTGTGTATGTTGATTTAAAAAAAGTTGAATTTACATGTATGACATGTGTTTGACCCATTCTGAGTCATATTACAAGTCAACTTAAAGTCAAAGGAAAAATGTTTTTACTGTTCTCAAATGTAAAAATGGGTCACATTGGGGAAAAAAAGAGCAAACAGAGCGCAAGGCCCAACGCACAGATTACTACCACCACGGATACAGGATATGCAGGGATGTCTTCAGGTACATTCACAGTATTGGGCAGGACAAGCTTAATACTTTGATCAAGCACTACAAGGCATCTGGAGTTGAAGCTAGGGTCCACAAGTCGAGGAAGAGGCTCCCCTCCCAACGCCTTAAAGTTTGATGACACCAGAGCTGTTGTGGACTTCATTATAAACTACGCTGAGGTCAATGCCATAATCCTTCCTGGGCGCACACCGAGGCACTGGAAATCTGACCTCAAACTCCTGCCGACCAACTGCAGCAAAAAAACTGTGACCGTTTTGGTGGCACCACAGTTGAGCTAGGCCGACCTGCTGGACGCTGCCTTTGTGAAAACACTTTGGGCTCTATTTTCGTGAACTAGGTGCAGGCGGAGCAGATCAGGCCTGCGCCTCGCCTTCGCTTCGCCAACGGGGAGGGGTCAGGAGCAGATTGCGATTTTGCTTCGAGACGCAGCGGAGCGCATCCCGCCTACTTCCCTCCCACCGGCGCAAATGGCATAGAGGGAGGAGAGAAGGCGTGGAGTGGGTTTGACACAGCCGAGTCAGATCTTCACCAATCAAATGAGCCCCTCTCCTCGCCTTTAAATCCGCCGCGCGCGCAAGGCGGATGTTTGATTTCACCGTAGAAGAGAAGATTTGAATCAGCACCTACAGATTACAGCATAGACATTCAGCACATCTATATCGACTGTCCCGTCACACTGATGACAGATCAAAGGCTGCACAGATGAAAGATGAGGATGGATTACTGCTGTGTTGACACTACAGGATTATCTGCTATATTTATGTATTTACTTATTGATTTATTGAGCCGCATCGTCACGCGACCATAACAAATAAAACTGAAAACAAATAAACTATCATCTCTCACAGCAAACCACAATCAGCCTGGCATCATAGTGAGCAGATATTAACATCTCCATCTCAGGTAAATTCTAAAGAAAAAATAAAAAGAGAGACGCTCCGTGATGCCTCAGTTACGCACAGCTGTAAGATCTGTGCACACGTGTTTAAATATGGGTTACTAAATATGAGTGTCTTTATTAATGGAAAAGGGGTGTGTGTGTTTTGTTTTTTTTTACTGGGCAACAGCTCTCAATCTGTCAGAGCAAGTGAGACGGGAGGAAACTGATGTTCTGGTCCGGTCCAAGCTGGCAGTGTCGCGCGAACAGACCTCACGGGCTGATGATGCAAAAGTAGTCTGGGAGGGAGGAGGTTATGATGTTTGCTCTGACAGATTGAGAGCTGTTGCCCAGTAAAAAAAAAAAAAAAACAAAACACACACACCCCTTTTCCATTAATAAAGACACTCATATTTAGTAACCTATATTTAAACACGTGTGCACAGATCACAACATAACAAACAGCTGTGCGTAACGGAAGCATCGCGGAGCGTCTCTCTTTTTCTTTTTTCTTTAGAATTTACCTGAGATGGAGATGTGAATATCTGCTCACTATCTGATGCCGAGGCTGATTGTGGTTTGCTGTGAGAGATGATAGTTTATTTGTTTTCAGTTTTATTTGTTATGGTCGCGTGACGATGCGGCGCTGGCCCCTAATAAATCAATAAGTAAATAAATAAATAAATAGCTGATCATCTGCAACGGCACAGTGTGTAGTGTCAACACCTGCTCTTGGGACATCCACGGCTGTCTCAGTCCCTCCCTGGTTTCATCTCTGTTAATTCAGTCAGGCTGAGTTTCCATTACGCAAGCCTTTGATCTGCCATCAGTGTGACGGGACAATCTATATAGATATAGGTGTATGTGCTGATTCAGATACAATAAATAGGGGTTATTGTGATGATGATTATTATTATTATTGTTGTTATTTGCATTTAAAGCTATAGTTTGTAAGTTATTTTGGGCGTCATTCTGTCAAATATCCATAATAACCTTTCAGCATATTGTAATTCAAAGTGTTATGGGAGGGCTGAAACATACTGAAACAGACACTGCGCCTCTGCGCCCTCTGCTGGCTCTGTGTTTGAGCTGCAGAAAATCAACACCGTGACGGCAGTGTTCAGCCAATCACAGGCCATTTTACAAAGCAAGTGTTCCATGAGCTGTTTTGTATGTTCCTATTGGCTAATCGACAAAAGTCGATGCGCGTTCACGTCCCACCGGTGGTGAACAGAGGTGGTGAATATGGCAGTGGCAGGAAAAGTGATCATACCAGCGCTCAAAACAACGGCCTACACGGCAAAACAAGCCAAAAAGAGGAAGAGTGAGGAAGAGAGGAAACAGACTAAAAAGGAGAGCGATAGTAAAAGGAATAAATCCCGTGTCAACATCGGAGGGTCATATGTAAGGTGGAGAGAGCTGCGCGACCGCATCGGGCTGAAGCTGGACTCTGAGATGGCAGAGCTTCTCTTGGACAGGTGAGCCTCTAATTTAATTTTTACTTAGCTGCTATCTATGTGGTTGTGTTTAGTTAGGCTGTGTAGTTGAAATCACCATAAGTCTAATGAAGCAGAAATGTTTTGTGGTCTCAACTGACGAGTAACGTTAACGTTAATGTAGCGAAGTGATTTAGTTTTGTTACGAAAGGCTCAAGGCGGCGGTTAGCTACAAGTTGCAAAGTCAGGTCAGCTGACACAGCATACACAGCTGTGTAAATAGATGGCAATCGGCGATTGAGAGGACGACTATCCACTGCTCTCGCTCAGCTGCTATCTAAATATGTGGTTGTGTGTTAGGTTGTACAGTTGAAATCACCGTGAGACTAACGTTAATGTTTTGTGGTCACAACCAACGAGTCACGGCGGTTAACTAACGTTACAATCTGTAGATCAAAAAGTCGGGTCAGCCGTGAACGTTGCCGTTATATACCGTTAGACTGGGCTACACGACACACAGAGATCGTATGCCGTATTTACCGGTATGTGACTGACATTTATTTGTTATAGTGTAAACAAAGAAGTGGTAGTTGTTGTCGTTAGTCCATATGGCAATGTTTTGTTATTTATTAGCACAGCTCTTTCCTGTGTTAACCAACTGTTGTCGGTAGCAACTACTTTATTCAGATCGTCCAGCAGCCTAACGTTATAATGATGTGATATAAAAGTAAACATTATAAAACACACACGGCATCCACGTTCTTGCTCAGCTGATCAGCGCTCAGATGACGGTTCGATAGTATCTTTTTTTTCATACAGGCGGATGAGATGTTCCTCTAAGTTTGTCGTCTTTTGTCTTTCATGGGGTCAATTCGTATAGCAATATAGTGCACAGCAGGGATAGATTATTTACTTTATACATTTAGAAACGGGTAAAAGCTGCGACTGACTGCAGGTAACTATTATGGCATATTTTTTACAGTTATGAAAGTATGATGACAACATCAACACCTCACAAAGGAAGATATGTAGGCCGACTACCAGACCCTGCAGCTTCCAGCATTTTGGCAGGCTCTCTCTCTGACCGGTAAGTCAAATTATTCTTATCATGTGAGATCTGCAATACCCTTATAGAGCTTTCCAAGGTGGACGAGTGATGCCCCCCACCCACCCTCCTTTTTTTTTTTGCTGTTTACTTCATTTACAGAGATGATGACTTCTGTGTTGCCGGTGTCCTAGAATTGGAGACCAGCTGTGAGGAGGCATCTTCACAGCAACTTGATGCAAGGTATATTTTCACTCTAGTGATAAAGATGGTAGATTGTGGAATAAGTTATATTGGTGTCAACATTTGTGATGTTTAGTCTTGTGATATTTTCAAATTATTTGTCCATAGCATGGCCTCACTGGATTTACATGATGACAGTATTGATGTAGAAGAGTTCAACGACATAAAGAACTCCACGTAAGTGTATAACTTTATGACTTTGCCATATTGGTCATATGGTATTTTTTTTATTGGCCAAACATACTATTAACAGATTAATTTCATCCTGTCTGTAGCATTGACTGGGCAGAAGACACCTGGTGTTCTGCTGAGGAGACAGAATCAGTGTCATCTATGGAGGAGGAGGAGACCTGGGAAGTTGAGAGTGATGACGATAGTGACAGTGATAGTGACGATGATTATGTGCCCCCTTTTTGTGTTAGGTAAGTGACTATAATGCTTCTGTCCCTAAAGATATTTTAGAAGTTGCATTCAAAATAATTGTCATTTACAGTGCTCTGTCTTATAATTGTAATTGATTTTTTTTTGGCCTACAGAACTGGTGGTGCACTAAAAAGTAAAATTAGCTTGGATGAACTTCCAGCTGTCAGCATCGAAGATACTGTGCATGACTCATCAGATGTGGGTCACACTCACACAGATGCATGTGATGTGTCAGGAAGTCCTCAGGCCCAAAGTGATGCTGAGGTGATTGGCCAGCCAGCTTCTATTGCCTACCATCACAACTTAAAGTTGCTGGCAGAGTACCTTTTGCTACCCATCAACATGTGCACAGCAAAAGACCCCGTTACCTCTGCGGAGTGCCAGGCCCCTGGACCATTTCAGGTGAAGGTGAAATCCAGAGCCACAGCTGCCTTCATTGAGTGGGTACGTATTTAGCTGTTTTGATATTTATTTGGTCTTTTATGAAGTTTCATTTTGTGAACAGCTTAACTGTTACCAGCAATTGAAGCATCACTATTTTTATTCTTTCATAGATTTGTCCCTCTGGTCACACTGTGTGGCAATGGAGTTCACAGTCCTGTCTCAAATATGGGATGCAGATTGGGGACTTTCTATTGTCCACAAACATCCTCCTCTCTGGAAATAATTATGGAAAGGTTGCATTGTTGTTCAAATTTATGAACATGGGAATGGTTGGACGGTCCACATTTTTTAATATACAGGACAGCTACTGTGTAGACACCATCAAGCAGTTCTGGGAAGAGAAGCGAGGTGAAATAATTTCCCGGATAAAGACAAAACCTGGTGTTGTTGTACTTGGTAAGTAATATCTTCTTAAAATGAAAACACTGTCTGTCTCTATCAAAATCTGTCTGTCTATGTTTCTGCCTTATGTGTCTGTCTGTTCTGTCATTCAAAAGGAGATGGTCGGATGGACAGCCCTGGTTTCTCCGCGCAGTACTGCACATACAGTGTAATGGAGAATCAGTCCAAAGAGATAATCTCCATGAAAACTGTGGACAAAAGAGAAACGTCACGGAACAGTGTGATCATGGAGAAGGAAGCCTTCATCCGCACCTTCACTGAACTTCGCCAGGAAGTTGAAAGTCTCACTGAAATCTGCACTGATGCTCATAGCCAGATAGCAGTACATACTCTTCGAGCTGTTTAAAGACATGTTCATTTAGAATTATTGTGTTGATCCATGTGGGGAAGGAGCCAGTGTCTCTTTGTTATTAATCTTAAATTTCTTGTCAGCCAAGGGCGTTTACAAGTCATGGGGAGTCCGACACACATTTGACATGTGGCATGGATCCAAAAACCTTGGAAAAAAGATCCACAAGGTAATTTAATTGAATGTTTTTCGTTAAAACTCATTGTCACTACTATTAAAGTTCATATTACTGCTTGTTAACGTTGTTAGTTGGATTGACTTTGAATTTCATGATGTTTACAGGCAGGCCAGCAGAAGGGGTGCTCGATTCTTCTAACTTGGAGCAAAGATATTTGCAACCATTTCTGGTTTTGCTGTAAAGTGGCATCGAACTACGATGAGTTCTTTGTAAGTATCACATAATGTGTTATGCACATACATAGCACATGTCTTTCTCATTTTTAATATTTGTAACATCGCTTACATGCATTGATGTTTTCTTAGGACATGTGGGTAGGTATACTCCACCATGTCACAGGAGTACACGAGTGGGCACTGGGTGCCTGTCATCATGGCCCCTTGTCAGAGAACAGAGACAAGGACTGGATCAGGACAGGATCAGTGGCTCATGGCACACTCACTGGAGTAGTGCTGGATGAACGCTGGCTGAGGGTAGTGGAGAAGTACCTGGGATTTAGGTAAACTATCATAGATTTTACTTGAAGAATGTTTAGTGAATCTTTAGGTGTGTTAGAGTATTTTAATCATGTGCTTGAATAACTTACAGGGTGACATATTTGATATGTCACTAACGTACATGTACAAGCCATACATTTCTGTCCATCTTAATGTAAACTAAACATACAAAGAAATCCATAAACAACTAGAATAGTAAAAAATAGAATAGTAATAAATAATAAGGATCAGGCACAGATTATGTCCCTCCATGACAAATCTGTGAAATGCAGTTATGCTGTCCAGGATTTTAATCTTCAAGTGCTGTGTTTGTTATGCTTTTTTTGAAGAAAAGTCACTCATGAAAGGGCTTATTTGTATTATCATTTCTAGGTCAACAGCTGAGTTGGAGTCGTTTCACAATCACATACTCATGTATGCCAGCAAGAGATTCAGCTTCTCCCCACCTGTCTATTCAGCTCGTACCATACTGGCTGGTTTGGATTATAACTATCACATCCACAGACCTGTGCAGAAAAAAGCAGATGGCTCAATTGAGTAAGTTATTTCCACTGTGTTCTAGTTTTTTTATCGGCAGAATATTACCTATGTGCAGCCTGCAGTTTAGCACCCTTCACACTTTCAAAGTGTCATCATGTTATTACCCATCTTTTCCTGTTTTGTTCATATGTCAGATATCGGAAGGTCTTCAACAAGAAGTCGCGTAAGTGGAGCCTGTACACCACCAAGGTTGACAAGGACTACGGCTACATTCCAGACTTGCAGAGAGCCATCCTCTTAAGCCGTACCACAGCAAAAAAAGGCATGCCACGTCGGAGAACCTTGAGACCAGATGACCCGCGGCAGCATGGTGTGCTATGTGGTATTCCACCACCATCTACAGAGGAGCTGCTGCAGACACACATCAGCCGAGGACAGGGTAAAGACGTTATTTCTGTAGGCTGAATACTTTCTTTGTACTCCTCTCGTCTTGGTGGCACTGCGACTCTGCGACACAAACGCACCCCGTAAACAGTAAAGTTAATCTCTTGTTTATGACAGATACGACTACACACAATACACACATCGTAACACGTGTATGGTAATCCATCGATCCACTGATTGATTATCAAAGGCTTCAAATGCACGAACGGGAGGAGGCTCAGTGAAACAGCGGCCGTGACTGGGCATGCAGAAATGATGCAATTATAAATCGATGAACGTCTATTTTGATCAACATTATGTTTCAAATTAATTATTTCACTTGTAAACCGTGTAATAAGTGGGATAATGTATAGTTGGTCGGTTGTTATGGAGAAATAAACCCCATATATGAAACCCCTCCGCTTCGGGTTTATTTTGCCATAACAACCTCTGAACTATACATTATCCCACAAAAGTGTCCATTAAGTGTATAAAAGGGTGCAAAATTGGAAATTTACCTTTGGACATTAGGCTGCATTGAAGGTATTGTAGTACAGAAACTATATAGAAATATCTAACATGCTTTTCTGTCTTCATTTAGGTCTGGCCACCAATGTGCGCACCTGACGTGACACCTGGAGAGGGAGGAGGCAGACAGACTTAGAGAAAGAGGCTGTTAAGCACCTATCCCTATAAGTCCAAATTACATTCCAACCTACTTTTCCTCATTCTTATATTTTTATAGAAACATGTTTTTATATAATTTTTTGAACAGTTTTATGTTAGTGCTACTTATGGGTTCCTCCGGACCATTCCACAGTTGCACCCGACTGATTGTTAAGCACAGAGGTCTTCAACAGGGGGTCCGTGACCCCTAGGGGGTCCGCAGAGGTGCTTCAGGGGGGTTGTGAAATTTTTGGTCCACTAGACAATGTTTTATATTTAGTTTAGTTATATATTTAGTTTCCACATTTATGTTTCAGATAAAAATGTCAATTGGAATAGCTTGTCTGCATGATTATCATACAGTTGACACACAAAGTTGATATTAGCATGTCATCAGTGAACAAGGTCTGTTTATAAATGGCAGAGGGACAGCCCGCTACTTACTGTACCTTGTACACATTTAGAAAAAAACATATACAGTATAAGTAGCTTAGTACTGAATGCACAATAACAAGCTATGTTTATACATGATACTGGGCGCAGTTCAATATAATACACCATTTTATAATATAGTAGGGGTCCCTGCTCCATCTCTCCGTCAGTTTGGGGGTCCTTGGCCTGAAAAACGTTGAAGACCACCGTACTGTCCCAATCATTTTGCTCTCCTCTGTGTGAGACTGCACTTTATCTGATGCACTACTTGACCACTATGTTCTTATCAGTAGTGTTATCTTGGACCTTGTATTCTGTGTTTTAACGGTATTTCCTATATTTATCTCTTATATGATCACAATTAGTGCATATTTTATTTATATTGTTATTTATAATGATGCGTTTCTATGTCACTATATGTCTTTGTGTTGTATGTTTTTTACCTTTATGTGATTCTATGAGCTGCAATCCAAATTGCCCTTTGGGGACATGAAATAAACTGAACTGAACTGAACTGAACCCCTGGTTAAGCACATACTTTTCAGAGTTTTTCTGACACTTACTCTCTTAAAATTCAATTCCCGTCTCAGATTATAACCACTCTGTCTTTACATAAACATATTTTTGTATGTCACGTGGAAGGTTATATCTTGCATTGTACATGATTTGTGATTACACAGAGTATGTAATGATTTGTAGTCCAGAATGTGTTTTGCTTTCCCCAAAATTGCAGTAATCTTTGCTGTTTTTGCTTTGACATGTTCAGTATGTGGTTTCCAGGATATTTTATGATCTACAATAACACCCAGAAATGTTATTTCATAAACTCTTTCTATGCTTATGTTGTCAACTTTCAACTCAACTTGAGGGTTTGTTTTATATTTTTTACATTGTTTGATTTATTGATGTTTGTTTGATGTATTGCTGTGACAGTGATCTAATAGATTTCTATAAATACCAGAATGACACTAACAGGAACATTAAATTGTCTTATAGTATTGACAGTTTTTGATATAATCTCTTTATTTGTTTGACATACTTTATAATTAAAATACTCGAATTAGGTTAGAAGTCTCAGGAAAAAAAAAGAAAGTACACAGTACAATATTTTGCGGTTAGACCCTGCTTGGGATAAATCCCACATACTGTCCATTAGGATCAGGAAATGCATTTCTTACTCTCCATACACAACAACTCGGTATTACAACACGTCGTCCACTTCCCAATGACCCAAACTGCCATACTACCCACTGCCTGTATGCAGCATATCTAAATTGTCTGTTGCTCTCCCCTGGGTCCTGAGAATCCTGGAGAGCCCTGAAGTCATTCCAGAGCCGCCGAGCGATTCGCAGGTGCCCTTCCATGAGGACATAGATGTCCATTTGTGGCATGATGGACATGCACTCCTCTGGATGGGAGCCACAGCATTTTCTTTCAAGGTCTGTCGGCATTTCCCGACACCTAGAACACACACACCAGGAGGGAGTAGCCGCTGTGGATGGTGGAACCGGTGGAGCACCATCTGATGCCCGAAGCCTCAGATCAAAAATCAGCGATGGATCATTACGTAATACATCCCTGAGCAGTTGTTGCGATTCCTCTAGGGTCAACCTCCCGATCAAGGCCTGCAATGACATAGAGATTGTATAGGTTAAACATTTTTTTAAATGATATTGTAGTGAATCCTCTAACTAGAGAAAATGAATCATGACTACCATGAAGACATTTTTTGATTACAAAATATATACTGTATATTTGACAAGAACATTTCAGTATTACAAATAGGCCTACACAGTATATCAATTACCAAAGCATTTACATGGTGCTGCTTTATGTAAATACCATGCCCTTTTGGTGTGTGTTGGTATTGTTGTAGATGTTGTGTGTATCACTATAGCCTATAGCTAAATAAACAACATAAATATACTGTACATCTTCAGAAGCAATGCGCTCAGCTTGGAGATCCTGCATCCGCTGGAGGTCCCTCGGTGAAAGCTGTAGGGAAATACCGCGGCCAGATCCCCCGCCTCTGCCTCTACGTCCCCTGCCTGTTGCGGACCGTCTCGCACCCCTTGCTCCAGCTCGGCCCGTGGAAGGACCCGGAAACGGAGGCTCCAGCTCGGGCATGCTATCAGTATCAGGGGAACTCTAAAAAAACAAAAACAATAATAACGACTTATATAGGAAGTTATACAGTTATACACATGTTCAAGACATTGCTGTACGAATTACTTAGGCTACATGATTTATATCATGAGGTTTTTTCCCTGTTTTAAAATCCCAGTAGCCTAGCAGAGGTTGACTCGCTTAGCCTAAGCTACTGACAGTTTATTGACAAACTGTCAATGACATCACGATCAGCTGGTCCAAACAATAACAGAAACCGGCGGTTGAAGCCCGGTAACTGGACAATAACTACTAAGTTACTACTAACTAACTATGAATATCACGACTATTATGAATATCAAACCCATTGTTACATGCAGTTTTTTCAGTTTGTCTACGAGAGAAAGGTAGAGACTCGCTTAGCTTTAGCCTGACAGTTTATTGACACAACGTTATCAATGACATCACGATCAGCTGGTCTAAACAATAACAGAAACTGGCGGTTGAAGCCCGGTAACTGGACAATAACAACTACTACTAACTAACCATGAATATCACGACTATTATGAATATCAAACCCATTGTTACATGCAGTTTTTTCAGTTTGTCTACGAGAGAAAGGTAGAGACTCGCTTAGCTTTAGCCTGACAGTTTATTGACAATAACAGAAACCGGCGGTTGAAGCCGGCCGGCTGTTAAACTGATTCCCAGTAACGGGACAACAATAACAACAACTACTACTACTACGAATATTAACCCGATTGTTACAGGCATAAGTTCAGTTTGTCTACAAGTGAAAGAAAGAGTGCATTATTACCTGTAATTCGGCCATGGCGAGTGAAGTGCTTCAAAAAAAGTCTGAGCCAGCAGTCGTGCGCGTTCACGAGGATGCCGGGGATTTGAAACAGGGAGGGGAGGGGGGGAGCGCAGTTGTTTCCATTCCAGTCTCATGCATTTTTCAGATTCTACAAACTCCAGCTTTAAATGTGCCTGGAACTGTGGAAATCTGCCTGTGAGGTCTTGGTGACGTGGGCGCACTGCACGCTGGGCAGTCAAATTGCCACTGCGCTGGCTGCGCTTCGCCTTGCGCTGACATTAGACCAGGTTGGAGCTGGCGAGCTTTCGGCGCACTCTCCGCGCGGTCTATTGTCAACAAATTGTCACTGCGCCACGGCGAATCTGTCGACACCTCCCCCTGCTGCGCGACCACTCCCATCTCAGCGCACAGCAGTCTACCAATTTACCGAATCCACTGCGCACCTTGTTACACTGGAGGAAAATGCCACTGCGCCAGCTGCGTCAGGGCTCGCTTCGCTGCGCCCCCCTGAGTTGCGCCAAGAAATTAGGGCCCTTTGTCTGTTAATTAAATGTTTTTTAATTCGTTCCAAATTGCTGCTGAACCGTCCGTGCTGTGCTTTGGTCCATGCTGGACAGACTCTTGCCCACATCTCTGTGTATCATTGATGGCAAAAATTTATTTTTACCTGGCCTGTACTTTGAAATTACATTTCAGAGCCTGTACTTTCTTACTTTTATTTGAGTAAAGGAGTTGAATCAGCAGCTACTTCTACCAGATTTATTTATTTTTGTTTTTTTTTTACACAAGTATCTGTAGGACAGAATGGCACCTCTGCACTCTGCAATGACATTTATTTTTCGCTAGCCCTTTGTCTTGGGTAAATTTTATTTTATTATTTATTTTTATTTTACGTTTCATTTTTAACTGAAAGCCTTGTTTACATATTGTTTGTTTCAAATAGAAAGTGCAATAAAAACATGTTTTATCTAACATAATGTATAATCGTGATTAATAATCGTGATTTCAATATTGATAAAAATAATCGTGATTATCATTTTGGCCATAATCGTGCAGCCCTAATGTGAGGCGTTCCCCAAGCAGGTGAACTTTCTCCTGGATGAGAGAGTGTGGTATCAATGCTGCACTACTTTTTTTGAAAACTATGGGCTAGGAGAAACCCATGTGCATCTCCATGCAGACAACTGCAGCGGACAAAACAAAAACTCCTGCATGATGTGGTACCTGATGTGGCGGGTTCTGACTGGACGACACAAACACATCACACTGTCCTTCTTGATGACTGGACACACCAAGTTCAGTTGTGACTGGTGCTTTGGCTTGGTGAAGCGCCTCTTCAGGAAAATGAAGGTGGACTGCATCAGTGACATTGCCCATGTGACAGCGACGTGACACAGCAGAATCTGCTCAGAGATGGAGTGTCCCCCTCCTCTGAAATGCCTTCCACCATCATTCCCAAAGGGCTGGATGCGAAGTGGCAGTGGTACCTGTATGAGGACATCCGGCCCTTCACTGCTGAGGAATCCCAAGATATCACCTGCCCTCGTCCAACTGTACCGAAACCTAGGGCTTCATGCCAAGATGAATAGTAGAGGAATTAACTGATGGATGAATGAATGGGCTTCCCTTCCACCCCAGCACTGTATAGTAAATTATTATTATTATTATTGATTGTGTTTCCTCTTTTAAAACATAACATAAATTAACTAAACTAAGAGTAGATGAATATCAATATGAAATATTGACCTGCCTGATCTGATTGTTATGTGAATTCAATGGTTCAGTGGTTCAACTGAATGGTTAAATTGTTAAATGTTCAAAGGCTAATTAATGAATGGTTAAATAATTATTAAAATGTTTCATTGTGATCATGTTTGAATTGTCACGTCTGTTCAACATTTGTAGGGGTAACTAATGAGCAACTAATGAAAGACAAGAAGGCAACTTAAAAGAGTTCTCAGTTGCTCTGGCTTAAAGCAGAAGTAAGTGGTCCGGTCGTTTTCGCTAATGCTGCGTTCCAGGCAGGCTTTTGAAATCGTAAATTACAGCTTCAAGTCATAACTTACGACTTTGTAGCGTTTCAGGCAACCCACTCGTGTTTTTCCGACCTGTTTTACCTGTGAAAGTCACTATAACGGCCACTCGTAACTTCCGACCGGTGAACTCGTACCAGATCGAACTGGTACCACTTCACGGTCGGAAAAATACGAGTTTCCTTGAACGCACCATAACAGTCCTCGTCCCTACGTCGCCACATTCACGGCGTTCCTTGGCTGCACACACAGCCCTGCATGCCGTTCTCTCTCCTCATTGGATAAAAACTGTAGGATACGATAAATGTTTTCTCTTCGGCTCAGAGCAGAGCAGAGGGACTGACAGACCCGTGTTTCAGTCCAAACACTCTATGTAAGTGATTGCTGTCGGAAGATATAACTATTTAAGACTTATATTAACACAAATATATCACTTACTTCTGCTTTAAGTCAACTGCGCATCATCATGACTAACACATCCATCATTATTTACCTCAGCTGTAAATTTCCAGCCTTTCTCCTCCATCTCCTCTTTCTCTACCTCTTCCTGCCTCTCCTCCTTCATCTGTTCTCCTCTACCTCCTCTGGTCTCTCCTTCTCCATCTCCTCCAGCCTCTCTACTGTCTGTCACCTGACAAAAATATGCTGATTTTTGTTTTTTAAACAGTTGCTCCTTTTCACACAAAGGATACATGGAAACGTCTGAGACAACACACAAACACACCCCGGTCTCGCCCCAAGCTATATCCCGCCCACTCGATAACGACCAATCAAATTCGTTTTCCTTACTCAGGTAAACTCTTGCGGCAACAACTTGGCGTGAAAACAGGACAAACGGCCATTTCTGAACACCTTTAAATATTGGCTTTTATTCATTATCTGTATTGTTGAGGCTCTACAGTTAGATACCATTGAAGTAACTTACACTTTAACTTATAAATAAGTGTCTTATGTCCATTTTCCTTTTCTTTGACATCCTTATTACCAAGCACAGACCCACAGGCAGAGCGCGCACGCACGCACGCAAACAGACAGGCAGACAGACACAAACACAAATGTTCATGTAAATGACACCACTGATGTTAAAATCCGTCTAGCTAACGTGACACAGGCAGAAACACATGTCCGAGTCGAGTCTGAAGTCTTTTGGGCACGAGTCCAAGTCAAGTCTGAAGTCTCTGTGGGTGCGACTCGAGTCCCCATCTCTGGTAGATTCAACAATAATGCAAAATGCACACAACTCTTTAGAAATAACAGCCACTTACTCAGCATTTGCTATATTTTTGGTGAGCCTTGTTATCTTGTTTAGGGAAGGACATGCCTGAAAGACACAGCTGTGCCTACCGTTTTCTCCTTCGAGGGCAAGAACAAATCGTCAGGAGGAAAGAAGTCGGTAAGTAGAAATGTGGAGGTAAGTGACAGTGCCACTACTGTACTGAATGACAGTGAGGAGGTTGCATATGTAGACAGTGGTAGCAGTGCCAGCAGTACTGCTGTTGATCAGAGCAAAGTCACCATGCATCAAGACACACCTGAACAGGCCGTTATTCCTCCTCCTCCTCGTGTATGATGACGTTGCTCTGACGGTGACTACATGTGACGACGTTTGTGTTAGCAGCGTTGAAACATACAATCAGAGTGGAAATCAGGCAGACCTAACACCATCTGAACACAGTTACAGCATGGTCAGAGCTACATCCTCTAACAGCAATGTCAAGTCTAGCATCTCACTCCCTGATCACAGCTACATTGTTATGGAGTCTCCGAGAACGCTCAAACGGAAGACTAGGGAAACAGACGACAAACTACTTGAAGGATATTTCCATTTTTTTACAACCTGGACCTTATTTCTAGCATAAAATAAGATCATTTACTCACCCAGACAACTTTGGTGTCATTTGGAGTTGTTTTGACGAAATTAGCCCCAGTGGAGCGGCGCGTATATCCGTATAATGCGAGAACACGGGGCGCGCAATGCAGCCTCTAAATAACACATTATCCGCCGCAAAACTCGCTCATTTCGCCAATATTTTGTTATGATACACTAGTGTTATTCCCCTCCGAGCCCGTGGTGGCATGTTAACAACATGCTGCGCCTGTAGGTTGACTACTAACCTCTTATCTGGATGATGTCATCTCCGACCGCTGCCCTGCGCGGCTAACTTGCTACGGCTAATGCTATGGTTCGTTTCTGTGTGTTTCTGACTTGTCAGAACAAAATGAGCAGCTGAATGAAGTTCAGCTTCCACAGGCTTCCTCTCCTCAACCTGGACTCACTAAAGCTCCGGCTAGTTGAGCTAAAAATGGACCTGAATGCCAAAGCAGAATGATTATTATCAGAATGAGCTGGGCAGCGGTCGGAGATGACATCATCTAGATCAGAGGTTCGTAGGTCAACCTAGAGACCCCGGATGTTGTTAACATTCCACCACGGGCTCGGAGGGGAATAACACTAGTGTATCATAACAAAATATTGGCGCAATGAACGAGTTTTGCGGCGGATAATGTGTTATTTAGAGGCTGCATTGCATGCCCCGTGCTCTCACATTATAGGATATACGCGCCGCTCCACGGGAACTGCCCATTGGTCCGACCTCTCATTGGTTCGACCTCCCGTTACTCCGACAAAATCAACCACAAGTCGGACCAATAGGAGGTCGAACCAATGGGAGGTCCCGTTAGTTCAAACTGTCATCGCTACTTTGTGACAAGCTCTTCCATTGATAGGAGCATGCAGCTTTCTCTCTCTCGCTCTCTCTCTCTCTCTCTACGCACATCACACACATACACGCGCGGCCCAGAATATCACCATATTCAGTCAGAGAGCCAGATCATGTCAGATCGCACACAACCATCATAAATGCTGATCAAGATGTGTAAACTGATAATCAAAGCCCCCCCTCCCAGAGTACAGAGTAAAAGAAATACACTTTTTTTTCTCTTTCCCCCCCTCCGCTCGAGCACGGCTGAACCTGGCCGGCTTGAGCTCACTTCACGGGCGCGAGCCTGCTGCAGCCGCCGCTGCAGCTGACAGCAGACTGAGAGAGAGAGAGAAAAAAAAAGTAAATTTGGCTTTGGTTAGGTTCAGGCAATGAAGAAAGGAGTTGGTTAAGTTTAGTAAAAACAGCAGGTAGAGGCTAGACAGGCTGGAAGCATAATGAGCGTTATGTGTTATTAATATGAAGTGCTTGTTTTGCACATGATCCGTTTGATCCCAGAAAGGAAAAAAGGATCAATGCGCAGCCTCCGTTTCCTTTCTGATTGCGTCCGCCTGTCTGTCCGGAGTGGGAGAGAGAGACAGAAAACCCAATCCACCTGTCTGTAATGTAAGTTTGATTTGATATGAGTGTCAAGGTTTAATTATGGACACTAATGAGCGCGCAGCAGTGCGTAAAAGTCGTGCGTAATGACAGCTCCTCCTTGGTGAAACACAATAAACTGCACTTCTTCTTCCACGTGTGTCTTATTGACAGGTGGAGCCTATATGAATAATGATATAAATGCATAGTGAACGGTAAGAATGGAGAGTTTGACTAATAACTAGTCCAGTTCGAACTAATGAGGACCTCCCATTAGTTCGAACTCTCATTACTCCGATTGTCGGACCAATGGGAGTTCGAACCAATGGGATGTCGAACTAATGGGAGGTCGGACTAATGGGAGGTCAGACTAATGGGAGGTCGGACCAGTGCCATGGACCCCCGCTCCACTGCGGCTAATTTCGTCAAAACAACTCCAAATGACACCAAAGTTGTCTGGGTGAGTAGAATGATCGTATTTTATGCTAGAAATAAGGTCCAGGTTGTAAAAAACGGAAATTATCCTTTAAAGCTCGCAAAAAGATCAAGGTGATAAGCCAGAAGACCAAGAGACACAAGAAAAGACTTTCTTCCTTGAACAGTTTAGTCAAAGTACTGAAAGTGCCAGTATTCTTGATGGCCTTGCTGACGTTCCCCGAGAGGTTTTATGTAGAATCCAACAAAAAAAGAATAAGTCATTGTTTTCAGAAAGCTTAAAGCAATTTGCAACAACACTGCACTTCTACTCTCGAAAGGCCTATGACTACGTCAGAGAGAAATTTCTATTGGCTTTGGCTCACCCACAGACCATTAGAAGATGGTACAGTAACATCTCTGCAGATCCTGGATTTACTGCTGCTTCTTTCACGGCTTTGAAAAGTTGAGCAGAAGAAAGCAATGGATACCAACTGTCTGTCCAACCGTCCAAATTTGACGAACCGGGAAGAGGAGCTTCGAGAAGCTTCCGCTACAAAACAAGCTTGAAATATAGACTTATAATTTTTTTCAGAACAATTTCGCATTTCGGGGCTTCAGTACAAGACGGACATTACATACGAGCAGCACGGAGGTATTTGGATGTTTTTTGGTGTGTCTTTTTGTTACGAAGACAGTTGGTATCCATTTGCAACTGTTATATGGACATGCACTGCTACGCCGAGACCCCCTGTAACTCAGAGAAGCCACGGAGGACTCTGAAACTTCTCCCAGCCCTTAGTCCACATGAGGGTGAGTATGTAATGAGAGGTAATGAAATTTCAATTTTGGGTGAACTATCCCTTTAAAAATTGAAAACAATACTGACAGATGTGGATCATATTAACTCTTAACTGAGAGCTTCCTGTTTCTGCTCCGAGCTGCTCGAGCAGCTGGAGCAGCAGCGCAGGTGAGAGCAGAGCAGCTGCTGCATCCACATGCAGAACTCCGTTTGCAGAAGCCGAGTTATGATAAAAACTTCCAGATCATGAGCTGTCATGTGACTTTGATCGTCATCTATTTCAGTTCTCCTCGTCGTAGAGTCCCCAAATTTACATATAATGTGTATTAAAGTGTCTATTTTCATAATTTAAAAAAAAAAAAGCAAAAAAACGAAAAATTTCGTTTTTGGCACTCAACGCATGGGAACGAAAAACGAGAAATTACGTGGTTGGCACTCAATGAGTTAATTGTAACATGGACATAATTTCCTTGCATCTATCTTTACTTGTTCATTATTATCTTTTTAACATATTTACAGCCTTTTTGTGTTGCCACTTGTATTTCTTTCCACATGAAATCATTAAAGTCCCCCTAAAGAGGCATTTTAAAATGTGTAAAAATGCTCTGCTATGACTATTCTTTGATTAAAATTGCTTACCTACACAAAGATGTTTAAGATAACTCTCCAAGACACTAAAAACACGTCCATTATTTCTCCCTCATTGAAAAATTCATCTTCTATTCATATGCATGACTGCCTGGTCAGGGTTGCTAGGTAACGGTGGTGCGCGTCAGGGGCAAGGGAGACAGAAAGGTGATTTCAAAACACGAAGCTCACGTCAGGTTTCACGTGCAAGCTTGTGTTTCCTCCGGCGAGTAAATGTAAATTTGAATGTAAACCGAAATGTGAATAAAGTTTATAACAAAGAAAAAGAAAAAAGACCACGTCGGGACCCGAACACGGGTTTCCCGCTTACAAGGCGGCGACGCTGCCGCTCTGCCACCGCAACTAACTGCATACATACACTGCATCTAGCTCTATATGTAGTGTGTCACTGTCATGGTGAACTACTACAGCAAACAACGGCTGCAGAGAGAGAGAGGCGCCGCTGCTGCTGTGAATATAGCGTTTTTTAGGTGCTCGCATCCAGGGGCCATGCCCAGAGTCTCTGAGTTGCTCGGTAACAGGCTGGTATCACCGCTCCTCACCCGAACACGAAGCAACGTCGCCGTCATCGCTGTTTAACGTACGTTACTCCCGCTTTGTACCCTGTTCATATTTTATGTAATGAGATGGGGGGAAATCAACGGGATTGGTTGCTACAGTTTCGTGACGCACGAAAACTGACTTCAATTTGAAAAATTGAATCCAGTTTTTTCAGAGTCTGGTATTGAAACCGATTGAAACTGAATTTTCAAGTCTAAAATGCTCATTTATGGCGTGGATTAGCAATTTTGCTCCTGAAATGCCTTGTAACAGAGCCCACACACTAAATTAACATGTTAATCATTTAAAAAAAAGTCAATTTTTGGTTTAGGGGGACTTTAATAATTGTCAGAACCACTAACTATTCTGGTTGCTGAACCATCCACAGTTAAATGAGAAAATATTCCACATTCTCAAAATCAAGCATTCGGTCTCCAGTGCATACCACCCACAGACAAATGGGCAGGTAATGAATTTCTGATGTAATTCATACATGTCTCATGACTTACAAAACAAAAAAAAGACAATTAATTATGTTTCTCAACTACTTTGGAATGTTAAGGACGAAAGAACTAACCAAAACATTAAAAGGGCTTTAAGGAAGTACGTCAATGACAGCCATGACGACTGGGACATCCACCTTCTTGCAATTGTGTATGGGATAAACACTGCTTTCAGGTGGGTTTTCCTCTTATTTTGTCATCTTTTTTTTTTTAATCCTTTACCTGATGGCCATGTTTTGCTGAACTTATTTGAACCCAGGATTCCACAAGACATACCCCATATTTTCTCATGTTTCACCGGCATCCTCACTTGCCAGAGGTAATGAATGCCTGTATCATGGGTGAAACATTTGAGGTTGGAGATCCCGAGGAGAACATTGACAACGTAGTGAAGGAAATGAAGGTACTGAACGACAAGGTCAGTGCCTTGTCAATACAACAGACATTGGATGTATAATGTGAGAGAATTTTAAATTTTAATTTACTCTGTATTTGTAGGTTCTTAACAACATTGACAGCGCACAGACAAAACAACAGAAGTCCTACGGGTCTCGTAAGAGAAAGTATGTGCTCGATAAATGCTGGGGATTATGTCTTGATTTCGGACATGTCCAATAAACGGTGTCGGAAGGACACACTTGCTTGCCATCACCAAGGACCCTTCACTGTGTCCAGCATCTCCACAAAAGGTGTGGCCACTGTGCTGAAAGGCAATGGGAAATGGCAGCAGCTGAAAGGCAATGGGAAATGGCAGCAGCTGAACGTGTCTACCGTTTGTTAAGTAAGCCTCTTAACCTGTTCAAATGTTGTCCAGAGGACTTATATTTAACATTCCTATTATTTGTAACACAGTCATATATTTTTATCAGATCATGGACTGACTAAGGTGGAATGCCTTCATGACCATCAGTATTTCACATGCAAGCACAAAGTAGACCACCTGTATGCTTGCCCAGGAGACAAATGGGGGAAGGACTTCGGTCCTCTTCAGGACAAACTAGCAAGTTTTATTCATTTATTCTTTCTTTTCCAACTGACAAGTGACATGTCCATCTAATCATAATCATATTAATGTTTGGATGAAGCCAATTCATTGTGGTTAGGATTAGGGATGTCCGATATTGGAAATTTGCCGATATCCGATAATCGATTTTTTCCAAAATTAGAATTTCCGATTCCGATAATAACCGATATCGATACGCAGGCTTTTTCCCCCAAAAAACGAATTAATCCTGTCAGAAATTAACACATTACTGTATGACTACATCTATTGTGATGCCCCACTGGATGCATTCCACAAATTAACATTGTTCATTTGTTTACAGACACTTATTTATTTAAGCAGGCTTTTAGTTCATGTGTTAAATTGTTTTATTCATTATATTTTTATGTTTTTACTGTTGTATTGTATTTTATTGTGAAGCACATTGTGATTTTTTTCCCCATGAAAAGTGCTATATAGATAAACCTTACTTATTTACACAGACCACAGACACACAAACACGGACGGACGGAGGGGCAGGCAGGCACGGACGGACGCGCACACACACACACACACACACACACACACACACACACACACACACACACACACACACACACACACACACTCATTATTAATAATAGCCAACTGCACAACTGAAAATATTGTAGCGACCCCGCAGTAATGTTCTTGTTATGATGTTTAAGTTCTGTGATTTCTGACTGACTGTGAATGTGTACGGGCAGGTAGCGTATGGTTGGATGAGAAACTGAGGGGCCTGGGTGAGTGTGAGGAAGACAGCTGTGTGTGTGTGTGTAGGTGAGTGAGTGAGGAGGAGCAGAGGAAGAAGTGAGAGCTGTCGGGTCGGACGCTACAATATCAATAACAACATGTGCTTAACATAGACGTCGGACGCGAAATAGCCGCGGAGCGAAGCCAGTTTCCTTTCGGTCCCGTTTAACAGATTGTGCCAGATGCGCCAGAGCACGCACCTCTGTGCCAGGCTCGCGCTCAGCGTTTATTCATCTTAACAGAGCACGCGAGAGATTAACACACACACATTCACACAGGCTACACACACACACACAGGCTACACATGATACACATACCCACAGACACACAGCTGAGGGGCCGAGGCGCGGCACGTAGAAATGCGCATCTGGTGGCGTGCCCCCCAGGGTGCTCAACCTGGTCAGTGGGTGCTCGTGCACCGGAGCACCCACGGAATCGGCGCCGCATGGAAGACGGACAGACACACACACAGACACAAAGCCTCTGACTGCTGGATCAAACCACCACTGCATACCTTGTGCGTTATACCGCAGCGCGCGCTGATTGACTTGAATGGGGCTGCTGCATTGCTACAACGTGCGAGATGGCGACGATCGGAGCAGAGAGGGATTATGAGGAAATCTGCGAGTGACCGAACAGACACGTGTGCTCTCTGTCTGGCTCATTGAAACAGCCTATATCTTATCACTGGATGCGAGCGACAGGCGAACAGTCAATCATGTAACAGCTGTGTAGTTTGGTTGCAGCACCATCCCATGCCTGTTTGTTTACAACAGAACAGCTGTAGTAAGAACACGTGGACTATTATTGTGAGTCTGAATCAGTGATGGCAATTGTTAAGTAGCGGATTAAGTAGCAATGGTCCACCGCTACTTAATTCACTATGAAGGCCCGTTATCGGGTTTTCATTATCGGCCGAAAAACCGATAACGATATGGACAGATATTACATTTTTATGCTAATATCGGCCTATATTATCGGTCGGCCGATATTATCGGACATCCCTAGTTAGGATGAGAGGGGGCACACAAGTGTTTGAATAAGTCATGCAATAATACTAAATTGCATTTTAGCTGAAATACGTCCTGGACACGTTTGACCTGCGGGCGAGTTAATTATCAGGGACGGAGATGTCTGCCTCACCCAGGAGGAATTCTGCACTTTAGGTTTGAACCGGTGCATGGATTCCAATGTGAGTCAGTTTATTTTGCTGTACCTTCACTCATTTGTCGTGTGTGTGTGTGTGTGTGTGTGTGTGTGTGTGTGTGTGTGTGTGTGTGTGTCGAGCGGACCCGTCTATAGAGACACGCGTCTATATGGGACACGTGTCTATATGGGACAGGCTTTTATTTAATTTAGAACAAACCTTATGCTCAGCAAAGGTGGAAAATATATAGTAGAAAATGGTTCTGTTGTTTGGCCACTGTTTAAAAGAATCAGAATATAAGGAAAGAATCGGATCTAGAGCAGCATTCATTTACAAGTTTAATCAGCACTGATTAAACATTTAATAACAAGGGTCGGGCCACGACCACGGGCTTCTTTTTTTTTCTTTTTCTTCCTCACAGGAGTGTGCACTCCGGTGCGCTCACCTCGCTTCTCTCTGACGCGTCGGTGTTCATGGTTGTGATTGGTCAGCTGCCTTGAATCCGCCCTTTATACGTGTGCGTTCACAGCAACTAATGTTATAGGGTAATCCCAATCTCAGGCATTTTGTGTTTGTTGAAGGAGGAGCCCAAAATGGTCAACGACCTCCACCTGGCTGTGCAGTGGCTCCGCAGCAACCAGCAGCTGTTCAGAGGAGAGGTGAAGGAGCCAACCTTCCTTGGATTGGATGAAGGCGACCAGCAGGAGGCCTTGAGGGTTGCACTACAAGAAGAGGACCCTGACGCAAAGGACCCCTTTGTCTTTGTGAGGATCGAGGACATGGAGGTTTTCCTCACACAGTCCTGCGTGTCAACATGCTGTGTACCAATCCACACAACTGAGCCTGGAAGCTGAGTGGGTCAGTTCAACAGCCAGTAAAGCACACACATACCAAGGATAAAGCTGTCCCCATACTGACAACAGATTAGGCAAGGCAAGGCAAGGCAATTTTATTTGTATAGCCCGTTTTTACAAACAGTTTGTCTCAAAGGGCTTTACATGGCATCGTAACAACATCCTCTGTCCTTAGACCCTCACATCGACTGAGGAAAAACTCCATGGAAAACCCTTTTAACAGGGAAAAATCGGAGAAACGTCAGGGTGAGCAACAGAGGAGGGATCCCTCACCCAGGACGGACAGACGTGCAATAGATGTTGTTACAGACAAGGTTACTGACAACTGACTTACAACCCGAAATAGATTCAGAGTTAACACAAAGATATTATAATATTACATACAAATTGAATTTTGTTGGTTTGATTTGTACTCAAAACATTAAAAGGGCTTTGAGGAAGTATGTCAATGACAGCCATGACGACTGGGACATCCACCTTTCTGTAATTGTGTATGGGATTAACACTGCTTTGCAGGTGGGTTTTCCTCTTATTTCGTCATCTATTTTTTTTTAACCTTTACCTGATGGCCATGTAATGCTGAACTTATTTGAACCCAGGCTTCCACAATACTTCCTAATGTTTCACCTACATCCTCACTTGCCCGATATAACGAATACCTGTCCTATGGGTGATGCATTTGAGGTTGGTGATCCAGAGGAGGACATTGATACCATAGTGAAACAAATGGCATTGAATGACAAGATCAGTGCCTTTTCAACACAACATTGGACAGCATTGGATGTATAATATGAGAGAATTTTAAATTACTCTGTATAGGTTCTTAGCAACATTGACAGCGCTGTTACGGCCTCAAAGCAAAAGAAACAAAGGCTCTGAGGTGGAAAATTGCTATGATTAGTATTTTCCTTGTAATGAGTAGTAACATAGTCTTTGTAGTAGTTGTAGTAAAACCTTGTTTGTACTTATGTATTTGTGTACTGACCATAATAAACCTGGGGACAGAGGAAGGACACTAGGATGACTCACGTACAACCTTGTTTACTAATTGCTCTAGGTTGTAAATACCTACAGAGAAACCAACAACGGGGATAGACATTTGTTGAGTAACACATCTGTTGGATTGTTTTATTGTCTGAGAAAGCTAGAAGTGCTTGTAGTAAGGAAGTAACCGGAGTCATAATGTGGGGTATAAGGAGGGACTGCATCCTCTGCTTTTGGGGCACTACTCTGAACTGCTACCTGCCATGTAGTTCTGTGTTCTGTTCCCTTCTCAGTCCCTCCAGGATTTCGCGGGCTTTTTTTGTGATTGTTGTGGCCTAAAATGCCTGATTTTGCGGCCACATTTTGAAAAAATTGCGGTGCATGTTGCGATGTTTTAAGCGCTTTTGTTGCAATTAAATTGCGGGAGATAGCGAAAGTTGCAAAAAAAAGTTGCAGTTTTGTTCTGAATAATTAAAAATCAAAGGAAAATGTCACAAATTAATGTGAGGTCATGTTATACCAGCAATTTTCCACTTGTTAAGAAAGGCACAGGAAAATTATATAGAGTTTAAAGTTGTTTTACTTTTAATTAAAATGTCTGTTTAAAAATCGTGGTAAAAGAACTGTTTTAAAATGCCATTAAAACAGTCCAGTCTTTGAATAAAAAGGGGAGGGTGGCTACTCAAATCCAGGGCCAGGGCCTTAGGATGGGGGAAGGGGCACCTGGCCGCCGGCTGCTCCGCTCCGGCCCTGCAGTGGCGCACTCACTGGATTCCCCCTCGGCGTGTGCTGCGGGGGGACACAGCCTCGGGTAGTCAACCAGGACAACTCACACGCTCAACACGTTCAACTCAGCTTGTGTTCCTTTACTTACCACTTTGTGCACGTTGTATCAAGTTTCTTGCCGTCAGCCCAGCCGCGCTGTTCCTCCGTGGACTCACTTTCAACCACCACTCCGTCCAGACTCGCACTCTCTGCTGTGTAACTCGCGGAAAGCACCGACAATTGGTCCAATTTGCGGAAAAGTTGCAGTGATTGTACAAAATTGCAAGATCGCAAAAATTTGCGGGGATTGGCTGAATTTGCGTTAATTGTTGCGATCGCAACATCGCGAATTCCTGGAGGGACTGCCTTCTCCCCTTCTCTGTGGAGAATGGAGAATAAACTTGGGTGCATGCTACCTCTCCTGTCTTGTTCTTTGACCCGCCACCGGCAGAACCAAAATTTCCACGACAGCTCGAACGCAAAGAGGCCAGTAACATAAATTAGGGACGCCAAACACAGATTTCAGTTTTAAAACACAAACCAAGCTTTTTTTAGACATAGCAAAAGGTAGAATATATAACAAACACCACAGAAATCAACTAATGGAAAATAAAGAAGAGGATGTAGGTGCCAGCTGAACAAAACAAAAGGGAGACGGGGGGGACAGAGACCGACCCAGCAATGGGCCGTAGGATCACTGCCCACCGTCAAACTAAAATCTACCTAACCCAAACTTCCTAAAGGGGGGGAAACAAAACCAAAAACTAGACCACCGGTCACCTGCACCCCAAAACTAAAACAACAAAACCCAGAGGTACACTACTACATGGGAACGAAGGAGTGACGAGGAAAATAAACGCTTGGAACAACCCAGAGCGGAGAAACAAAAGAAACTTCCTCCCGCCGTGAACGTGTGTGAAGAGCACGACGGGCCTCTCTCCACCCCTTAAGTACTCCCTCCCCTCCACTGAGTGGGAACACCGCTCAGGTGTGCATCCACACAGTGGCCCTCATTTATGAAACTTGCGTACACCAAACAAAATGGGTGTACACCAAATTCACCGCAAGGATCGGCATTTATTAATCTGAGCGTGAGCGTACGGTACGCACAAATCTCACGCCAGCTCTGACCAGGTGTACGCACATTTGGAACCAGCGTAAAGCATGCAGGAGTCAGGACAGAGGCTGTGTCGGATCAAAAATAGATCATACTGATGCAGCGATGCAGTGTTGTTACTGTCATTAGTAAAATAAAACAAAACAAAATAAAATGAAACAAAACAAAACAAACGAACTTAAATAAAACAAAACGAAATAAAATAAAACAAAATTAAATAAAACGAAATAAAATAAAACAAAATTTCGACATTAAATAAAACAAAGTTAAATAAAACGAAACAAGTATACAGTACCAGTATACATTTAAGAATGAATTAAAACAACATTTTGAGACAGCCCGATTGTCAGGCTGACATGAGCAATCCTGGGTGATTAAGGCAATGCGTGGCCTGACAGATATCCAGTGTGATTGGTCAGATGCACATTCAATCCCATATTTAACGGGCGAGAAACTTTGACCGTCATCACACATTGATGATGGCAGACCTCCTGCTGTTAGAGGAATACGCTCCTCTCCGTCGGGAACGGAACTTCCGCCAACGGGAGGATCTACTGCAGGAGAGCGATGAATGGCTGCTCAGCCGCTTTCGGCTGCCAAGGGATCTCCTCCTCCTCCTCTGCCGGACACTGGAGCCCCAGTTGCAGAGGGAGACAAGGCGCCTCCTGTGCTATACCTGTGCCGGTGCAGGTGCTCTCCACGTTGGGTTTTTTGGCCACCGGGACCTTTCAACGGGAGATTGGGGATCGAGCTGGCATCTCACAACCATCCATCAGCCGAACCATGCCGTCAGTGCTGGCGGCTATAAAGTCCCTCTCACGGCAGTACATTAATTTCCCGTATGCGGATGCTCAGCAAACTGTGATTAAAAGAGCCTTTTATGAGATTGCTGGAATTCCTAACGTAATCGGTGCGATCGATTGCACACATGTGCGTCTGAAGCCCCCATCAGACAACGATTACGCATACGTGAACCGCAAAAGTTACCATTCGATTAATGTACAGGTCATTTGTGATGCCAACCTCTCCCTGTTGAATGTGGTAGCCCGGTGGCCTGGGGGCACCCACGATTCTTACATCTTCCAAAACAGCAGCGTGGGGACTCGGCTTCAGAGGGGCGCGCTGCAGGGCCGGAGTCATCTCCTTGGTGAGTAGCCTACCGGTTAAAGTACTTTTATACAAGCATTCAAGTTACAATGCTAACATTTGGAATGAATCGTTTACTAGGTGACAAAGGCTATCCCCTGACCGAGTACCTCTTAACTCCACTGGCCCATCCTGCAACTGAGCAGGAGCGCAGATACAACATTGCGCACGTGCGCACACGGGGCACAGTGGAGCGCTGCATCGGGCTACTGAAGGGCAGATGGCTGTGTCTGGGTGCAGCAGGGGGAACCCTGCTGTACACACCCGAAAAGGTATGTGACATCATTATGGCATGTGGGATTCTGCACAATATTGCGCAGAGTCACCGCGTGCCATTTGATGTCCCAGCACAGCCAGATGAGCCTATGCCAGGAGAGCCCTGCCCGGCACAGCCACACCTGAGAGCTGTGCAGAGGAGAGACAACATTATTCAGCGTTTTTAAAAACGGTCAGTAGAGAAACACAGCACAACATTTAATGATCATGGTTTTATTGTTTTTAGTGTGTCATTTATGTTTTTGAGTGTGTCATTAATTGCAACCAGGTTATTGTTTATGTGTCCTAACAATTGACATATTTCATTCTGCCTGTCTAAAACCTCTTGGGTGATGAACCGGGCGCTTGGTGGTGGAGCAGCGCGTGGAGCTGGAGCTGGAGCTGGTGGTCGTGGAGCAGCACGTGGTGGTGGAGCAGCGCGTGGAGCTGGAGCTGGAGCTGGTGGTGGTGGAGCAGCGCGTGGAGCTGGAGCAGCGCGTGGTGGAGCGGAGCAAGTGGGCTCTCCCTCCTCTCCCACTCCTGCCTGGCCCCCTCGCGCGCAGCTTGGACCTGGCTGTTCTGGGGGGGGACATTTTATTTTTATTCTACTTCAGGGTATCCGCGGGGTCTTAAAAAGTCTAAAAAAGTCTTAAATCCAATTATTAGGGCCCGAGCGGCGACTGCAAGTCGCCTAGCGAAAGCCCTATTGAAATTCGTTCATGCCCCAACGTGCAAGTGACCCCAATGTGCAAGTGACCCCAAAGTAATCAAGTAGTGAAGTAATCATGTGGTATGGAAGACCCAGGGGGAAAAATGCTATATTGAAATTGTAATGTTTATTATTAGGGCCCGAGCGGCGACTGCAAGTCGCCCAGCGAAAGCCCTATTGTAATTGCTATGTTTATTAGGGCCCGAGCGGCGACTGCAAGTCGCCCAGCGAAAGCCCTATTGAAATCGCGCTGTTTATTATTAGGGCCCGAGCGGCGACTGCAAGTCGCCCAGCGAAAGCCCTATTGTAATTGCTCTGTTTATTAGGGCCCGAGCGGCGACTGCAAGTCGCCCAGCGAAAGCCCTATTGTAATTCGTTCATGCCCCAACGTGCAAGTGACCCCAATGTGCAAGTGACCCCAAAGTAATCAAGTAGTGAAGTAATCATGTGGTATGGAAGACCCAGGGGGAAAAATGCTATATTGAAATTGTAATGTTTATTATTCTTATTATTATTATTCACGCGACTCTTCTTTCCCCAATTTCGCCCCTTTCCCCAACTGGAAAAGTTGTCTAACTTTGCATGTCCCTCCGGCCTCATCCGAAATTCGATATTTTTGGGTCGTCGCACATGGTCGACGCGAAATGGCGAAATAGCGCCCCCTACAAACTTTCAAAATCCCCATAGGGAATTTGACTGACTTTGTCCGATGTTGATAAAATTTGGTACACATATGTATTATACCCAGATATGCAAAAAAGCCTCTTGACCTCATGACCTCAACCCAACAGGAAGTCGGCCATTTTGGTGTAGATTTTTCCCGCCTAAAATTAACTCCTCCCAGAGCGTTCGCCCGATCAAGTTCAAATTAGGTATACCACATCTCCAGACCTAGCTGAGCTTATCTTGTGCTCCGTGAGTCCGTAGGTCAAAGGGCGTGGCTGCCAGCGCTCATCAGACTTTGGCGTTCTCGCCATGTCCATACGTGTGGCTCTCACGCCCACATACTTCATCCAATCAACTTCAAACTTGCTGGACATGATGATGGCTCCTCCCTGAACGTCCCGATATATTAACTTCCCACGTAACTCATAGCGCCCCCCGGTGGTAACAGGAAGTGTACTAAAATTTTGAAAATCTACATACTTTGCCCCATCAACTTCATTCCACTTCTACAACATGCAGAACCAGTTGGTGAAGTTACATTATGAACGCTGTGAAGCTACGAGTAATGGCGTCCCTGTGGGGGCGTGGCAAACATTCCTCGCCATGACAATACGTTTGCCCTTTGGATGGCTTTATTGAACTCCTATCAACATGAAAATTGGTACACAGGTCCAGGGTCACGACCTCAACGTTTCTATGTACTCATAGGCGATATCACTCATTCGCCCCCTAGTGGAAACAGGAAGTACCATATTTTACATCAACATTGTCCGATTTCCACGAAACTTCACATGTGTGATGAGGGACTGACCCTGAACACACCTGCACGCATCCCATTACTGCCCCCTGGTGGACGAACCATCAACTGCTCATAACTCCCTCATGCTTTGTCCGATTCACTCCAAACTTCACATGAGTGATGAGGGACCGCCCCTGAACGCACCACACCACATGCGATGACTGCCCCCTGGTGGATGAACGAAACATTGCAATTTTGGCCTCCTTCCAGGTTTTTTCTCCATTTCTGCTCCGCGCCACAGCCCCGGCGTGCCTCAGGCCCCGCGGTGGCATGGGCGAGCGAGGGCCCGCCATCGCCGCTTGCGGCTTTAATTATTATTATTATTATTCTTGCCCGCCTTTAAACCCCAATTTCGCCACTTTCCCCAACTGGAAAAGTTGTCTACTTTTGCACGGACGTCCGGCCTGATCCGAAATTCGATATTTTGTGGTGGTCGCACATGGTCGACGCGAAATGCCGAAATAGCGCCCCCTACAAACTTTCAAAATCCCCATAGGGAAGTCGGGTCACTTTGTCCCACGCATACAAAATTTGGTACACATATGTATTATACCCAGATATGCAAAAAAGCCTCTTGACCTCATGACCTCAACCCAACAGGAAGTTGGCCATTTTGGTTTGGATTTTTCCCGCCTAAAACTAACTCCTCCAACAGCGTTCGCCCGATTAAGTTGAAATTAGGTACACCACATCTCCAGACCTAGCTGAGCTTATCTTGTGCTCCATGAGTCCGTAGGTCAAAGGGCGTGGCTCCCAGCGCTCAATTCACTTTGGCGTGCTCGCCATGTAATACGATTGGCTGTCACGCCCACATACTTGATCGTAGACGCTTCAAACTTGGTGCAAAAATCTATGGCGAGACCCTGAACGATCCGACATATTATTTGCCTACGTCGCTCATAGCGCCCCCCGGTGGTAACAGGAAGTGAACTAAAATTCATTAAAAATACATAGTTGACCCCATCAACTTCATTCCACTTCTAAAACATGCAGAACCAGTTGGTGAAGCTACATTATGAAGACTGTGAAGCTACGAGTAATGGCGTCCCTGTGGGGGCGTGGCTACCATCAATTCCTCGCCATGAAAATACATTTGGCTTTTTGATGGCTTTAATGAACTCGTATCATCATGAAACTTTATACACAGGTCCAGGGTGGAGACCTCTTCCATCTGATAGGGGTGTCGCTCATGTGGCCCCCTAGTGGAAACCGGAAGTGCCATTTTTTGCATCAACATTGTCCGATTTCCACGAAACTTCACATGTGTGATGAGGGACTGACCCTGAACACACCTGCACACATCCCATTACTGCCCCCTAGTGGACGAACCTTTAACAGCTCATAACTCCCTCATGCTTTGTCCGATTTCCACGAAACTTCACATGTGTGATGAGGGACTGACCCTGAACACACCTGCACGCATACCATTACTGCCCCCTAGTGGACGAACCTTTAACTGCTCATAACTCCCTCATGCTTTGTCCGATTCACTCCAAACTTCACATGAGTGATGAGGGGCGGCCCCTGAACGCACCAGACCACATACGGTGACTGCCCCCTGGTGGATGAACGAAACATTGCATTTTTCGCCTCCTTCCAGGTTTTTTCTCCATTTCTGCTCCGCGCCACGGCCCCGGCGTGCCTCAGGCCCCGCGGTGGCATGGGCGAGCGAGGGCCCGCCATCGCCGCTTGCGGCTTTAATTATTATTCTTTCTTTCATTCTTTTTCTCTCAAAAGGATCGCATTTTTGGAGCCTTAAACATGCCCCAAAACGCGTAAATTTTGGCATGCACATCAGGACTGGCGAAAAATTTGATATTTTAAAGTCGTTGGAAATGGGCGTGGCCAAATGGCTAAATAGCGCCCCCTAGAAAATTTCAAAACATCAGCCCCGCCTTTGTGTGTCACCTAGACGCATGAAATTTGGTGGGCTTATAGAACATGGCAAGACGCACAAAAAAGCCTCTTAATGTCATGGTGAAATCACAACAGGAAGTCGGCCATTTTGATTTGAATTTTTGACCTGTTTGATCTATCTCCTCCTAGAGATTTTGTCCGATTGACTTCAAATTGGCTGGAGACCACCGAGATGCCACTCTGATCAAAAGTTGTGCTCCGCAGGTCTCTAGGTCAAAGGGCGTGGCTTCTGGGGCCTTGAGGATTTTGGCGACTTTTCGTTTGCTCGCCATTTCACCTTCAAACAGCTCTCACGCCCACATACTTTATCCGATCAACTTCAAACTTGCTAGACATGATGACGGCTCCGCCCTGAACGTCCCGATATATTAATTTCCTACGTCACTCATAGCGCCCCCCGGTGGTAACAGGAAGTGGCCAGGTTTTACCTTAACGTGTACTGATGCCACATAGTTGACCCCATCAACTTCATTCCACTTCTAAAACATGCAGACTAAGGTGGTGAAGCTACATCATGAACGCTGTGAAGCTACGAGTAATGGCGTCCGTGTGGCGACGCGGCCACCATTCCTCGCCATGAAAATACGTTTGGCTTTATGATGGCTTTAATGAACTCGTATCATCATGAAAATTGGTACACAGGTCCAGGGTCACGACCTCAACGTCTCCATATGCTCATAGGCGATCTCACTCATGTTGCCCCCTAGTGGAAACAGGAAGTGGCATATTTTACATCAACATTGTCCGATTCACTCCAAACTTCACATGTGTGATGAGGGGCTGACCCTGAACACACCTGCACGCATCCCATTACTGCCCCCTAGTGGATGAACCATTAACTGCTCATAACTCCCTCATGCTTTGTCCGATTCACTCCAAACTTCACATGTGTGATGAGGGACTGACCCTGAACACACCTGCACGCATCCCATTACTGCCCCCTAGTGGATGAACCATCAACTGCTCATAACTCCTTCATGCTTTTTCCGATTTGCTCGAAACTTCACGTGTGTGATGAAGGTCCGCCCCTGAGCTCATCTGCCTACATCTGGTTACCGCCCCCTGGTGGATGAACGAAATATTGCGTTTTTTTGCTCCTGCCAGGGTTTTTCTCCCTTCTCACCACAGCCCCCGCGTGCCTAAGGCCCCGCGGTGGCGTGGAGTCGCGAGGGCCCGATCATCGCCGCTTGCGGCTTTAATTATTATTATTATTATTATTATTATTCTTCCGACATTTCGTGCCCCAATTTCGCCCCTTTCCCAAATGCGAAAATGCGTATACTTTTGCACGGACGTCCGGCCTGATCCGAAATTCGATATTTTTGGGTGGTCGCACATGGTCGACGCAGAATGGCGGAATAGCGCCCCCTACAAAGTCAAAAATGCCCATAGAGAATTTTGCTATCTAACTTTGTCCTATGCTCACAAAATTCGGTACACATATGTATTATACCCAGATATACAAAAAAGCCTCTTGACCTCATGACCTCAACCCAACAGGAAGTCGGCCATTTTGGTTTTGATTTTTCCCGCCTAAAATTAACTCCTCCCAGAGCGTTCGCCCGATCAAGTTGAAATTAGGTATACCACATCTCCAGACCTAGCTGAGCTTACGTTGTGCTCCGTGAGTCCGTAGGTCAAAGGGCGTGGCTGCCAGCGCTCATCAGACTTTGGCGTTCTCGCCATGTCCATACGTGTGGCTCTCACGCCCACATACTTCATCCAATCAACTTCAAACTTGCTGGACATGATGATGGCTCCGCCCTGAACGTCCCGATATATTAACTTCCTACGTAACTCATAGCGCCCCCCGGTGGTAACAGGAAGTGTACTAAAATTTGAAAATGTACATACTTTGCCCCATCAACTTCATTCCACTTCTACAACATGCAGAACCAGTTGGTGAAGCTACATTATGAAGACTGTGAAGCTACGAGTAATGGCGTCCCTGTGGGGGCGTGGCTAACATTCCTCGCCATGACAATACGTTTGCCCATTGGATGGCTTTATTGAACTCGTATCAACATGAAAATTGGTACACAGGTCCAGGGTCACGACCTCAACGTTTCTATGTGCTCATAGACGATCTCACTCATTCGCCCCCTAGTGGAAACAGGAAGTGACATTTTTTGCATCAACATTGTCCGATTTCCATGAAACTTCACATGTGTGATGAGGGACTGACCCTGAACACACCTGCACGCATCCCATTACTGCCCCCTAGTGGACAAACTTTTAACCGCTCATAACTCCCTCACTCCCGGCGTGCCTCAGGCCCCGCGGTGGCATGGGCGAGCGAGGGCCCGCCATCGCCGCTTGCGGCTTTAATTTCAATTTAAGGCCTTAAAATGTCTAAAATTCTCCTAAAATCTCATAAAGGGTCTTAGGTTGCTTTCACACCTAACCAAGTGGACTCGAGTTCGCTTGGGGGGCTGAAAGTTGCAACATTGTTGCATTATCACTTGGTTCGGTTCCGCGTTCACACTGCAACTTCTGAACCGCACCAAACTTGCGCCCCAAGCGCACCAAACTTTCTGAGCGTCAAAAGTCGACGTCACTCCGCTCGCGACTGACAGACCTGCTGGGTAACAGTAAACATGGAGCAGCATGTGAAGTTGGCTGTTTTGGGGATGTTGTTTCTTTTTTTTATGTACCAATTGCACTTGGCTCAGCAAGCCGTGCTGTACGACCACCATGTAAGGCAGCGAAGCAGAGCGCATTTCGCTCTTACTACTGCACTGAGGACGGAGAAACGGTACCAGAGGAAAAGACGGAGACTGATGAGAGATGTCGAGTTGTTGGCGTTGTTGCTACACAGACGGCGGACAAGATATGTAACCTAACAATAAAATAACCTATGCATTACGTGTGTGTTTAGCAGTGGCGGCCTTAGACAGCTGGGGGCCCGTTTCAATATTTCATATGAGGCCCTACCCTGTTAAACATAAAATTATTTGCCAGCTATGTGCCCATGTGTCGCTGATGCTTTAAACCCTGAAAGGACGCAGTAAACGCACTATCCATGCATCCCAGGTACGCACAACACATTAAGTGTTAAAATCACTATCAGGGCAAGAAACCAGGACTTCGCAGAAAAAACGAGGACTGAAGTTGGTTTTCATCAAAAAGCAAAATCATGTACATTTTCAGACAAACTACAGGCTTTAACAATATTCTGAATTTAAATTGGCAACAAAAGGAATGAGAGCAAAGTGCTCCGCGTTATTTCAGCACCACGGACAAGGAAAGGACGAGACATGCGGACAGACAGACGTCTACAGGTGCTGCGGTGCTGGAGCAGCAGACAGACAGCTGTCTCCTCCATTATTAAAATCTGTAAATAAGCTGCGAATAATATCACATTTTAGCCTGATGAAGCCCACGGGGCGAAACGCGTTGCTGCGGTTTTAACAAATAAATTTATTGAATGTACCCCATTGAGTGCGGTGGAACCTTCTTTTCTTTTTTCATGGTTTTTGTTCCTGACACCACCTGCACCATTGTGGAGTTTTATCTGAGTTGTGCAGGGGCAATCTCTTCTCTAATATCACATTTTAGTTGTGCTCTCGCTGTGTTTTATTTCTCTGTTAAGTTAGGACGTACTCATAGATCGCGTGTTTGGAGGCATTTTAACCTGAGGAAAAAAAGAAAAGAGGAGGAAAGTGATTGACAGACGTCAATCATTACGCAAATGGGCGCACGTCAGGAGGAAAGCAGGAAAAACAAAAGGACATTAGAAACGCTAAGAGAAAAGGAATAATACTGGGAGAAGGAAAACGAGGGTCTATTGATAGTTTGCGGACCGTTTTCAAAGGTAATAGCCTACGTTGTTATTGATATTTCCTGCCTATTGTTAAATAGGAGCGATTAACCTACCGTCGCGGTGTGGCATGATACGCGCATCAGTGGTTGTAGAGCGGATCAGGGGTCGAGTGTGTGACCGCACGGTGGACAGAGCTGTTTGTGTGTGTGGTGGATGTAGGCCTGTGTGTGTATGATAACGGTTGAAACATATAAGGCCGCCTATGGTGTTTAGTCCGCTGAGCTTTCACACTGCATACGAACCGAACCAGGGTTCACTTGCAAACGGACCGAGACCCCCGTTTTCAAGCGGACCAGAGTTCGTTTGTTTGATCCGCACCAGAGTTCGTATGAGCTTTCACACCTGCCCAAACGAACCGGACTATCCGAGCAAACGAACTCTGGTCCGTTTAAAGCGGACCAAAGGAGGACAGTGTGAATGCGCCCTTAAATACGATTTTGAAAGGTCTTAAAAATCTATTGACGTTACTTTTACTTAAAACATGGATAAACTTCAGTCTCGCTTTGAAATGTTTCGATTTTTGAGGACGCTATAACCTAACTACGAGGCGGAACTAAATGTAGGCTACCTGTGCTGCCCGGTCAGAATTGCTTTGCGCGCGCAGCTCGGCGCAGCTCTGTGACAGCTTAGTTAGCATAGCAGCGGAGAAAACATTAAACAGAGGCGAATTACAGCACTTGCATGCATGGGTAAGTGCAAGTTTAATGATTTGTGGCTTCAGAACGAGCAGTTCAGTGCATGGTTGAAGCCGGTGGAGGGAAACGCTTATGAAGCAAACTGCACGTTGTGCAAGAAAACTTTAAAGCTCGGAACATTGGGCGTTAAGGCATTGGAGTCCCACTGCAAATCAGAGAAGCACAAGGCGGTCATAAAATGCCAGCAGAAAACGCCGCCAATTAGCCACTATTGCTCCACATCAGGAGCCGGAGCATCAAGGTCCAGCGCGACCCAGTCTGCTGCAACTCCAGTCGATCTCCGGACAGCGTTTGGGTCTACGCCGACACTAAAAGCGGAGGTGCTATGGACTTTTCATACGGTAACTAAGCACCAGTCATATACTGGTAATGAGAACATTGATGAGCTGTTCCAGATGATGTTCCCGGATTCAGAAATAGCAAAAACATTTAAGTGTGGAAAAGACAAGACGGCGTACATAGCGCGATTTGGATTAGCCGATTACATCAAGAGAGACCTCATCTCCAAAGTTAAGGGACCGTTCGTGCTGATGTTCGACGAAAGCCTGAATCAAACGAACAAGACCAAGCAGTTGGACCTGCATGTGCGTTTTTGGGAAGGCGAGCGGGTCCAGTCAAGGTACCTCGGATCCCAGTTTATGGGGCATGCAACGGCTCAGGACTTACTGAAACATGTCAAGGTAAGGAACATTGCATAATTTAAAAATAAACTTTTTTCATGATTTTTTTCTTATCATCAGGACATAATACCAGAAATACTGAACATAGCATTGCATAATTTTTATTTTAATTTTTCATGATTTTTTTCCTTATCAGCACATACTAGATAAAAATACCACTCTTTAGTGACAGCTTGTGTGTATGTGTGGGTGTGTGTCTTGGGGTCTATGTGTGTGAGTGTGTATGTGAATGTATGTATTTATGTATCTCATGTATGCATATGTGGGGATGGGAGGGTCAGGTTTTCTTGATTTTCTTTTCTTGTTTCTCTTTGTTGTTTTTTATCCTCTGTGAGGCACTTTGTGCTACCCAGTGCCATATGAATAAATTGATGATTGATTGATGACCAGAAGTAAGAGAAAAAGACTCAGACAATACCTTGAACTATAAAATTGCAATGGTCAGATTTAATGTTTATTTATTTTCATTTCAGGAGTGTGTGGAGCAACTTAACCTCAGGAACCTAGTTTCCATCTCCATGGATGGGCCCAATGTGAATTTCAAATTTTTGCAACTTTTCCAACAAGAGTATGCAGAACTGAATGGAGGTGCTCAGCTTGTTTCCGTGGGTAGCTGTGGACTGCACACATTGCATAATGCTTTTAAAAGTGGATTCACCATGTGGCAGCTGGACAAACTTTTGAGAGCCATGCACAACCTATTCCACAATGTACCAGCAAGGAGAGAAGATTACAGCGCTGTCACAAAATCCACCACCTTCCCCTTACCGTTTTGTGGTCATCGGTGGATAGAGAACTTGCCTGTGGTAGAGAGGGCTATTCAAGTCTGGCCATCTGTTCAGCAGTATATGGATGCAGTGAGAAGAAAGAAACTCCCAAACCCGGGTACAGCATCCTTCGACACAATCGAAGCAGCCATGAAAGATCCACTCATCTTGGCCAAGTTAGAGTTCTACATGACTGTTACCAGGACATTCAATCCCTTTTTGAAGAGGTATCAAACAGACGAGCCAGTGATGCCTTTCTTCAGCAAAGACTTGGCTGAACTGATCAAGGTAATGATTTTTATGGAAACCACACCACATGATCATCACAGCATTCTTGTCACTATAGATAAGACCTAGCTAATTGGTGTGTTCACTGTGTTATTGAAGAATAGATACATGTACAGATACATTTGTCAGTTTTTGTTGATGCATTAGAATTTTGATAATGATGCATTGTGGATACAGGGGACTAATTTTGAGATTCTCTTTTGACAGAGTCTACTCAGGCGCTTTGTCAAGCGAGAGGTCCTGCAAGACATCAGCACACTGCAGCTAACCAAACTAGATGTAGCTGATAAAAAAACCTGGCACCAGCCAAAGCACATCGACATCGGCTTGGGTGCTGAGTCAGCCCTCAAGGTAGTATGATCATTTAGAAAGATAATTTTATAAATTGTAGTCAGGATGCAAGCAGCACATGTCATTACAATACTATTTACAGCTTGTTCCCTTTTCAGAGCAGCAACAGTTCAGAGCTCAGAGTCCTTCAATTTAGAATGGACTGCATACAGGGACTGTCAAACATCGTCAGTAAAGTGCAAGAGAAGAGCCCCCTGAAATATCCAACAGTTAGGCACATGGCGTGTCTGGACCCCTCTGCCATTTTCAGAGACCCAGACAGGTGCAAGAGGCAGATGAAATGTCTTGTTCAGACATTTCTGCAAGACAAACAGCTAACAGGAGGTGTTCCTGCTGGTAGGAATAGTTGTGGAATTTTAGTTCTGGTTTTGAACAAAAGTAAGAGGTCGGCACTAGCATAGTGATCAGTCAATAGTCTGTGTGTTACAGCCAGACTTTTTTGCTACACTTTTAAATTGACAAATAATTTATTAGTAACAGGCCAATCATTGACATAAATTCACATAATCAATTGTAGTACTATTTCTACAAGTTTCTCTATTTTCAGTTGACTTATAATTTTCTGTGCGCTTTTTTTTCCTCTACTGGATCTCTTACTTTTGTTATTTTTTCTCCACATGGTTTTGCACCTGTTCTGTGTGCATTTTCTCATGTGTTGTATTGGAATAGGCTTTGACATTGTACACTATTATAACCAAATTTAGAACAGTGACTTTCTTCACCATTATAACCATTACAGGATGTTGATATAATGTAATGACTTATCTACTCCCTTTTTCTTGTCCCCTTTTCTGGTGTCTGATTTTTTATATAGGTGATCTCATTCTCCAACAATTTGAGGCCTTCCTGTCCCTTGAGAGCAGAAACGAAGAGTTCCCCTCCTTCCAACCCATGCAAGAGAGGCTAGACACCTTCTTGTACGGTTTCCTTCACAGGCCCTATCCAGAACTTTGGACATTTTGCCAGAAGCTGCTCATTTTGTCCCATGGACAGGCCACTGTGGAGAGAGGTTTTTCGGTAAACAAGGAAGTTGAAACGTGTAACATGCAGGAGGACACTGTTGTTGCGCACAGGCTTGTGTGTGATTATGTCACTCAACATGGTGGGGTGACCAAGATTCCCATCACGAAAGAGCTCTTGACTTCTGCAGCATCAGCCAGGTCCAAGTACCGCGTCTACCTTGATCAAGAGAGAAGGAAGAAGGAGTCTGATGAACAGGGAAAGAAGCGAAAGGCTTTAGAGGATCACCTGGAAGAACTAAAAAAGAAAAGGAAAACTGTCCAAGAGGTTTCTGAAAGTCTGGCCAGAGATGCAGACAAGCTTGCAGAAGAGGCGGAGGGCAAGGCGGGCACTCAGATGGCCCAGCTCATCACAAAGTCAAATGCTCTGAGGAGGAGCTACAAGGAAAAATTAGCAGAGCTCAAGAATATTGTGGAGGAGATTGCAGCCACGGGACAAGAGCTCAGATAGTTCTTTTGTGCATGCACACGCAGGCAGGCACACACACACATAATGGCTGTTGCCTGTTTACTTGTTTTGCCAGTTTACCAATATAGTTTGGCAATTTTTTTATTCTAACTTCCAAACAAATCTTGGTTCAGAGGTTTCTGGTGTTTTTAGTTAGGTTAATCGTTTTGTATTCCAATGTGAAAGACCTGTGAATAAATTCATATAATTTGCAAGTAATTCCGGGCCTCCAGTTTTCCTTCAAGTCTTTTGTACTTTTTTGCCAGTATCGATGTGAAACGGGTCTTAAATTGTATTCATTATGGTCTTAAAAAAGTCTTAAATTTGGCTTGTTGAAACCTGCAGAGACCCTGTACTTTGTTTTGCATGGCACCCAGTATTATGATACTAATAAAATACAACAAACGTTGCACTTTGCCGACTGTGTCAACTTTCTTACCGTCATCCAGCTCAGGCTCATCGGTGTCCCCACCCCCTCTTATCCCCATGATGGTCGGGGAGCCCATCAATGCTGCCACCCGTTCCTCCTGCTGTGATAGAGTCAGGTCCGGATCAGACTGACCTCCTCCAGTCTGGGTGCTGCTGCGCCCGTTTTTTGGTAGCAATTTTCATATCGCTCCATTTTTTTTTAACCTACATGTAAAGGATTTGTATTTTAGCAGTTGTACATTTATATTTATTATTATATTATATTATTTATTTTATATTTTACAAGAAATAAAATACAACCTCGGCTGGACTCCGTGCATCAACACCGACGCTGTTCACCGCCGCTGTTATCTTGGCCCAAACTGCGTTTTTCTGTGTCCCTTTAATCCCGCTTTTTAGGGAACCAAATAATATTATTTTGTTTCGTTCCACTTCAGTGGTGATAACCTCTATTTCTGCCTCTGAAAAGTTACGTTTCTTTGCCGTCCTTCGAGTCTCCATGTCGCAAAGAGGGCGGGGGAGGCCTCTGAAGCATGAATATATAGGGGCGTGTCATTTAAATTACGATTGTTTCCAGCCGCCGGATTTATCAATGCCTCGCCGGTTCTACGCCGAAATCAGCAGCGTATACACTTTTAGTGAATCACACGTGACACTTGGCGTACACTGATATTTACACCAGAATCTACACCAGATCCTGCGCAAGTTTCATAAATGAGGGCCACTGGGAGGAGGGAGCCTAAAGTGGGAGAGGAGGTCGGAACGCGCAACAGAGGCAAGGGCGCGTGTAACAAGCGCGCAGACAAAACAACAGAAGTCTACGGGTCTCGTAAGTGTGCTCAATCAATGCTGGGGATGATATCTTGATTTCGGACATTCCCGATAAATGGTGCCAGAAGGACACACTTGCGTGCTATCACCAAGGACCCCTTTACTGTTGCCAGTATTTCCACAAAAGGTGTAACCACTAGCTGCGTTTCCACTGCAGGAGTTCCTGGTAAGGAGCCGTCCTGTCACTCGGCCCTCTCGGTGGCCGTGTCTCCACTGCAGACAGGACCCACCGGGCTTTTATGGCGACGTGCAGCAGTTTCGATCATTGCGTGGTCGTTGTTGTTTTTTTCTGTCAGCGTAGGCGCTTTTTTTAAAAAAAAAAAGAAAAATGCCATCTCGATCGTCACGTAATCCCGCGATCGCCCATTTACCACCAGGGTTCCTACGCAGTATGGAAAGTATGGAAAAGTATGGAATTTGATTTTATAATTTTCCAGATCTGGAAAACAGGGCCGGCTCTAGGCATAGGCGAAATAGGTGGTTGTCTAGAGCGCCAACTGCTGGAGGGGCGCCGCCAGTCAAGGAGAAAAAAAAAAAGATAATAATAATGATTTATGTCCGCTGGCGCCCCCTCACTTAGTGTTTTCTGTGTAGAAAAAAACCCCCAAAACAAATAAATAAACAATGACAAACATGTTCCTAAATTGTGTATAGTCACACACACAGCAGATACCTGTCTGCAGCAGGAATGCTCTCAAGCCGTTTTCTTGTTAGAAACGCCACATTTTTAACAGCAGAGTCGTTCAGAGGGATAGAGAGAGAGAGAGAGAGAGATGGCGAGAGAAGCAGTGAGGATGACGACGGTGCTTCAGAAGCTGAAAGTTCTGACTAATTTGATGAGGAAGATTATGAAAAAAGAGAGAGTAGAGATTTCAGCCTGCTCAGACAGCAGGGCCAGTGGGCCACAGCTCCAGATCAGCTCCAGCTCTGTATTCACACCTGCTGAGCTATCAAACTAGTCTTTTTTTTTTTTTTTTTTTTCTCTTTTTACCTCTCAAACAGTGCCACAATGACAACACATATAGGGTACATTATATAGGCTAAATATTGTAAATTTTGTGTGTTTTTTGTCTATTTAGTTGATATTTGGAAAACATTTCTCATTTAGGGCTACACACATCTCATGAAGTTTGAAATGTAACGTGAAGTCAATATTTAGCTTCTGTTATCCCACATTTGAGACATTTGGTGAGAATGACAGTTAGGCCGAACATTTATGCTCAAAAAGCAATTTCACTTTTTTTTTTCTACACTTATCGCCTTATATCATGCAGTATATTCCACTGCTTTTGTGAAGCCCAGACTTTCGTATACCCATTTCAAGCACCACAACAGTTTGTTCTCATGATTGTGAAGAGACTAATTTTTTCATGTCTTCACCCAGGATTTACTCAATGCAATTTTACTGATTGTTGTGCAAATTGTGTATCTCAGGGTCAGAGGGGACATAGAGATACACTGCTATATTATCGTTATGATCATTATGATCATTGTTGGGGGGGGCGCCTGAGAGTAATCTCGCCTAGGGCACCAAAATGGCTAGAGCCGGCCCTGCTGGAAAAGTATGGAAAATTTAAACTATTGTATGGAAAAATATTCATGTTTCCAAGACTTCTATCATTGTTCTATTTTCTAAAAAAAAAGAAGAAAATATAAAACAAAGAGAAATGCATCGATCTGTTTTTAAGGCGCTTGGCAGCGCAGCTAAAAATGTTTGTGTGAGAGCACACAGACGGTTACGGGTCCCGGAAGACATTTGGGCAGATTTCTCAGCAGGTGGCGGTAATGCTCCCTGAAATAGGTAGCACTGCCATTACACTCCGGTCCGGTAGGTGGCAGGCTGGCAGCAATGCACCTGTAAACTGGATGCCAGCCACCAAGCAAAACCAACAGAAGAAGAAGACGGGCAGGTGAACTAGCTACTGCTCGTGAGCGAGCTAAAATGGGAGGATGTAAATTTTCAGAGGAGTGGCTAAAAAATCCCAAATACAAAGGCTGGTTGGCAAAGGATACCGGGCAGACAAGAAAAGCAAAATGCAGACTTTGCATGAAGTCCTTCGACATCTCCAACATGGGGGAGGCGGCGGTGCTGAGCCACATGATGGGGAAGAAACACAGCCGCCTCTTCGCTACGTTTTTAAGTCAACCCAGCGAACTTGATGAACGGTGTAGTAGTAGTAGTAAACCTTTATTTTACCAGGCAAGAATTGCTAAGAATACATTCTTATTAAGGCAATGGCCTGGTAGGAGGTGAAAGACCTCCTAAGGGGAAGGGAGAGGGGGAGTAACATTAAAATATAAACAATAAAAGCACATACAACAACAGTGACACAAAAGAAGAAAGACTAAAGACAATAAGCCAACATAATGCAATGACATACCATAAAATGACAGTTAGTTTGACGTACAGTGACATACAACCAGTTATGTAAGGACGGTGAGAACAGTATTGAACATTATGAATTCAGTCTGTTTGTTTTAGGTAACCGTGTTAATTTCAAATGTTTACATACTGAAATTAATTATGTTTAAGTTAGGTTACCAGACCTGTCATGTTTATTGTATGTTTACTTTATTTGCACAATCAATCAATAGTATATTACGATAAGATGGCTACAGTGCACTGACATGCCGTCTATAATAGCAGACTAATTAATGTGTCTCATAGTGTTGTGTTGTTCACGAGTGATTCGTTCGAAGGAACGAATTATTTAAGTGAACGTACTGACTAGAATCACTTCCTGACCTGATTCGTTCCTTTCTCAGTTCAGTAGTTGAGCTCAGCAGCGAGCGTGCAGGCCGACAGTGGAACTGCTGTGTGGTCTGTGAATCACTGACTGACCTGCCAATCTGGTGGCGGAGACTCTCGTTGCGAGGGAACGGTGCATGTTCAGTGATGCGTTCACTGACAGTCGGGGCTGAGGGCTCCAGTTCACTCTCTGTCCGCGTGGTTCACTGACAGTCGGGGCTGAGGGCTCCAGTTCATTCCGTGTCGTTCGCGAACGTACTGACACAGTGATTCACGTCCGCGCTGCCACTCACTCACTCATTACCTGCGAACCTACTGCGCACACAGAGAACTGCCGCTGAGGACGTGATTCAGGTTTGCGCTGCCACTCACTCATGATTCGCGAACCTACTGCACACACAGAGAACTGCCGCTGGGGAAGCTGTTACTCACTCACTGGTGATTCGCGAACCTGCACCAGAGAACTGCTGCTGCAGACGTGATTCAGGTTCACGTACTGTGCTGAATGTAGCACTGTGTCACTCACTGCCTGGTGTACTGCATGCACAGAGCTGTGTAGCGTCATGTTAAGTGAATGTACTGTGCACACAGTTCACCGTGTAGTAATATTTGCTGCTTCTCCCACGAATGTCTGTACTGTACTGTATTACGCCCCCCCCCCCCCCCCCGGGGTTTTTTTTTGGAACCGGCGACGAAGACCGTAACATCTGACGGGGGGGGGGGGGGATTTTTTTAACGACACATTTTAAGGAACTGATTCTAGTGATTCAGTACAGTCAAAAGAACTGCCGATCCCATCACTAGTGTGAGTTAGACCCGCTGTGGCCGCAGCGTAGAACCACAGTGACTCTGCCACAGTCTAATAGTTAAGTGGGGGGAGGTGAGGTGACGGCTTAAATGTTACGTGACACGGGGACAGCTCTCCATTTCGACACACCTCTACTTCGACACCCCGCTGTTCCGAAATACCCCCACTTCGAAACACCGCTGTTCCGACCCCCCCCCCCCCCCCCCATCCCCATCCCCATCCCCATCCCCATCCCCACAGCTGTCCAATGTCCAAGGTGCTGAACCGCGTGACATTGTTTACACTGTGTTGTGGCTTGTCTGTGAAACGTGCGCTGCTCAGGGACTGGGCAGATCTGTCCCACTTGCTTTCTCCCCGACTCCGTTGTTGGAGATCTCCCACACAGTAAAAGAAATACACCCCCCCCCCCCCCCCCGCTCGAGCGCGGCCAGACCCGGCTTGAGCTCACAGGGGCGCGAGGCTGCTGCAGCCGCCACTCGTGCTGACAGCTGACTGAGCGAGATGCTTTGGTTGGGCTTAGGCAATGAAGAAAAGAGTTGGTTAAGTTTAGTAAAAAAGACCAGGTAGAGGCTAGACAGGCCAGAAGCATAATGAACATTATAAGTGATTAATATTAAGTATTTGCTTGTTTTGCAGTTAATTATGCACATGATCCATTTCGACCCCAAAAAGGAAAAAAGGATCAATGCGCACTGCATGCTGGGGGTTTCCCCCAATAGCCTTTTCGGAGTAGCGGGGTCTTTAGAAAAAATAGAAAACCCCGCTATTACGATGAATGGAAGTCTATTGTCGGAAAGGCGGGGCTTCGGAAAGGCGGGGTGTAACCACGTGACACATATTTCAGAGTGACGGCCAGTTCACTTTTTACCGCTTGTGTGTTTAACGTAGACTCCAGTGTCATGATGCGCTGAAAAAAAACGTATGCTCCAAGTCTCCGTTGCCATGGTTACTAACAAGCGTTTGAGCCAGCGCAGTAATAGTAGGCCTACTGCAGAGCGATAGATATAACAGAGTGGCGACAGCCTTTGAGTTGAGTTGAGATTGTTGAGTTGAGATTACTTTATTTATCCCATAGGGCAATTCTGTTTCTACAACTGACCGCCACACCATAATCACATACACAGGCATACATACAATTGAGGAGGAAGTGCAAGGACAGTGCAAATTTGCAAGTTTGAGATCAAGTAAGATAAAATACAAAAATGTAATAAATACATGAAAGAGCAATATACGTAAAAAACACATTGTCAACAACAGTACTAAAAACTAAAAACTACAGCTTCAAGCCAGCTGAGCATTCAACAAACTAATGGCCGAGGGCACAAAAGACCTTGAATAACGATTGGTCTTCCTAAGAGGCTGCATGTAGCGTCGCCCTGACGGCATCAAGATGAACTCACAGGCCAGAACATGATTCTGATTATTAATGATGCATGCTGCCATTTGTGAGACCCGTCTTTCCCAAAGGGAGTTCAAGTCAGTAAGTTGGGTGCCAGTAATTTTCGAGCAGACTTTCACAATGTTATTTAAACAGTTCCTGTCCTTCACTGCCAGAACGTTAAACCAGCAGACGAAAGAGAAAGTGAGGAGGCTCTCAATATATGAAGAGTACACAGTACATAAAATAGAATTTGAGACCCCGAAGGAACTGATTCTCCTCAATAAATGAATCCTCTGTTGAGTCCTTTTGACCACTGAATTGGTGTTGATGTCAAATTTAAGCTGGGAGTCAAACAGAGTACCCAGATATTTGTATGAATCAACAATTTCTACATCCTCCCCATGGATCGTGCTTGCAGTGGTGTTTGCCTTGTGTTTCCTGAAATCAATAACTAATTCCTTAGTTTTTGAAACATTAAGGTCAAGAAAGCTGTCGTCACACCACTTAACAAAATCAGGAAGAGCACAACCGTGATCTGACTCTGTGCCTTGAAGAAGTGACAACAGAGCCGTATCATCTGAAAATTTAACAAGGAAGCTGTCTGCTTTAAGGCACCTACAGCTATCAGTGTATAGAATAAAAAGTAATGGGGAAAGGACACATCCTTGTGGTGAGCCAGTGTTAGAGATCAGAGTTTTGGACAGGACCCCGTTGACTAAAACCCGCTGTGTCCTGTTAGTTAAAAAATTTAAAAGCAAGGTTAAAAGATGATCAGGCAAATTAAAATAAGACGCTAGTCTCTCGATTAAAATATGTGGTAGCATCTTATTAAAAGCCGAAGAAAAGTCGGCAAATAAAAGCCTGACATGGGATTTGGGTTTCTCCAGGTGTTTGTATATGTTATCGAGAATAAAAAGCTTAGCATCGTCCACTCCCTTATTTCTTTGGTAGGCAAACTGAAAAGGATCAAGTCTGTCTACCACAAGAGAAAGAACCTCATTTTTCAAAATTTTCTCAAAATTTTTCACCACGAGAGAAGTGAGGGCCACAGGTCTGAATGCTTGTAATTCCCGGGGGTTTTTAACTTTGGGAATGGGAATAATTGTGGAACATTTCCAAATTGAAGGGAGAGTGCATGTGTCAACACACTTCTGAAAAAGATGAGTAAAAACACCACTAAGTTGCTCTGCGCAGTGGTGCAGTGTGCGACCGCAAATATTGTCAGGACCTGGAGCTTTACTCTTTTTGGTTTTCTTAAATAGAACCATGACTTCATCTTGAGATATCATTATATCATTTTGAGGTATCAGGGAGTTCCTTAACCTGGAAAGATCGGGAGTTAGGTCAGACCTTTCAAAACGTGAAAAGAAAGCATTGAAAGTATCAGGCAGACTGTCATTATCAATTCCATTTATTCTTATAGACTGCTTGGTCTCATTACAATGATTAATTGCTGCCATGGATTTGATGCCCTGCCAGGCTGACCTAAGATCACCGTTTACATATTGGTTCTCTATTTTATTCCTGTATTTCCTTTTGGCCTTGGCTATTTCAGTCCTTACATCTCTGGATGCAGCCTTTCTGTCCTGAGGGTCACCTGAAAAGAAGATCTTTTTCTTCCTATTAATTGTTGTTTTTAAGTCTTTGGTTACCCAGGGTTTGTTATTTGGAAAAACAACAACAGTTTTCCTTGGAATATGTGTGTCCTCACAAAAAGTGACATAGGAAGAAACTGTATCAATGAGTTCATCAATATTGTCACCACATCCATCAGTAAAGCATTGCCAGTCAGTACATTCAAAACAAGCTTGGAGGGAGGAGATGCTGTCCTCTGACCACATTTTCACAGTCTTAGTCACTCTCTCCAGACGTCTGATGCATGGCTCATAAACTGGAATTAAGAAAATACTGTTATGGTAAGAGGCCCCCAACCCAGGCATGAGAATGGATTTATAGCCATTTTTAACATTCCCATAGCACAGGTCAAGTGTGGTGTTCTTCTGAGTGGTTGGACAGGTCACGTATTGTTCATATGACCTCAAGGGCCTATCTAGACGGACATGATTTAAATCCCCTAAAAAGAATTTGGGAGCCTCACTGCAGATGGAATCCAGCTTGTGTGACAGGTCCGAAATCACCTGGATGGCTGCAGTGGCATTGGCACGGGGATGAATATAGATCAGTGTGAAGAACAGTTGAGGGAACTCACGTGGGAGATAGAAGGGGCGTAGAGAAATAGAGAGTAACTCGATGTCGGGGGTGCATATTCTCTCCCGCACATGTATCGTTTTACAGAACCTCTCATTAACATAAAAGCAGACGCCCCCTCCGCGGCTCTTCCCGGTCACGTCCTTGGAGCGGTCCAGTCTGATGGGACAGCCGAAGCCGGTGAGCGCCAGCTCACTGTCCAGGTCGCTCTCGTTCAGCCACGTCTCCGTGACTCCAAGCAGGCAACATTCCCTCATTTCCCGTCTGTATTTTACCAGACTTTCCAACTCATCAATATTCCGCCTCAGGGACTGTGCGTTCGATAAGAAGATAGAGGGTAGGGGGGGCAGCCGGCGTCTGTCATCCAGGCAGAGCTTTTTTACTCTGCGCTTAATTCCACCTCTTCTCCCTCTTTTCCTCCGCTGTGGCCGCACTGGCTGGTGCGTACGAGGGGCAAAAATCTCCGGCGGGATGGTAGTCGGGATCTCACCCTTCCCTGCAGCTCGGAGTGACAGGAGAAGCTCCCTGTTGATAGCAATCCGGCTACCATGCTGGACAGCGAGTTTCCCCCCGTGACAGACGCTACAGACAAGCGTCAAAATAGAAGCGAGTGCAAAAAGATGCACTAACGATCCCATAATCCACATCTTGATCCCGCACTTGAATCCTCTCACGCACAACACTGAAGCACACTATAACAACACTTAAAACATAGTAAAACAAAAAATCTGCGGTGCAGCTGTAGTGGGTCGCACGCCACGGAGCGCCCCGGAAGATGTCGCCGCCAGCGTGGTCACGTGGTTCATGGAGCCCCCAATAGTTCCAAACACAGCTCCCGCTGCCCTGTTCTCCTATGGGACAGACAGCGGTGAGCTTGCTTTTGAACGGTAAATATTAAAAATAAACATTACACCGGTACATTTACAACTGTTTATGAATCACTGTACATACAAGAATGTAATTTATGTGTATTGAGTGGCTGGGTGACAACTGAAAGCAGCGTAATCAGACTATTTCTCGTGTGTGTGTATGTGGAGTTTTTTTTTTTTTGGAGGGAAAGCTTGGTGTAATGGTAAATATTAAAATAAACCGTACGCAGGTACATAAACAACTGTTATTGAATTACTGTACATACAGAAATGTCAGTTGTGTGTATTGAGTGGCTGGATGACAATTAATAATTAATTGTTCCGCCCACGGAACGGTCTGAAGTGGGGAGGTAGCACCAACATCTCCAGAATTTTTTTTAAGACCAACCCATAAACATATATATTCTTGCCATACATTGTTAGAAAGCTTAGACTGCCCCGATTAATTCAAGTTCACGCACAATTTTTTTGGTTGCTCACAGCCCTAACAGGATTAGCATTTATGTCGGCTAGCCGCTAAGCTAACGTATGATGCGTACATACCTTTTAAGTCTTCCCTTTATCCACAACGACCATCTTATGACACAGGACTTTATGTACAGCTCGCCAAGTACCCATGCTTGTGAAATATGAAATTTGTCTCCTTCTAACTGAAATACTTTCCCCAATATATCCATGTATTTGGTCCAACATGTAACTTAACAGCGCATCAAAACAAAAACCTGCATTTTACGACTTGCACGTCAATCTATGAGTACATGTGACTGAATGTTTACATCCGTGAGGTCTTCCTGCTTCAAACGACACCACTCAGGAGCCAATTGGTACCGAGGTTGGGCCGGGACATGTCTTGAAAGCCAATGAGGACATGTGACGACGACAAACGTGGATTTGATTGACAGCTGTTTGTCAAAGTCACAGAATCACACAAACACTTAAACAATAATCCTGAGAGTGTTACCTTTCCAGTGATACCAGGCACATCTCTGAATCTCAAACTATGTGGGATCTGTGCTGCTCACAACTTGGACATGTAGTTTAGGCAAAAAAACAACAACATAAAAATAGGGACATGTTTTAAGGGGTTAAAGCAGCACAATTACAATAATATTCCTGTGTGTTTAGTTTTTTTGGGATAGAAAGCCTTGTGTAATGGTGAATATTAAAATAATATGTACACAGGTTACTGCTGTTATTGAATTACTGTACACATAAAACAATTCAATTAAACATTTTATTTAAACAAGAACAGTTGTGTGTGTGTGTCTATGAGAACAACAAAAAATGAAAGACAAGGTATGAAGGGTCTTATGTCATACAGCAGAACAAAGGGTGGGGCAATGAAATGGTAAAAAAAAATAAAAAAAAAAAAAACACGTTTACTGCAGGCACAACTATGTACAAAACTCTTGAAGTCCAAATTCCACTGCCTGACTTCAGGTTGTCATAGTAAAGACTTCACTTGAGACATCTTTCAATATGGTGGACCAGAAGAACTTCCACCTCAAGCGCAGAGAATGTGAGGCTGTAGGCAAGCCTCCTTCATTTAAGGATCCTTCTTCATGAAAAAGCACAAAAGAAAGCAGAAAACACAGCTCACAGCACTCTATACGTATCCAGTCTAAGCATATTCTGCCATTACAAACATATTGTTCACAGGAAGCAAAGGAGCAGCATTAATTTCAGGAAGTAGTGGAGCTGTGCATAGAGCCCATTGACTTAAAATGAGATGGAAAACTTGGTGTTCAGTTCCAAAAAAGCTGGTAGAATCAACTCTTGAGTATATTCACCTTTGTATGTTCCAAGTCACTCATTCACCATGGCAACCCCAGACAAACAAGGAGAAACTTATCTCACCCTGTTGGAACACAATGACATAATGCAAGTCAGAGGGATATGGTTAGTTGTCACCCGCTCTCAGTGATTTTCTGTGATGTTTGACAGCTTGTATTTATTTACATTTACCATTGTATAGATCAGTGATCATACCATGGTTGGCTGTGCAGCTTTTGGATGCACCAATCGGTCGGAGAAAGGCCATCGGATGTATGGTTTCCCCAAGGACACAGACCGACGGAAAAGATGGCTGGCAATGGTCAGCAGAAAGAACTATGAAGTGATGGGAAATCACAACAATAGAAAAATTTGCCAGGTAAATAATATTGACAAAGTTGACATGACATCATCAGAACAGACCTGTGATTTTCAGCCTCCTTTCATATTTAATAGAGGAGGGACAATACATGACAGCAATAATTTCAGTTATAAGTATGATAGAGTCTAAAAACATACTATTTTCATGAAGAGTGGGAAACACGGTGTTGTGTTACGATTGTAAAGAATTAATGTTACAAAACACAAGTAGCTCTCGACCATTGTCATTTCCTAAAAGCTCTCAGAGGAAAACAGGTTGGAGACGAGGCAAAGACAATAATGACATTTCAATGATATTTGATGTACAGTACAGGCCAAAGGTTTGGACACAACTTCTCATTCAATGTGTTTCCTTTATTCTCACTGAAGGCACCAAAACTATGAATGAACACATGTGGAATTAACAAAAAAGTGTGAAATAACTGAAAACACGTCTTTTCTTCTTTGTCTTCTCTTTCTTCTTTTCTTCTTCCTCTCCTTCTTCCTCCTCCTCCTCTATCTCTGCCCCCACCAATTCTAGTTTCTTCCACCCTTTGCTCTGATTACTGCTTTGCACACTCTTGGCATTCTCTTGATGAGTTTCAAGAGGTGAACCTGACCTGAAAATGGTTTTCACTTCACAGATTTGCCTTGTCAGGGTTCATTAGTGGAATTTCAGTGAGAATCTACAATGTAAATAGTCATGAAAATAAAGGAAATGCATTGAGTGTGTCCAAACTTTTGGCCTGTACTGTATACAAAGGAAACTGATCTTACCAATCTCCCTGCAGGTACATTTCGAGGACAACCAATTCCTTGCCACCAAAAAAGGCCACTTCAGGTTAAGATCCGATGCTGTGCCCACAATTTTCCTTCACCGTTCAAAGCCTAAGAGGAGGAAAGTCCCCTCACGGGGCATGCCTTCAGGAGTGGTTATTGAAGGGAGCAATGACCACACATATTGCAGAACATCTGATCTCGGTATGACACAGTTAACAACATATCCCATTTCATCTAATGCAAGGACAGACTACATTCCAAATGCAGCTTTCAGCTTATTAGATGCAGCATAAAAACAATGTGAGGTTGGTGAATCAGAGACATAACATTATGACCAGATTGGCTGAATCCTATTTCCTGTCCATATTTAAAAATCTGATGGCTTCCACAAGCCATTGCAGAGTGAATCGGGCAATGTCAATAGATAAATCTACAGGCATCTTCATCCATAGGTAAAAGATAAACTTTATGTACATGTAATTAGTCCAGGGGTGTGGCAGATGATCTGTTTCACATAAAGATAATGTTCTGCTTAATTGGAGTGTAGTGTACCCTTAAACAGGAGATAAAAGTAGGTACTAATGTAAAGGGAGCATAAATGCATATTAACTGCAACAACACCTTGTTATTATTACAGAAAATGAGGAAGAGGTTGAGGTTGAGGCAGAGAGTCAAGGCAGGGACCTACCAGGAGAGGGCAAAGGAGAGGTCAGCAGTCTGCCAGGGACCAGTGTGCTAGGGCCCACTCATGATAGGGAGAGTGTGGAGGAGGACCTCAGGAAGAATCTTGAGCTGGAGACAGTCCTAAGAAGAAAAGCGGAAAGGGCTCTTGCTAAACAAAAAAGAATAAATTTGCAATTGAAGATAAAGTACAATTTAATTCAAAATAAATTCAAATCAGTTTTCAACAGCGACCAAATTAAACAATTAGGCAGAAGGAAGAAAGGAGGAATGCGCTGGAGCAATGAGACCCTAAAAAAAGCAATACAAATTAGATTCACTGCTGGCACAACTGGCTACAAAACCCTACAGTGTTTCCCCCAGAAAACTTGTTAGTTAAGGTGGTGTCTGACCTGTCGACGGGGGGGGGGGGGGGGGGGGGGGGGGGGGGGAAGCGCTGCGCTTAACAGGAAAGCGCTGCGGGAAACCCTGCCCTACAAAAAATGAAAATCCCCCTCCCCGACATTAGGACCACCCAACGAAGAATACAGCATGTCAAAATGGAGCCTGGAGTGTTGGGTGAAGTTTTTGAGATGCTGAAGCTCAAAACAGCTGGAATGAACAGGATGGAAAAAGAGTGTGTCCTTACCCTGGACGAAATGGCCATCAGCCCAGGTGTGGAGTTACATATGGGAACAGGGAGGCTGTTTGGAAATGTCACACTGCCTGGTCACACAGGGCAGGCAAACCATGCGTGTGTGTTCATGCTGGCTGGGGTAACAACGCGCTGGAAGCAAGTTGTTGCTTACCACTTCAGCAGTAACTCTACTGATGGCTCAGTTTACAAACCCATCGTAATTGCCATAGTAGAGGCTGCAGCTTCTGTAGGGCTCCATGTCAGAAATGTCACCACTGACATGGGGAGTCCTAATAGGGCCATGTGGAAGTCCTTTGGGGTGACCTGTGATCAGCCATGGATACCCCATCCTGTTGAGCAAAACTAACGGCTCTATTTCATGGCTGATGTTCCACATCTCGTCAAGAATTTGAAGAGTGCCCTCGTCCGTGGTCAGACCATCACCATTCCAGAAGATGTGGTGGACAAAGAGCAGCTGGGGTCCAGAGTGGTGTCTGTTCATCCCTTAAAGGATCTTGTGTCCTTTCAGGAGAGCATGGCACTAAAGCTGGCTCCAAATATGTCCAAAGGCATCCTGGAGCCTAACCACTTTCAAAAAATGAAGGTCAGTTCTGCCATGCATGTGTTCAGCAAGTCAACAAGCGCTGCCTTGAGATACCTGGTGGAGGAGGAGCAACGACCACAGTCCTACCTCGTGACATCATGGTTTTTGGAGAAGATGGACCACTGGTTTGACCTCATGTCATCCCGCAATGTGGTAACTGCCCTGAGCCATTTCAAAATGGAGGAGTATGACAAGGCCATCAGCTTCCTCCAGGATAGCATCCATCTTTTTCGGGGCCTGAAAATTGGTCAGCCGGGCAGCTGGAAGCCAGTCCAGACAGGACTAGTGATGGCCACAACAGCGATCCTGGAGATACAGCGAGACCTGTTAAGCCAAGGGCACAAATTTGTGTTAACAAGCCGCTTCACTCAGGACTGCCTGGAGAACACCTTCTCTTGCATACGTCAGAGGAACCCCATCCCAACACCAGCAGAGTTCCACTACGCACTGCGAGCTATCACTGTGGGACAGTTCCTCTCAACAGTGCATACTGGTAGTTACCTGGATGATGGATCTGACCATTTAGCAGAGTTCTTGAACATGAAGAGCAGCAGCTGCAGTCCTCCTGCGGTTATGAGGGTAGAGCAGCTGGAAGATCCGACATCACCACCTGACTTCACCAAAACGGAGTCCTGTGTCCTCTACCACTTGGCAGGATACATTGTGAAGAGGGTCATCAGCTGTTCACTTTGTGAGAAATGCCAGTGCGCACTAATTGAAAAAGAAAATGCAGATGAAAATGAGAGAGCTGTTCTTCTCCGATTAAAGGAGTTCAAAAGGGGGGCACTTTACCGGGCATCTGATGAGGTTTTCACTCTCATTCAGGATGTGGAGCAGCTGTTCCGTGTGAGGACAGGTGATTCCCTCATGGAGTCCACCAATGCAGTGGCAATGCTGGAACAAGAGGCCATGCAACTCCACAGCAACCTTCCCTCATGCCATGATCTGAAGACAAAAATTCTCTCCAGATACATCCGGCTGAGGTTGAGGATTGCATCAAAGTGCATCTGGGCTGCGAAGAAGGAAAATAATGCAAAAGTGTGCTTTGGCAGCAAGAGTCAGAGTAAAGGGGCAAAAAAGAGTCAACATAAAACATCTGCACCAAAGGTCACAACATCTAGGCCACTGCCAAACACCTTACTCGTTGCCATGGATGTACTTGGTCTTACCACTCCTTGGCCACTACCAGCAGCCTCCAGTGGTGTCTCATTCCAGCAGCTGCAGCCAGCTGCCAGCAGCAGCCACATCTACCAGCCACCACCAGCAGCAGGGGCCAGCAGCAGCCACACCTACCAGCCACCAGGGACAGCCACCGCCACCATCAAGAGCCATCAGCTGCTTGTGGAAGCCAACACCACCAGCCAAGGCCCACAGCAGCAGCAGCAGCAGCAGCAGCAATAGCAGCAGCAGGAGATGCACCAGGTGATCAGCCAAATTCTGCCCAAAACATTATTCATGTTAGTTATGTCAGAGGAGCAGGAAAAGAAAATGTAAAAAGAAAAATAAAGTCTTTTTTCTTCTGCAGGAGCCTGGAGCTGAGCAGCAAGGGTTTGGTTGTCAGCCTCCTTGGAAGCCTGTTTCAGGATTGGCCTCCCTCAGCTCCCTCTTCTCCATGAGGTGGCTCTCATATCTCCTAGTAATATAATAATAATAATAATAATAATAAACTTTATTTGTATTGCACCTTTCTTAACAAAGTTACAAAGTGCATAGACAGGTATAAAATACAGTAACAATAGAACAACGGCAAAAGGACAATATTAGACATTAACAAACAACAATAAAATGAGTCGATAAATACAAGAGAGAAATAAGAGACTGACTGACTATCGTTACCCTTAGCTTAAACCGTCTGGTTCGGATGATAAAATATAAATAAAACTCTTTGGTAATCATCCCAACTCTATGTGATTTGTCTGTGATTCATTACTCAAACAGGAACATCACAATGTTAAACCCTCCACAACTGACGAAGTCGAGCTATTAAGCTAGCAGGCAATAGCTGAAAATCGATATAAATAACACATTTAATTATTTTAAATTGTCCGGTATTTAATCAACTTACTCAAACAGGAACACCACAATATCAAAGACTATAACCCTCCACAGCTGACGAAGTCGAGCAATTAAGCTAGCAGGCAATAGCTGAAAATCGATATAAATAACACATTTAATTATTTTAAATTGTCCGGTATTTAATCAACTTAACGTTACTCAAACAGGAACACCACAATATCAAAGACTATAACCCTCCACAGCTGACGAAGTCGAGCAATTAAGCTAGCAGGCAATAGCTGAAAATCGATATAAATAACACATTTAATTATTTTAAATTGTCCGGTATTTAATCAACTTAACGTTACTCAAACAGGAACACCACAATATCAAAGACTATAACCCTCCACAGCTGACGAAGTCGAGCTATTAAGCTAGCAGGCAATAGCTGAAAATCGATATAAATAACACATTTAATTATTTTAAATTGTCCGGTATTTAATCAACTTAGCGTTACTCAAACAGGAACACCACAATATCAAAGACTATAACCCTCCACAGCTGACGAAGTCGAGCTAATAAGCTAGCAGGCAATAGCTGAAAATCGATCATAATTCCCTGCTCCCAACAACATAATTATATTGTTAACATGCCAAAAAATTTCGATATCTAGTTAATAAAAGACCTCCAATATAATAAACACATTTAATTATTTAAAATTGGCCGGTATTTCATCAACTTACCTCAGTAGTTTCTTGCTGTGCAGCCATAGAAACAGACGTGGTCCAGCGCCACGGGAGGAATGTTTGGAACTATTGAGGGCTCCATGACCCGGAAGTCGGCCCGCCATTTTTGTACAATGGAGTCCTATGGGAGTGTCGCCACTCTGTTATATCTATCGCTCTGGCCTACTGTAATCACGTTGCTATGTAAAACGGACGGTTGCTAGGGACTCCGTTCTGATCAGATGACAGAGGAGGAGAACTAGTCAGGATCTTTAGGCTACCTTATGCTTCATTTTACCGTCATTAAACAGCATAATAAATTACTTGTAGCTTGTCACAGGGAGAGTGAAGACTCTCTGCCTTCCACACCGCTGCTGGAAAGCAAACATGCGCTCAGACCCTCCGGTGTCACGGCGCTCGTCCCGGTGGGGATGGGGCACTGTAAACCTTAATCTCTTGTTTATGACAGTTAACAGACTATACAAATACAGCCATCCGAACATGTATATGATAATCTATTGATCCACCTATTGATTATACGACCTGTACTCCTCTAAACGCTCTGTGGGTGTATTATTTTTGAAAAAAATATAGCTTTTAATAAATATTCTTCATATTCAACATTTTAGGGTGTCACTTAAAATAAAAAAAAATAAAAAAATACAATCAGAATTGAGTATTCACCCAGACCATGGTACACGTGTTATTATCTTTAAAAGCAATTCAATCATTCTGATGTTTAAATGTTCATTATTGCTGGACGTTAAGCTGATATGTATAGTAATTAGGGCCACGGGCAATCGCTGTTGGGACCAGTGCCCGGGCGAAAACGTGCGTCTTGATCGGGATCGGTGTGCGATTACTTTTCTCAACAATTTACGAATTTACGAAAAACTGCGCAAAATTTTGCATTGAAGTCAATGGGACGGGTAGGAAAAGAAGAGCGAAAGAGACCAATCATTGGAGTTTAACAAACGTCTTCTGCTCAGGCATACTTTCACCTAGAGACTCCATTTATACTTTAAACAGTAGACACAAGTCTTGTGTATTGGTGTATTACTCCACGTTTTGATAGGTCATATAGTTTTTGATCAATCCCTGTTCAATGACCATGATCATTTTTGGAGAAATTATGAGATTATGGGTGTATTCACACCTGTTTAGTGCGCACCCTGGTGCGCACTAAATGTTAAAATGATACATTGTTTCATTTTTCAGTTAGTGCGGTTGCTTTCACACCTGCTTTTTGTCACTCGGGACCAAACTTGGAGAACGTCACGTCTCCATGACGACCGGTTGAAATCTGGAAGCGCTGATTGATAAAACTTTCATGATGGAGACTCCAGTAGGGCCGGTTGTTAGTAGCTCTGGTCATTTATTTCTATATTGTTTGCATGTATAACTCTGTTTGGTACTTCTGGCTGGTTTCCGGTTGCGTTCACCCAGCTCGGTCCCGTTAGTTCCCGGTTAAACGTTAAACACGGGCGGACCTCTGCTGCTCGGTAACCACGGTAACCAGCTGCTCCGCGGACCCGAGGGACTGAGCCGCCGACCTGTCGGTGTCTGAGCGGACTCAGCGGACACGCAGCGACCGGCTGCCCAGCGCTGCTGCTGCTGCTGCTGCTGCTTCGTTTGTGGGGACAGAGCTCCGCAGCACCGGAGCACCGGGCGTCTCCCAGCTGCGTTAACCCGTTGTCAGCGACTACGGGAGCCCTTTTAGCTCAAACGTGTTGAGTTCGCCTGGCAGTTGGGTCGCACCAGAGTGCGGTTGCTTTCACACCTAAACTAGTGCGCACCAGAGTTCGGCTGGAGCCGAACCGAGACCACCTCCTCAGGCCGCACTAGTTTTGGTGCGCATTAGAGTGCGATGTGCTTTCACACCAACCCAAACTGGACCAAAGTTAGTGCGCACCAGATTTAGTGCGCACTAACACTGCAGGTGTGAATACACCCTATAATGGTTGTGTATTGCACGGAATGTTCGTGTCAGAGCGCGTGACATCATCGGTTAGAGTGGGAGAGATGCCAGAAAAACTCCAGATTTTTTCTCTTTCCACACTCGGCCCGGCCACAATTTACACTCTACACACATAATTTTTTCAGAATTTGTAAGACAAACTTGTTATCTCTCATATCATGTGCTCAAAATATCAGAGAGACTTACAAAATTTACAGAATCAGCCTCTGAGTGCGGCCACGTCTGTCTCTGCTCCGCATTGACTCCAATACAAATATTTTCTGAGAGAAGCAGAACGGACCAATGTTTTAAAACTGCCAGCGTCTCCAAAATATTTACTGTAGAAACACCAAATCGTACCACATTTTTCAGGAAGTCCTTAGAGCAACGTGATCTGTGTTTTGTTCTGATAGGAGCTACCGTTTTGTCACAGTAAGCCTAAATGTGAGACCGGTGCAGAGGCAGAAAATCACTCTTTTTCTCCACGTTTCTGTCTGTCTCAGCCTGGGGGGGCCCCTATCGCCGTGGTAACCACCTCAAGTTGCCGTGGTAATGTCTGATTCTCAGGCCAGAGCTCGTTAACTTCATAAACAATCCACCTGGCGCTCGTTTAAATGTTAATAAACACAAGCTGGGTTTCCATCCAAGTCGTATCGAATTTAAAAGCGGATTTTGTGAAAATGCGCAAAAAGCAAAGCGAATTTATGCCCGTTTCCATTCATTAGTGTTTTGCGATTAGGAGGAGTGCACCGTGAGATTACGTCATAAGAGAGCGTGAGTGTATCCAACAGTTGACACTCAGCTGACACTCAACATCATGGACAATTTACGTACTTTTCGGTCTATAGACGCACCTGTATAATCCGCACCAGCTACATTTTAAAAGAAAATACATATAGCGTATAGGCCGCACTTGTATATAAGCTGCATGTTTTCATGTTGTAACATGAGATATTTACACAGAAAGACAGTAGGGAACTGTGACAGTCCGCTCGCTTTTCCGCTGTTTTGGTTATGCTCCTCTCCTCCATGTGCATCTGTTTACATACGAAGCCGGTGAAAAATCAATAAGTTACATAACGATGTTACGGCGTGTGTTTGTGTAGTCTTAACCGTCATAAACAAAAGATTATGGGTTACGGAGCGCGTTTGTGTTGCGGTGTGCAGAGAGGAGAGCTGGGACACCGGGGCGTCGCTGGGTGAAGTCCAGCAGCTTCACCCACAAACTCTGCCTCAATTCGCATAATCTGTTTCCATCACAAAAACTCGCATTTCCTTTATTCGATACGCTGACAAATCCACCCCCTCCAAGCGTATAAACTTTTATGCGCATTTACTGCCTTTATTCGAATTTCTGGCGTTTCCATTCAAGTATTTATGCGCATTTTCACAAAATGTGCATAAGAAAAGGTGGATGGAAACCCAACTACAGACACAGCTAAATCAGACTGACACAGGATGCAGCTCAAGTCAGTCACACACACACACACACACACACACACACACACACACACACACACACACACACACACACACACACACACACAGAGAGAGACTCTAGAACCAGCTTCATGTGATTACAGTTACAGACACACACACATCAAAACCATAGATTGTAAAAAGAATGGACGTAGCGTCCGTGACGTCACCCATTGGTTTTGGGGAGTCGTTTTTGTGACTCAAATATGGCGGCCTGAACAGCGCCATGTTGGATTGGCCGGCCGAGAACCCACCCACTGGCCTCGAAGCAGCTGTCCACGGAGCTGCTCGGACCTGTCACTCAACGTTTCCGCGCCCTAATTGGCCAGAATTTTAACCTAATAACAGTAAAACGGTAGAGTTAAAAAAAATTCACCCCCCTCAGAGTGTGTGCGGGGGTAGAAACTATCGATTGAGACGAAAAAACGTTCTGACACCAAGCTTTTAACATGTTTACTGAGGATGTAAAGTCGGCGATTTTAACATGGGGGTCTATGGGGAATGCTCCCTTCTGACACCAGCCCCCAGAGGAATTCGAGGGGATTACAGTTTTTTGAACGCGGAAGTGAGCTTCACTTCTCAGACCGACAACTGCCCCCTTGATCAAAACACACAGGTAACATACAAATGCGCGCAAGTTCCTCTCCCACACTCTAACACACACAGGTAACTTCATGTTATTACACACACACAAACACGCACACACACACACACACACACACACACACACACACAGTTAACCTAATGTGATTACAGCTCCTCCATATCAGTGCTTATAGAAAGATGATCATGTGTCTGTCTGATCAGCTCTGTCTTGACCTTAAAGGGATAGTTCACCCTAGAATGATATTTCGCTCATTATCTACTCACCCTCATGTTGACTAAGGGCTGGAAGAATTTTCAGAGTCCACCGTCCCTTCTCTGAGTTACAGGGGGTCTTGGCGTAGCAGTGCATTTCAATGCAACGGTTGCAAAGGGACACCAGAGCTCTTCGTAAAAAAAACACACACAAAAAAACATCCAAATACCTCCATGATGCTCGTATGTAATGTCCGTCTTGGGCTGAAGCCCCAAATTGCGTAATTGTCCCGAAAAAAATTAAATAAGTCTATATTTTAAGCTTGTTTGTAGCGGAAGCTTCTCGAAGCTCCTCTTCCTGGTCCGTCCAAATCTCGCGTGATTCGCAGTAACCGCACTGACGCCGGCGCAAATCACGCGAGATTTGGACGGACCAGGAAGAGGAGCTTCGAGAAGCACAATTACGCAGCACAAGACGGACATTACATACGAGCATCATGGAGGTATTTGGATGTTTTTTTGTGTGTGTTTTTTTACGAAGAGCTCTGGTGTCCCTTTGCAACCGTTGCATTGAAATGCACTGCTACGCCAAGACCCCCTGTAACTCAGAAAAGGGACGGTGGACTCTGAAAATTCTTCCAGCCCTTAGTCAACATGAGGGTGAGTAGATAATGAGCGAAATATCATTCTAGGGTGAACTATCCCTTTAAGTCTCTTCTCCTTGGTCAAAGCCACTCAACTTTGGTTTGACTGATCACCTGGTATAAATAATAATTAAAAAAGTATTTTGATATATTTTTTAAAACAGAGTTATCTGCTTTTGCAAATGAACTCTTAAAGTGCACTTTACACTACTTTTGAATTATTATCATTGGATTTTGCATATATAGGGCCGGATTTACCAAGATTCCAGATAGGGGGCGCTATATTGTTTGCGCCCGCAATAATATTGCGAGTTTGGTTAGTGCACGCAAAACAGGTGATCTACTAAGAGTAACCCGCTAAATGAAAACACGTGCAAACTGCAATATGTAAATGAGGGTTTTGCGCGTGGTAATCGTTTCCGCCATGGAGAGAGTGGACAGAGAGCTGGACGGACGAAGGGACAGAATGACATTTGATCCGATGCATACAATGACAGCATGTGTGTTCATCTCTCTCGCGCTCTGTTTAGATAAATAAACACAAATCGCTACAGGGCCCAACTCGTCATATAGTGACGAACAGGCAGCAGCTGCAGCGACAATCACACACCTAGAATATGTGTGTGCCGCCCATGATCCAGTGGATTAATTAATAGAGAGCTCAGGTGAGACACACGGATCTAAACGCTCTGACCACTGACCAGAGGGATCAAAGACGGGTGAAGGCAGCGGTGACGTGTCTCAGTCCGGGACCGGGACTGAGAGACGGAGCTGAGCAGCCAGGTGAGAGAAGAGGAGAGGAGAGGAGCGCACTGCAGGACAGACGTGCCCCGTGCGTAACGGCGCGTAAATGACTTTTAACGCGGCTGAAAAACTGTTACAGAACTAGAAAAGGCATTTCAAAGAATGGAAATGGTGTGAATGCTGAAAGCAGCTGAACGCTGTTGCAGAATAGTGCAAGCAGTGATCACCATACAAATGTTTGACCGAGGTAGGAATCGAACCCACAACCTCATGGTCAGTAGACTTTCACTCTGCCTCAAAGCCACAGTGTACACACAGTTACAGAGACTATTGTCTGTTGATGAGCTGCACTCTGTCTCACTCTGAAGTTAACAAGCCCAAAGCTGCACCTGTTGGAAACACACTGTGTCAACACCAAGAAAGCTTGAGAGTCAAGTTTGAATGACTTACAATGAAAATTTCTGTGAATTTCAGGCTGAGAGCAGCAGTTTCAACATGAAGCAAGTTATCAGAAGTCAACAGAGGACGACTGGGAAAATAATTCACTATAATTGTTGTTGAGGCAAGATTTGAACCAGGAATCGAACCCACAACGTCATGATCACTAAACCTTTACTCTTCGCCACAGAGAGCACAGACATAAGCCTGTTGCCATTGTAATGTGATGATGTGCTGCAAACGGTGGCAGTAGCAATTAATGCGTCTCTTAACGAACACCTGTAACCAATTGAGGGTGGGGGAGGGGAGCAGAATTCAACATCACATAACAAGAGTGCTCAGCCTGGATTCGAACTAGTGACCTTGGGGTTGGCAAGCAGCCACCTTACCAACTGGACTACAGACAGAGTTGTGGAAAAGTTACAAAGTTGAGCTCCTTCTCCTGCTGCTGTGAAAAAAATGCATTGGGCTGAATGAGAGCAGAGAGCTCCCTGGCTGCATTTAAAAAATATTTTAAATTATTATCTAAGTCTCTTTGCATTTTTGACCAGAATTTTAGCCAGAAGACAAGTGTGGCTACAAAACTGGAGAAAACTAGAAAAAGCATTTCCAAGAATGGAAATGGTGTGACTGCTGAAAGCAGCTGAACGCTGTTGCAGAATTAGCAAATAGTGCTAGCAGTGATCACCATACAAATGTTTGACCAAGGTCGGAATCGAACCCACGACCTCATGATCAATAAACCTTTACTCATCTCTGTGGCCACTTCGCCACAGAGAGCACAGACATAAGCATGTTGCCATTGTAATGTGATGATGTGCTGCAAACGGTGGCAGAAGCAATTAATGCGTCTCTTAACGAACACCTGTAACCAATTGAGGGTGGGGGAGGGGAGCAGAATTCAACATCACATAACAAGATCTGTCCAATGACAGCTGAATAATTGGAATCAAAAGTCAAGCAATGATGTGAAATGACTGAGGGAGGAATCAAACCCATGACCATTTGATCACTAAGCCTTTACTCTGCCACTCGGCTACAGAGAGCACACTGCTTTCAAGACTGTTGTCATTCATTGTAATGTGATGATGTGCTGCAAACTGGTACGAGTAATCAAGGAGATAACAAACACCTGTAACCAATTGAAGGCGGGGGAGGAGAGCAGAATTCAACATAACATAACAAGAGTTCTTCCCTTGGATTCGAACCAGTGACCTTAGGGTTGGCAAACAGCCACCCTACCCCCTACACTACAGTGGAGTTGTGGAGAAGAGAGGTTGAGACTTTGATGAATGTGAGATTTTTCAATGATGCTTAAAATAAAAATAAATTAGTATAAATTAGCCACACCAAGTAAGAAGAGGACTTTTTTGTGACCTGTGACTATTTTTTGGTGAATTAAAATGAATTAAAAAGCACTTAACAGCAAGTTACAAAGTTGAGCTCCTTCTCCTGCTGCTATGAAAAAAATGCATTGGGCTGAATGAGAGCAGAGAGCTCCCTGGCTGCATTTAAAAAATATTTTAAATTATTATCTAAGTCTCTTTGCATTTTTGACCAGAATTTTAGCCAGAAGACAAGTGTGGCTACAAAACTGGAGAAAATAATTTGTCTAGAGTTTAATTTGTGGCCATGCTGACAGTTTAGCCAGAAAAACTCTAGAATGTTTTTGTGCCTCTCTCCACTCTAGCACCACTCTAGTTCTGCTCGTTAGACGCAATACACACACATTATAAAGCTGAAAAAAATCAGAAAAAGTTAAATAATTGAAAAAGTATAAATAGTTAAAAAGAGAAAAGTAATGACGATAAAGTTCAAAAAAAGCTGCACGTTTTGATATATGAATTGTTGAAATAGCACAAAGTATGAAGGACTAGAAGAAGACCGTAAAAAGGCGGAAGAAAATGGCTGAACAGAAGAACAATAGTGTGACTGGAAAGCAGTCACACTAATTACCCAGACGTGAGGAAATGCAGAGATGTAAGATCACGGGGCTCTGACAGGTATCAAATCAATAAACGCATACGTTTTCACAAAGTTGTATCAGTTAGTACATGGTTTTCAGACGTGGTGAATAAAGACGCAAAAACAGCCACCACAATCTCTTCCTGGTTTGGTAAATCACATTGCGCACGCTAAATAAATCGATTTGCATCTACTCCTTGCAGTATTCTGCACGTTCTGGCTGAAACGCCCATATTTACATATTCATCAAGGCAAACACGCTAAATGGATCGCACGTGCTATTCTGCCCGTGTGAGGGACGCAATCCTCGGTGCGTCCGGTTAGTAGATCAGGTTCCACATGTGTTTGCGCGTGCAATCACGTTTGCACACGTTTTAATACACGCAAACCTTTAGTAAATCCGGCCCTTAATGCGATTAATTGTGATTTATCAGGGAAATCATGCGATTAATCGCGATTAAAATTTTAATCGTTGCCCTGCCCTATTAATTTTGTTACGGTAATGAACATAATAACTAAAATTATTGTATCAATAAAAACATTTTGGCTATTCTTAAGGCTATTAATAGAATATACATGAAAAAATTAAAGGTCTACCTTTCATACATATTCAGTTATCATCAGTGTTGGGTAGTAACGCGTTATTTGTAACGCCGTTACTTTTTTCAGTAACTAATAACGTAACGCGTTGTTTTTTTAAAATCAGTAACTCCGTTACCAGACGCTGCGTTACTCCGTTCCTTTTGGTGAGGTTTTACAGCGGCACACACTTCCCATTACATTTTAGCGATCAATAAAGTTTCATTGAATTGAAAGAAAGACAGAGCACACTGCAACACTGTGAAAAACAAAGCGCTTGGTGGCCGCCCTCTAGCGTCCCACACATAATCTAACACGCTCCATGAAGACTGAGGACTGGACAGGTCAGAGCAGGGCATGACGGCGAGCTGCAGGATTTTTAAGTCAGGTTGCTCCGGTCCAAGCTCCTTTATCCTTTTTTTTTTACTCCAGCGAACGCCCCGTGAAAGGATTATTTCGTAAAGAAACAACTGATTTTTCTTTTGCTGCGGCCGCCACTGTCTTGTTGTTGTTGTCTGTCTGCTCCGTGTGCACGCGGGTGAGTCTGTAACTTTGAGTGACAGGCACGTCGCCGCTGCCAAGGGAGTGACTTTGATTGACAGGTCAGGTATCATGAATCAATCCGATTGGATGAAAAAATGACCCAAACGCGCTGATCTTGAAGTGACCAATTAGAGACCAGCATGAAGTCACATGGAAGCCAAAAGTTTAAGAGCCCACATACACACTCATTAGGCCGGCACCCCTCGCTATTGAAATGTATGAAACAACCCAGAATAAACCCAATATGGAATGGAAAGGCTTACACATTTCAAAGTAAAACCCATTGTATGAGTGAACACTGAACAGATATGGTAATTACTTTTTATCATGTTATTTATGTTTACTGTGTCTACACTTTTTTCCTGAAATTTTGATTGACCGGCCGCCACTGAAAACAAATATTCATCAACAATATAAAAAACAAATCTATGCATCTGTGATGTCATACTGAGTCCCTCAGGCTGGGGCAGGCTGATACGTATTTGGCTGCCAGAGGAGCTTCCTGTCTCTGACAGAGTGGAGCTATTCAGCCAATTTATATTCTCTATTCAGAGTCAAATAACAATTTAGTTTACTTGGAGTTTTAGTTTCATTTTCCCAGTGTTGTAGATATTAGATCTTTTGATCGATTGATGATGAGCTGATGCTGATGGGAGCCTGGTTACTTAGCTTCACCATCAGCTGTTTTCAGGGTTCAGCTCTTGGGTTTGCAGTGTTTTAAATTGAACTGTGTCTTTTGAACTTGTTTTTAGATGTGTCCAAAATATCATTGCCCGTTTCTGTATGTTGAGCAGTAAATGGGAAACGTCCCAGTTCTGCTCTGCAGGCGTTGTTTGGGGTTTTCCTCTGAACATTCAGAATTCTTCGACAGAATTCGGTGTGAACGGCCTCTGTTGGGTGTTTATCCAATAACTCACACTGTAAACAACTGAGTGGACCCCAGACCTCACTTCCATAGAGCTATTGGTGAAATTACATAATCAAATATTTTTGTCCAAATTCTAATTGGAATGTTGATGTTGATTAGTTTAGTTTTGAATGCGTACATTGCCCTACGTGCTTTATCTTTGCACTTTCTATCTTTGCTTTATCTCTCTCTCTCTCTCCCTCCCTCTCCCTTCTTCCCTTTCCTGCGCCTCTCTCTTCTTTCTGCTCTCTCTTCCGCGCGCTCCTCGCGTTCATCAAGCTCCCGGAGGAAAGTGACCCAATCGTCACGTTTCCCCCGGAAGACATTAGATGAAGCTTGGGAGGGAGGAGAGGCCAGTGCTGCAGGCGCTGCCACAGATGAGGTGATGAGGACAGGAGGGAGTGATTGACGGCCTGTCCCCCAACACCACATCCATGACACCAGACCACTTGCATAAACAGATGAACTGTAAACATCAAGATATATAATTCAGATTCAGTCAGAAATCATTCCCTCTAAATTTCTACCTTTCTACCATCTGTACTTTCATCCACTTCTAAACCAATGGCAACGGAGGAGTGGATGTCTTTAAGAATCGGCTCTTCCACGACAGTGGCCAAAATCTCCAGCATTTCATCGATAATAATGTGAGACCTGTAAGTTTCTGTTTTCCCAATCTAAGAGTAAATGAAATAAAATATTAAGATTCTGAGGTTAATGACCAATATGACTACAATATGTAACAGTTGTAAATGTTCCTTTAAGAACGTAAGCGTGAAGGCGCCGGGACGTCATTGAGCGTCACGCCGCGTTGTTTTGTTTTCAGTTGAGAAGAAGGCTACCCAATGAGTGGACGCCATTAGCTTACTGAGCTGGTTTCTCCCTATGGTTTCTCCTTTTTCTTCTTCTTAACTCAGCTAACAGTGAGTAAAGTGAGACCGCTTCTTTGTCATGTATGATAGTATGAAGTGTTAATAAAAGGGCAAGAGTGAAGTCCCAAGTGAACTATTTTTGTGGACATTACTGTTTTTCCTGCTCACACGACCACCTCTCACTCACGAACTGTTACAAATAACATTACCCTGAGCTTTTTGAAATAACTACAGCCCAGCAGCTCAGCCAGATCCAAAAGAGCTGGGTGGTTATTATGGTGTGCCTGCTCCCTCTTGGTCAGATAATACAGACATTTAAAGCCACCAAGGATGGACTGGTGTTCCATGTTGATAATGGGGTCAAAGGCTGTCGTAGCAAGCACAGATAAACATGATCTTTGATTGTTATTTTAACAAAAACTTTATACCAGAGGCATTTTAGCTATTAAATTAATCTATGACATTTAATTGTAGGAACTTCACCTTGTGCCAATAAGGCTTGTGATTTTACACTATTGTTGTGGTGCTCTGTCCCCATGTGTCTGTCTAGTAGTCAACACACTAGATTTGGCATCCTGCCTTGATGAATGCTCGCTTGGCCACTCCTGCTTTTGCACATTGTTTGTGTAACCTGCAGAACATTTCTGCAGGCACAGGGTCAAAATTAATGGCACAGTCATTGTTCAATTGAAATTAAATTGAATGAAAAAAAAAAAAAAAAACTAAATTGCATGATATTGTAATGTTTAATACTCACCTTGATCAGTGTGGTGCAGCCATGGGCGGAACTTGGTCATGTCAGTCCATTTTGGGTCCCAGCCGGATTCCTCCCTCTCTCTCCTTGGCTGCTGCTCTCTGCTGCCTCACCAAGCTCAACCTCCTGCTCTGCCTCTCCTCTTTTCTCTCCTCCACTCACCTCCTGCACTACTTCTGCTTGTGCTCTTTTCTAATATAATATTGGAAAGTGTTCACATCACCAATACCACACAGGTAATGTTAGGAATCCAGGCTCTCAGGTCTGTGACAGACGGGGGCACCGTAGGACAATTCAAATATTTTGTAGTACAGCCTGTTTTGATACATTATTACATATATAGTTAAGGTCATGCACAGTCAGTGAAAGTAAGTACACAGACTTATGCACACTTAACAGGGCAGCATCATTGACTATACTGTAAGTACATATCTTGTACATGTATTGTGTAGACACCTATTTGGATTAACTAACCTGTAACAGAACTGGATGTCTGGGATAATGGACCGGTCTGCTGCAGCAAGGACATAGTTGTCCCCCTTCTCCTCCTGCAGATCATATTTCAGGGAGTTCAGGGCAGATGATGGAGAGTGGCCCTTCTTGAATAACTCTGTCAGCCTTTCAACTGTGATGGCAGACACATCCCTCTTACTCAGGGGTTAATTTGAGCCGGATCCTGCTGGAACAAGATCCGGCACCTCTTAATTTTGGCCTCCCTGTGTTCCGGTACTTATTTGGGCAGATCCGGCACCTCTCAAAAAAAAAAAAAAAAAACGTTTTAAAAATGTTTAAAATAATATGCATATATTAATTTACAGAACAAATCCCCATAATTCCATGTTGTTTATTAAGATTTAACGTCATTTGAAAGAGTCGGAGATCTGTTGAAGTTGACGCACTGATCGGATCTGTGTGTGTGTGCATGTGTGCCTACGTGCGTGCGCGCGCGCGCCAATAACGGTGAAAGAGCGAGATGAATGGACGGAACGATATTGCCGAAAAATCTATTCGTGACGTAATTTATTTGAAACTATGAGAAACACTGACCGGAGCAACAGGCTGGACCCTGGCATCAGCCTGCTGACAGCAGGGAGATTGAGGAGAAGAGGAGAGCGCAGTGAGTGGCGAGTAGTGTGGGACGTCCAGCGACAGGTCAGGGATGCACAAGTGTTTGGACAGCAGCTCAGTTCAAGGTGAAGCAGACTTACTATCCCTGGCTTCGTATGGAAAATTCAGGTTTTGCTGCACAACTGAGCTGAGCATACTGTCTATTAATATAGTCCAGGCAATTTAGCTCATTTTGGACCCAAAAATAGAACTAATTGTCACAGAAGGTTTTTCACCATACATCATTTCTATGAGGTGTCTAGAACAACATACTAAAAGTCCTAAGAAATCCTAGTTGGGGAAATATGTTTAATTTGCATCATTATTTACTGTATAAAGTAATGGTGCCGACAACAATACACCCCAATGGGGTTATTTTTTTCCTTTACTCCTATCACAATGAAACTTTACATGATGAAAGTATCCATGAAATGTAACATTTTTTGTATTACAAGTTTCTTTGAAAATGAATTTGAATATGCAAATGAGCCTTACACTAATCAAATATGCCCAAAATACACCCGAATAGGCTTCTTTTTTTCCTTTACTCCTACCACAATGAAACTTTACACTATGAAAGTAGACATTAAAAGTAATATTTTTTGTATTACAAGTTTCTTGGAAAATGAATTTGAATATGCAAATGAGCAATACACTAATGGAATATGCCCAAAATACACCTGAATAGGATTCTTTTCTTCCTTTACTCCTACCACAATCACACTTGTAAAACTTACTCACACAATAAAAGTATACATGGAAAGTAACATTTCTGTATTTCAAGTTTCTTGGAAAATTAATTTTAAATATGTAAATGAGCTCAACACTAATTGACTTATGGTCAAGAAGCCATAAAGCCGCAAGCAGCAAAAACAGGGGCCAAATAACTTAGTTCTTAGTCCCGCCCATATGTTGTTGAACATAACAGCATATTTAATATAACATCACACACAGTCGTTGAAACGACTTTGATGAATTCTGACTTTCTTCTGATGTTCTCTGCAAACTGGGAGGAGAGTCGTTAGGTAAGACTTGTTCACTAATAAAAAAAAAGAATTTAGAAAGCAACTGGAGACAAGACTGTGCAATCAATTCTTAAGGTCAATATAGGTCTTTTAAGTGTGGCAGGTGACGTGTGTATGCATAGGTCAAGTGTGGCAAGTGACAGCACTCAGTGCATAGGTTAACTTATTGAATGGACATGAATGTGTTAGTTATTTGACCCCTGTTGCTTCTTGTGGCTCTATGGCTTCTTGACCATAAGTCAATTAGTGTTGAGCTCATTTACATATTTAAAATTAATTTTCCAAGAAACTTGAAATACAGAAATGTTACTTTTCATGTATACTTTTATTGTGTAAAGTTTCATTGTGGTAGGAGTAAAGGAAAAAAAAGAAGCCTATTCGGGTGTATTTTGGGCATATTTGATTAGTGTATTGCTCATTTGCATATTCAAATTAATTTTCAAAAGAAACTTGTAATACAAAAAATGTTATATTTCATGGATACTTTCATTGTGTAAAGTTTCATTGTGATAGGAGTAAAGGAAAAAAATAGCCCCATTGGGGTGTATTGTTGTCGGCACCATTACTTTATACAGTAAATAATGATGCAAATTAAACATATTTCCCCAACTAGGATTTCTTAGGACTTTTAGTATGTTGTTCTAGACACCTCATAGAAATGATGTATGGTGAAAAACCTTCTGTGACAATTAGTCTGTCGTAAAACGCTATTTTGCCTGGACTAATAGGCCGCCGTGCCAATCTTTGAATAATAGGAAGATTTGTGTGATTTATTATAAGCTCTTTTTTTTGTTTGTTTTTACAAGTTGGACCTGTTGAGAAAGTTGTAAAGCACAACTGTAAAGCACCGCCTGTGGTGATGTGGGCATTTGCCTGTGCTGTGCAGAGTAGGCTATAGCCTAAAATAATTTTAAGCTATCGTCATAACAAGCCTATTGTTTGAAATTGAGGCTTGTGTCCCACAGCATGGCATGTCCGCCGTCATCGCCATCAGGAGTTTCATTGTGGACTAATCCGGTGTTCCTGCCTAAGGTGGTAAGCCCTCAGACAGTAAACCAGGTAACTGAGATCAGCTCATTTCAGCCAGACCCGACTTCGGGTGAAGGGGACTCGGCCCTGCGCACCCACTCTCTGAGACACTCTCATTCACAGCTGTTTGTCTGCTATGGTGGGAACAAACTGGGAGCTGCTGTGTCTAAACAGCATTTGTCACACTGGGTGGTGGTAATTAGGGATGTCCAACATTGGAAATTTGCCGATATCCGATAACCGATTTTTTCAAAAATTAGAATTTCCGATTCCGATAATAACCGATACCGATATGCAGGCTTTTCCCCCCAAAAAACGAATTAATCCTGTCAGAAATTAACACATTACTGTATGACTACATCTATTGTGATGCCCCACTGGATGCATTCCACAAATTAACATTGTTTATTTGTTTACAGACACTTATTTATTTAAGCAGGCTTTTAGTTAATGTGTTAAATTGTTTTATTCATTATATTTTTATGTTTTTACTGTTGTATTTTATTTTATTGTGAAGCCCTTTGTGATTTTTTCCGTGAAAAGTGCTATATTACGGAAGCGCATTGCATTCACTTGATAAAATAAAATTTAGACACCTGATAAAGAAAAAGGACACGTCTTCCGCTCTCAGTGGTACGGAAGCGTATGGCAATGATGGTGCTGTCACAGCTAATCTGCCAGTACTTCCTCCTGGGTCTGAGACACTGGGAGATACTAATGTTTCTTAGAAAAGAGGATGGTATCACCATAAGTATGTCTACATTGCGCAGGCATCTCAAGGCTTTAGGTTTGTTCAGGCGGAAAGCGCAGACTGACGTGCTGGATGTGGCTATATTTCTGCAGGAGCAGCTGAACCAGCACGGTATGCTTCATGGATACAAGTTCATGCATTTGAAATGCATCCAATCTGGTTTGGTAGTGACTCAGCGAACTGTACGGCACCTGTTAAAAATCCTAGACCCTCAAGGAGTACAGCTGAGGCAACGGAACCGTCTAAGAAGACGCCTGTACATAAACCCAGGCCCCAACTTCCTATGGCATGTCGATTCCTACGACAAGCTAAAACCATATGGAATATGTATTAACGGTGCCGTTGATGGATTTTCGCGTATGGTCATGTGGCTGCATGCTTACACCACAAATAGCAACCCCAGAGTTATTTCTGGTTACTTCATTGATGAAGTAGAAGACAGGAGCGGCACTCCCACACGAATCAGGGCGGACCTGGGCACTGAGAACCGCTCAGTGGAGCAGATGCAGATGCTTTTAAGAGGTAACCATGACGACGAGTTCAGTGAGAGATGCTCAAGTAACCATAACCAAAGGATCGAACAGTGGTGGGGATTTTTAAGAAAACACCATGCTCAATACTGGATGAATGTTTTTCAAGATCTAAAGGACCATGACCATTTCTCAGGAGACTTTGTCGACAAAAATCTCATACAGTTCACATGCTTGGAAATAATTGAGGTAGGCTAAGTCTTCCTCCCCTTTTGGTTGAATTAAGATAACACTTTAAATGAGTATGAATTAGCCTATGTCTAATTGTTAACTTCACTGGACTACAGTTGTTTTATTCTGTCAATAACTGGCAATCTGTTCATATGCCCAGTTGTGCTATTTTACTGCAGCTGTGCCTGTGACCATTTCTCCTCTCCATGCTGTTACAATTCCAATGTGACTATGAATCCCATTTTCTTCCTGAACTTCTTAAGAAATTTTGTTGCAAAAAGACTCACATTCAACAGCTTTATTATTTCTTTGTTCAAACCTCACATGAGCTTCAACTGAGATTTAGAATTAATATTACACAGAAAGACTGTATTGTCCCATCTATTAGAACCTTCACGGTCCCTAGTCTGGGGAGGAGAATAACTGTAGCAGCCTATGGATAGTATGGGATAATTTAAAAGATGTGCACATTTAAACTAAGTTGTTGTTGTTTTTTGCTTTGTTTGCTTTTCTTCTTTTAGAGAGAGCTGCAGGACGTTGCTCACCTGTGGAATTGCCACAGAATTCGTCCCAGTAGGAATGCAGTTTCCCCAAGTGGACGACCACTACTGATGTAGGGGAGAGTGGGGTAATGTGAGACACCCCCTATATCTAGAAAATGGAACACATTTATGGTCATCTGACCATTATGTTTTCAAGCCCCTTCAATTTCCCCATGGTCATGAAGAAGAGGACCTCATGATGCTGTGGAAAGCATGTTTTTTTCACAAAAATATGATTTTTGCATGTAAAAGTAAATTTTCTTGGTGTCAACTTAATCAACTGTTGTGCCAAAGCAAATTGATTCATGTAGAAAAACTTACTTGATACATGATGATGAACTACCAACACATACAACCATGTGATGATGCTGGCTGAAAATTAGCCTGAATTTCTAAGAGAGGTCGTTTTTTCTACAGTGGGGGTGTTGGGGTAAAGTGAGACAAATGCTGCGGGGTAAAGTGAGACCATGGATGTATTATAATAAATCCAAGAGTGAGACACTGTGAGCACACCACACACAAAGATTTACCCTAGAATTTCGTCCCCCAAGCCAGAAATCTTGCGTGATCAAACATGATCTGTAGCCACACTGCTTTGTTATGCTATGTGCTCTCAGTCAGCTCACTTCTTTATTGGTTACATTCAATTTTAGTCACATTCCACTTTGTCGGCTCCCCCCACAAACAAAAGGACTTTTGATCAAAATGGTCACAATTGTCGGGTCTTACAATCTGACCCCCAGACTATCTAACTGGTCCTATCTGTCATTTGAATGTTAATTAAAACATTTTGTGTTGTATTTGATTTTGTTCTGAGTCACTTTGTGTTGAGAAAACAAAAGTGCTTAATTGACCAATCCCCATGATTCTGTTACTAGTCCGACATTAGTTTTGGGATGTGTGGTTGTTAAGCTAGCTGTCAGGATTCTAACTGTTACAACATGTGTTGTTATGGTAGTTTCAGAGTGGAAAAAGTAAGTGGATCAGTTTACCCCATTGATTTCTCTGGTTTGTCTCAGTTTACCCCTGAGCTGGGGTAAAGTGAGACACAAGACCACTTTTTTTAAAACAATCATATTTTCACTGTCTTTCGTCCTGAATACATTCTGATAATTTCCATTGCTAGGAAACATCCTGAATTAATGGGAAATGTGTAAATTTTACTGATAAATCATTTTAGCTTACTTAGAGGTGAGCAAATGTAAAAAGTGTCTCACTTTACCCCACTCTCCCCTACAGGCTTCCCTGTTTGGCACCACAGACTACATCAAGGCAGTATCCTATCAGCAGATACAGGCTTGTAGAGAGGAATGCCTGCCAAGAGGTCCACATCCATGTGATGAGACTGTTTTTGACATTTGTTGCCTTGCGATGTCAGAAAACCACCTGCAACCACCCACTTCTCCCGAGGAGGCAGTTGAACTCTACCTTTTCTTACGGGCCTACATCCACACTCAGCTTTAATATTAAGTAGTGCTTAAGACCTAGCACCAAAGTCTATCCAGGACCCCAGATCCCTAGATCCCTTTGTTCATAAAAGGTCAGAAAATAGTAATTGATGTTAAAAAAGTATTGGCTTATTGATCTTCTGTCGATTGAGTTTGTGATTGAGTTGTTGGTTTTATTGTGTGTTCTTGTGTGAATAATCAACTTACTATAATCTTTGTCATAATTGTAGTCCTGGTTAAAACCAATTAAGTTTCTAAAAAATAAAAACTTTTTTTGTAATTTGTGTTGTATTAACTGAATACACATTGATAACTGGCACCTAACACAAGAAAATTCATACAAGATGAAGTAAAGAACACATTTTATTAATAGCACTTAAGTCAATCGACATAAAAAAAAAGAATTAAGTCAGGACATTGTAACTCATTTTACAACAACCACTAACAGGGCTTGCCATTACTATGAACATTTCATTTATCAAAAACTTCATTGGGGCAGCCTACGAATATAATACTGCCTCCACCCAGAACAACCCATTTAATTATTTGTATAAAACATTTCTCTTGCTTATTATTTGAAAATAACTCATAACTGAGTAGAATTAAAACCACAGAACACAATGCTGGTACTTTCAAGTTTTCAAGTTGTGTGATGTGAGGAGCCAGCAACATGCTTTTGAAACCATCACTCAGAATTTTTTTTTTTAACATCTGTTTCAACTGAACATTAACATAACAATTTTTTAGGGGCTGTGGCACTTATAAGAGCACATGCTATGAATTAACATGAGATAATTGCTCTTTTATAAAAATAAAAAAAAGATTCTCTTGAGGTTACCTCATGGCTTCTTATGCACAGTTAAGTATAGCTATGAAATGTACAACTTGAAGACGAGTCTGGTATAAAAAAAAAGTGCAATTTGACTCAGCATTTTGGGACTTCATTTCTGAAACAAAACATTTCTTCAATCTTCTTCTGCCTGAGGTTTAAAATATTGAAGAGTGCAAGTTCGATTACATTCAGAATGTCAACATGGACCCTGCCTGGTGCGTACACCAATTACATGTCATTTCTAACTACACAATATCCATAGTGTAATAGTTACTCATCAGTACATTCTCCATCTCCACACGTAACTCAGGGTAGGAGTTATATGTACAGGGTAACTCCAATACTGATCCACAGGTGTGTGCAACTGGTCGACGTTGCAGTCCCTCCAAAGCTGTAAATATGACTTCTATTTTTGTGACACAGATGATATCAGAACCTGTAACAAATCTCAGCAACCTTCTGAGACCTGCTTCATCCAGTCCTCGCACGTACTGCTGTAAAAATCCAAGGGCTTGTCTCTCAGCTGGAGTCGCTGGACTTGCTTCAATTAGCTTCAGGACTTTCCGGCAAGTTGGTTTTTTGTCTGCATACATGTTCTGTATTTTTTCTGTTGTGGTTATGGTGGTCTTCAGGAGTTGTGCTGCAACTGCTGACATGTTATCAAGAGCATACTTTGGCTGCTGTATTATTTGTTTGTGTGCTACTTGAAGGAGGACTGCTTTTAGGTTGGCTTGTGATGGAACAGATTTCACTCCCAGGCGATCCAGCATTTCTAATAAATCATCCTGGCCATCACTATCAAGGTCTCCCCCTAAGGCAGCGGTTATGAGCTCTCTCTCACACTGACTCAGGTACAGCATCAAAGACTCAAACAGTGAATCAGTGGACACAGCATGCTCTCCAAATATCAGTGCTGTGGTAAATGCTGGGGCTAGGCGCAACGGAAAGTATCCCTGATCCAGAAATTGGTGACAGGGATGGCACCCTCATTTCTGCCCCCTCTGCTGCAGAATCCAAAAACTCAGTCCAAAAAGCAGCGAAAGCATCTCTGGATACACCATCTGCATCCCTTTCATTGACAAAAGAAAACTTTAAAGGGTACTTTAAAATCATGTCATCTTTAAACTGACAAATCATTTCCTCTAGGAGGTTTGCTCTATGAAGTTTAACATTAACATAATGTAGGTCAAAGCCTGCATCCAAATTTGAGTTGTCAGTAAGTTGATCATGGTCCTCTGACACACGGATGGATGTGGAGGTGGCACCGGAGATGACCTCTTCAACTGGGACAGCATCATCCGTCTGGATCTCTGAGGGTAGGATGTCTCCTAAGACAGGAGAGGATGTGTACAGGGCAACACTGACAATATCCTCAGTGGAAAAGAAGATTGGAACAGTGTCATCCAACTGGCTTGCAGATGATACATCTAAAATGCCACCAATGATCACCTCTGAATCATCAGAGGTGAGATCAACATTTGAGTTTTCAACTGTGCCAGATTGTTCTCTTTGCGGTTCATTCAGTGTGGCTGGCTTTTCTTGGTGCTCATCAGAATTGGTCTGTCTCTGCTGCTCTTCCATGGTGACATCACAGTAGTCACTTTTCCTGTCTGCATCTGTGTCAGATGAGTCTACGAAGCATGTTGTGCTTAGGTAGAACCGTAAAATCCCAAATTTTGACACTGTGTACAACTCACCAACAGTAACGCTCTCATCAAGGTGTGCTTCCTTAAAGTCATAAATATCATGTAGGAAGTCTTCCCACTTTCCTATTTTTGATTCACCACCTGGAAAAAACAGTTCTTTGGCATGTGACAAAATGTCTGCTTTGGTTGCCTTCTTGGATACATCAAGTGTCCTAGTGCCACCACCAGAACACTTCCTCATTTGTTTTCCATCATGGATCCACCCTAACTCAATTTTTCTTGAACTCTTAACAGCATTTTTAGAACGGCTTGGTTTTTTTGCACTCTTTGCAGGCCACGATTCTTGGTCAGACTCCTCATCTTGACTTGCTGTTGCTGTCCTTAGTTTCTTGCGAAGTTTTTCAAGAAGGGACATCCTTGAACTATTGTCTTTTTGTTTTTCTTTGTCCAGACAGTATCGCCTCAGAGCAATCCTGTCCCCATAAACTGGTATATAGCGTGCAAGGTAGGCATCATCTACACTATATTACCAAAAGTATTCGCTCACCTGCCTTTACTCATTCTATGAACTGAAGTGCCATCCCATTCCTAACTCATAGAATTCAATATGATGTCGGTCCACCTTTTGCAGCTATTACAGCTTCAACTCTTCTGGGAAGACTGTCCACAAGGTTGAGGAGAGTGTTTATAGGAATTTTTGACCATTCTTCCAAAAGCGCATTGGTGAGGTCACACACTGATGTTGGTCGAGAAGGCCTGGCTCTCAGTCTCCGCTCTAATTCATCCCAAAGGTGTTCTATCGGGTTCAGGTCAGGACTCTGTGCAGGCCAGTCAAGTTCATCCACACCAGACTCTGTCATCCACGTCTTTATGGACCTTGCTTTGTGCACTGGTGCACAGTCATGTTGGAAGAGGAAGGGGCCCGCTCCAAACTGTTCCCACAAGGTTGGGAGCATGGAATTGTCCAAAATGTTTTGGTATCCTGAAGCATTCAAAGTTCCTTTCACTGGAACTAAGGGGCCAAGCCCAGCTCCTGAAAAACAACCCCATACCATAATTCCTCCTCCACCAAATTTCACAGTCGGCACAATGCAATCTGAAATGCACCGTTCTCCTGGCAACCTCCAAACCCAGACTCGTCCATCAGATTGCTAGATGGAAAAGCGTCATCACTCCAAAGAACGCGTCTCCACTGCTCTAGAGGCCAGTGGCGGCGTGCTTTACACCATTGCATCCGACGCCTTGCATTGCACTTGGTGATGTGTGGCTTGGCTGCAGCTGCTCGGCCATGGAAACCCATTCCATGAAGCTCTCTGCGTACTGTACTTGGGCTAATCTGAAGGTCACATGAAGTTTGTAGCTCTGTAGCAATTGACTGTGCAGAAAGTTGGCGACCTCTTTGCACTATGCGCTTCAGCATCCGCTGACCCCTCTCCGTCACTTTACGTGGCCTACCACTTCGTGGCTGAGTTGCTGTTGTTCCCAAACGCTTCCATTTTGTTATAATAGAGCTGACAGTTGACTGTGGAATATTTAGGAGCGAGGAAATTTCACGACTGGATTTGTTGCACAAGTGGCATCCTATGACAGTTCCACGCTGGAATTCACTGAGCTCCTGAGAGCGGCCCATTCTTTCACAAATGTCTTGTTTCACAGTCTGCATGCCTGAGTGCTTGAATTTATACACCTGGGGCCAGGCCAAGTGATTAGGACACCTGATTCTGATCATTTGAATGGGTGAGCGAATACTTTTGGTAATATAGTGTATTTCTCTGATCAGCGATGAGTCAATCTGTGAAGAAACATTAAAAAATATAAGTCAACTTTAAATAAACTGCCAGTTAATTTGTATCTGAGTATCAGTATACTGTTATATACTAGGACTGAACAATTCATTGAAATTCAATATGAATATCGCAATATGAACCTCTGCAATTGTGATTCTGCAGTGACCAACCTCATCCTCTCATCCCTCTCCTACACCTCCTCCTCTCCTCCAACACCACCTCACCTCCTCTGCATCTTAACTTCCACCTCTAATTTTACAAATCATATTATATTTTGAAAATCAGTCAAAATGATTGCAAATGTTTATTTAAAGCTGGCCTGTGGAGTTTATACATATAAAACAATGTCCGTTACATTGCAGCCACTGCCAAACGACTTATTAGGATGATCATTGAACGCATCTCCACCACACAACAGTCCCTGGTTTACCCAGGAGCGCAATTGCCTCTGAGGAGCGACTTTCCCGCGCTGTCGCACAGGGAATTACGCATGCAACGCAACGTTCGGATTTGACGTAGGGTTTAGAGCGCTGGTAAACAGAAGAGAAGAAGAACATGTTATCTTATTTTTGTCTAGTCTGATATGCAGCCGGTGGAAGCACTGACACTGCAGCCACCGGAGCGGAGGAGACCCGACGGCGGATTCGTCCCGCCCCCCTCCCCCCCGACACGCACCGCACCGTAACTGGAGAGATCCACCCGGTGAGCGTTCAGAGTCGACCACCGTACCCCCCGCCCCCCCTCTCGCTGACCTCCGCGGTCCTGGACCGCACAGGTACCAGGAGACCAAGACCCCCTGTCATGTCGGTCCTCCGCCCTCTCTGATCCGCCGCTAGTTGCAAGAGCCCCGCGGAGCCGAGTCTCTCCCTCCTCTCCCACACTTCAGCACCTGTCCTGGGCTACAGCTTGGCTCGCTCCACCCTCCTTTACTTTTGAAGTAGCTATAACTAATAATAATGCAACGTATAGCCTAACTATACACGCGTATGAGTGATCAGAACAGTAAATTGTTTACACTACTTTTAAAAGGAGTAAAGTCATTTACGAGGAGCGAGCCGAGCCGACACGGTGCAGTCTATGGGTGCAGCCCAGGACAGGTGCTGAAGTGCGGATGAGAGGAGGACAGACCGGGCAGGAGCAATACAGAGGCGTCTCGTCGGTCCTCGGCCGTCTTTAATGTCCCGAGACACCCCTTTCAATCCGTTTAAGGTTATGTGTTTGTGTTTAGGGAGGCTATATTTGCTTAGAATATTTTTTGGCAACCAGAAAAGCAATGTTGGACCCGGCGTGGCGGCGCCATCACACTCGCTCGCAAAAAAAAAAGACAAGAAAAAAGGAAAGAAAAAACGCACTTACACACATTTTGGAGGAGGGAAGCGCGTCACAGCATCATTTTTATTAAATCATAGTTTTCTCTAAATTAAGACAGTGTGCGGGACTATTTTTCACCCAGCCCCCCCCCCCAAAATGTAGGCCTATGTATAAAAACATGAAAATAAATTGCGTGTAGGCCTAGATATCGTTTAGGGATTTTTTTTTTTTTTTTTACTAAACGTTTACAGTTTCATTCCGTGTAAACGTTTACACATGTATAAGGTCACACCCCTAAATAAATGCCAAAGCTGAATGACCACAACTTTTTTTTCTCTTCCTACTTCGCCAGTCACCTGGTTGCCTGGTTACCTGCACTTACCGTTCGGGGGGGGAGGGAGGGAGGGAGGGAGGGAAGGGGGGGGTTCAACGTCATCGAACGGCGCAGGCTGACTGTTGCAGTAGCCTACTCGAAAAAAAACACGGCTGATGGCTCGTAATGAGCAAAGCTCCACAGGGCAGCTTTAAACTGTTCAGCCCTATATACCAAATAGCCTAAGTAGAATCATGACTTTTCCATGCTTTTTTCCAACATTGTCATTTCTGAATTAATGAATGAATGATTGAATTAATTAATTAATTAATGTATGAATGAATGAAGTCAAACATTTAGCTCGCCCACGCTCCTTAACGTAACAAAACTTGCAGTGATTTGATAAAACGCATATTTACTCTCTTGCACACACACAGACACACACGGTTGCAAAACTGTGTGGCAATTCCCTGTCCACCGTGTGTGATCAGCTGTGCAGGTAACGTCACAACAACATCAACAACAACATACAACCAGCACACACGTGAAAATTGGCTACAACACAGATAGACTAATAAGACAGACTTTGTCAGCTCATAATTCTAAATTGTCCTATTTGTTAGTGGCTAATAACGTATCTGGGTTCTTGCCATGAAAAGTGGAATTAACCTACCTTGTCTTGTTGCATTTGGTTAATGTTTTCCTCTGCAACACCTCGCTGCCGGAGAAAATCCCACAGACCCTCTGCCATTTCCTCGGTTTCCTTGAAATACAGATTTGTTGCTTCATCAACAATCGGCAGGCTCCTTGCTAGCTACGCTACAGCTTACAACAACTCAATCATTCATGTCAGCCATGTCATGAATTTACCTCTCGTGGATGACTCGTCGTGGATGAAGCGGTCCCGCGTGAAGCAGTGGCTAATGTGGCATCTTTTTCTTATCTCATAAGATCTCGTAATTATGAGATCAGGATCTCGTAATTATGAGAAGATAAGGTGTCTAAATTTTATTTTATCAAGTGAATGCAATGCGCTTCCGTACTATATAGATAAACCTTACTTATTTACACAGACAGACAGACAGACAGACACACACACACACACACACACACGGACGGACGGACGGAGGGGCAGGCAGGCAGGCAGGCACGGATGGACGGACGCGCGCACACACACACTCATCACACATCGCTCATTATTAATAATAGCTACTGTATGTTCTTGTTATGATGTTTAAGTTCTGTGATTTCTGACTGACTGTGAATGTGTACGGGCAGGTAGCATATGGTTGGATGAGAAACTGAGGGGCCTGGGTGAGTGTGAGGAAGACAGTCCTGTCTGTGTGTGTGTGTGTGTAGGTGAGTGAGTGAGGAGGAGCAGAGGAAGAAGTGAGAGCTGTCAGATAAGTTTGTGTTATGTTGTTGTAGTCGTCGGGTCGGACGCTACAATTTCCTTTCGGTGCCGTTAACCGACTGTGCCAGATGCGCCAGAGCGCGCACCTCTGTGCCAGGCTTGCGCTCAGCGATTTGTGTTTATTAATTTTAACAGAGCGCGAGAGAGATTAACACAAACATTCACACAGGCTACATGGGCGCATGACATCTGTCCGACTACCCATTTCTCCGACCACCCATTTCTCCGACTTCGACCATACATTTCTTTATTTTTGCGTCATCAGTCCGACCTCCCACTTCTCCGACTTAAGTAGCCCTAACCCTTAACCTTACCCTAAACCTAACCTCAACACTGTAGAATGGGTAGTCGGACTTGTGGGCAGTCGGACTGACGTATGCTCCCCAGTCTACACACATACGGGCTACACATGATACACATACCCACAGACACACAGCTGAGGGGCCGAGGCACGGCACGGAGTGCGCGTTTGGTGGCGTGCCCCCCAGGGTGCTCAACCTGGTCAGTGGAGCACCCACGGAATCGGCGCTGCATGGAAGACCGACAGACACACACACAGACAGACACAAAGCCTCTGACTGCTGGATCAAACCACCACTGCATACGTTGTGCGTTGTACCGCAGCGCGCGCTGATTGACTTGAATGGGGCTGCTGCATTGCTACAATGTGCATGCCTGTTTGTTTACAACAGAACAGCTGTAGTAAGAACACGTGGACTATTATTGTGAGTCTGAATCAGTGACAGCAATTGTTAAGTAGCGAATTAAGTAGCAACGGTCCACCGCTACTTAATTCACTATGAAGGCACGTTATCGGGTTTTCATTATCGGCAGAAAAACCGATAACGATATGGACAGATATTACATTTTTATGCTAATATCGGCCGATATTATCGGTCGGCCGATATTATCGGTCGGCCGATATTATCGGACATCCCTACTGGTAATCTGGTGGCACACTCTGTGAGAAGTATGGCAACCTCCTGGGCTGCCCTGAAAGGTGTGCCTATGGCAGAAATTTGTGCTGCAGCATCCTGGACCTCCCCGTGTACTTTTGCTCGATTTTACAGGGTCAACATGGTGGCACCGGCTCCTTTGGGCGTGGCGGTGCTTTCTGCAGCTGGACGGAGCCAGGACGGGGTGGAGTCCTCAGTTCTTCACGACCTTGATGGTATGAGTCATCCAAGGTGAAGACCGTGGTGACAGTCTGAGTGAGGTCGAAATTGATGGTAAGTTATGCCTATAACTATTGATCTATGAGACCGAACGATGACCATCACCATTCTCTTGTCGTTCAGAACGGGCTGAGGCGTTCCAGGCAGGAGGAGGAGGCGATGTCACCCAGAACCTCTTGTAGACTCTGAGCCACGCCTCCTAAGGTCAGTCATATGACGTTGACATAAGGTCTCGAGGATAGGTAGTAGGATGGCATCATTCAAGGTGAAGACCGTGGTGACGGTCATCGTTCGGTCTCATAGATCCATAGTTATAGGCATAACTTAGGTTTTCCTTACTCGGATAAACTTGTGTAGCAGCTTCATAGAATCACAGAATTGTGACATTTTCGTTCTTATTTTGTATTATATTTTATCTTTTTGCTGCTGAAACACATAGTCTATCCCCTGGCACAGTATTTAGGTGGTATACTGGCTTTAATAAATACAGGACAGGATTTACATGGCAACCTTTTGCATAAAACTGAGAAGATGAACAGATTGACTCTGCAAATTACATAGAAAAAGTAAACTTATCAGCAATCACCAGCTGTCAGAGGAGTTACATCCCCAGTAAGAACAAAATAGAAGTGGTGAGGTAAGAGAGGGCAGTTTGTGTAAGAGCTGGCAATGCAACAGTAAAGTGCATGGTCAGTGTATGGGTGAGAGAGTGCCAATCAAAAAAAAGAAAAAACCTATTCATAGCTTAATTTTCAGCCCTCTGTTGAATAATCATCTGTTGTGTATCAAAAAAATACAGGCTGCAGAAAACCTCCTGATGAAACTTGTGTGACTGATTGGAGTTGGAGGGTGACGTGGGTTCAACCAGCAGGTGGAGGTAGAGGTGTGCTCATGATGTTTGGAGTAAAAGGAGCTCAGTCAGTTGCCTTCGACTCTTCTCACAAGTCAACAAGTGCCAGTGCAATAGACAGTGATATAACAACTGAGGGGAATTTGTCTCCCTGACTGAAGTCTGGAGAAAACAAAGACTCTGTGCATGATGGCGTTTGACAGTACACGCTTAAACAGGCTCTGACTTGCTGAGAAACACGGTTTTATTACCTAGCAATGTAGCAGCCTGTGATGGTGGCAAAAGTACTCATATTCTGTACTTACAAGCACCCGTGAAGGCGCGCGCAGCACTCGCGCCTCGCTCCCGCGGTCCGAGCTGTCCCTCTTTCCCTCTCTAGTTCGTCACGTCTTTTACCAGTATGCTTTTACGTCGTGTCAAAAAAAAAAAAAAAAAAGTAATGAGCCTGTTTTTACTATGTAAGGAGTAGAAAGTACATATTTTTGTGTATAAATGTAGGGAGTAAAAGTAAAAAGTCGTCAGAAAAATAAATACTCAAGTAAAGTACAGATACCTGAAAAATCTACTTACCGTAAGTACAGTAACGAAGTATTTGTACTTTGTTACTTGCCACCTCTGGTGATGTAATGTTATGTAATGTAATGTAACACCAAACACATGTTTTTGGACAATCATAAATAGAAAGCTGAATGCTCCGGCCTCTCAGGCTTTTTGCTATTATGTCTGCCGTCCGGTCAGCCAACGTGTGACTATGACTGAAGGTCATCTTCATAATGAAAAGCATCAGACTGTGTGTGTGTGTGTCTGTGTGTGTGTGTGTGTGTGTGGATGTGAGGTAGGCATGCAACTGAATCAGAGGATTAGTCAGGTGTTTTTTTTCCTCTCCAAATGTATTTCCAGAGCTCCGTGAGACTTGAAAAATGCAAAAAATTAGGAAAGCACCAAAGCAACTTCTTTTCTCCTGATGTCAAATCAACTCCATGTCTCTGCCGATAATGAGCCCTGTTTGAATACCAGTCTTTTCTTCTTCTTTTTTTTTGCCTAGATTTTACTCTGTGGAATTTTTATTTTTATGTAAAGCCGGGCATACACTGTACGATTTTTGAATATCGTGTCGTTAGCACCAACACACACTGTACAAGTAAATCGTCTATGATTTACGGCCGAAGCTCACGATCAATGTACTCACACTGTACGGGTGAAAACCATGTGAAATCGCCCGTCGGCCCCTTAACTATCCTGTCTATTGACAGCTGTCAATAAAGATTTATTTGAAAGCACTGACGCCAGTTTGTTTGCAGCATATTAAAGTGATAGTTCACCCAAAATTCAAATTTCACTCATTATCTACTCACCCTCATGTCAACTAAGAGCTGTGTGATATTTTCAGAGTTCTCCGTTCCTTCTCTGAGTTACGGGGGGGTCTGTGCAGCAGTATTTGTCCTTATAATGGTTGTGAATGGATACCAACTTTCTTCGTCCAAAAAGACACACCAAAAAACATCCAAATACCTCCATACTGCTCGTCTGTAATGTCCCTCTTGTATTGAAGCCCCAACATGAGAAATTGTTCAGAAAAAAATTAAATAAGTCTATATTTTAAGCTTGTTTGTAGCGGAAGCTCCCAGTGTCTCAGTTCACTGCTCTTCCTGTGGAACAATTTCTCATGTCGGGGCTTCAATACGTGTGTGCGCATAGCGTGTGTGTTGCCCCTTCTCCACTACACAGTTACAGCGGCTCTAGCTACTCGACTCGGTTTCGGTCCTTTTAATCACAGCTGAGTTCTTCATAGATCCTCCTCAGCGGGGGATCGTGATAGGCTATTACAGCGGGTCTGTCAGCCGCCGTGGTCACCCGGGCTGATCGCTGCCGCGGTCACCAAAGCTGACCGCTGCCTGCCGCTCTAACAATGAGAGCATTTTCCACGACTCCCGTTTTTCTCTCCTTTCGTCAGCTCCAAACTCACTCGTCTTCTGCACTGTGATTACTAACCACGGCGTGGTTTTCAACACCGCTGTCATTTAACTCACGTGTCAGAATAACAATAGTGGGGGGCGGGGGAGTCGATACAAAGTATAGCAGTTTACATATGATCCGCCCCGGAGTAATGTGTTTGTTTATCTGTTTGTGTCTTTTCAGGCGAGCTAGTCTGCACAAACACCCATGTTTAGATGTTTTCTGTTTATTTATGACACTTTGTGCATGTGCACTGGGGGAGAAATGCTCCGGTCGGGTCGGGGCTCTGCTTCCACTGTGCGAATGCCTCCATCGTACGACCAAAATATCCGACATGTCAGAAATTCATCCGACCGTCCGATTGTGGTTCGGGAGCCATGGCAACCTTGTTGTAACAGTTTCCAACGGGGCATGGGAGCCAGAAGCAACGCACAATCAACATGGCTGAATAGATGTCAAGCTGTTGTGGTTGCTGCCAGAGGGAGTCTTCCTCCTGAGGTCAAGTGCTCCTGTTGGTGCCCATTAATGGATGTGGAAGTACTCAGGTCACAGAAATATCCAGCAGTGCAAATAGAAATCATAATTCATATCTCGGGTCTCCAGCCGGCCATAAAAGCTGCAGTGAATTCTGTAGCTACACCACATCTGCAGAGCCCGACGATCAAAATAAATAGATAGTGCAGGGCGTTTTTATCATAGAAAAACAACATGGGGTTCATGGAGGACGGCTGGAAAGGACCAGTCTGTATTTCATCCTACGCTGGCTGTGCCATTGTTGTCAGCAGGAGTGGGACATCTAATAACTGCAAAACGCACACTGGAGCCTGATGGGGATGCATGTGGACATAAACAGTAAATCCACATCTTACTGTCTTTTTTTAACTGCCTCTTATTCCTCTTTGGTGTTTCAGCTCTCTCTTTTTTAGTAGGCCTAGTAGTAATTTTTATGTGATGTCTTATAATTTTTATGTGATGTCTTATAGCCTACATGTTATTTCTACCGCAGAAGCTTTATATTCTCCCCAGAGATAAATGGATGAAACAACAACAATCTTCTGGCTGGCAACAAGTAGTTTAAAGTCACTTTATATCCCCAAGCTGCAAGATTCATGCTTAGCAGCTCATGACTGCTTGTACAAATTATAGTGGTTTTATACCTCAATAGGCTATTTCAATACTTATAGGCTACAACTGATGCAGTTGAGAGTATTAAAGTGATACGCCAACATTTTTTTTTCGTGTCTTGCCGCACTCCTGAGTCCATGACCACCAGATAGACGCCATCCTTTTGACTGTGCATGCAGTAACAAGGGAGATAGAGCCGTATCGCCCGTAATTAGCTTAGCTCAAACACTGGTAGTGTATGGGTAGTGTTAGCCTGCCTCTTACCCGAGCCGAAATCAGCAGTCAGAAGCTGATTTCATTTTAGCTCTAAACTCGGTAAATATATCACTTTATCAACATTTTAAACATTTTTAGGTGAGAAAGTAGCCGTTTAGATCAGCAGTGTGTCGTTAATTTGTCTAAATACCAGCTGTTTACAATTTTGTTCGGACGAATTCAGCGCTACTCAAGCTAGCCGTTGTGACCAATGCACTTCCTGTTACTTTCACAAAATAAAACACCCGTTGCCCTTTACATACAGAAAACCATGAGGATAGGAGAATTTGTGCTTTTACTTTGAAATAGGAAGCTAACCTACCCTCGATGTAGCTAGCTTGAACCAAATAAAACCGTCTTTGCTTGAACCCTCCGTTTTGACAGATCTCGTCCCGTTACCGGCATTTGACCGCTCAAGATGCCTTACTGGAGAGTTTTGTCAGCTCTAAGACGAAGATCAGTCCGTTTAGAGTCGCTGAAGAGTTTCTCTGATGACTTTAGGTGGAGGCAGGCTAACACTACCTATACACTTCCAGTGTTTGAGCTAAGCTAATTACGGGCGATACGGCTCTATCACCCTCGTTACTGCACGCACAGTCGAAATGATGGTGTCTATCTGCTTATCATGGACTCGGGAGTGAGGCAAGACACGAAAAAAAATGTTGGCGTTTCCCTTTAAAGTGGACTAAAGACTATGTTGGTCCAAGAAAAATACTATATTATTGCGGGTGCAGCAGAAAATAAGAACAACTCACTACAACAATGCACAGAGATTCAATAGTCACCCTGAAAACAGACAATTCACAATTCATAGATTTCACATACAGTAGCTACCAGCAAAACTGAAACAAGTTTGTTAGAAATAAACAGAAGAAAAGCACAAAAAATGTGCTACATGGATTGCAAACATGTGTTAATTTGCACACACACTGAGTATCACTCTCCATCCAGCATCCAGGCTCTAAAAGCAGTTATTCTTGAAGAATGGAAAAAGATGACATGTTGGATATAAAAACTTAGCACTATATACTTATCCTTATTGATAATGATTTTTGAGTGATGGTGCTTAATTTGTCCCGGAACATGATCCGGCACCTCATCAGTCAGGACCAATATTTGCAGAGGTGTCAAGTACTCACATTATGTATTTAAGTGTGAGTGTTCGTGTTTATATCCCACATCACACGGTTAACTAAGTCAACATTTGTCTTACAAAATAAAGTTTGTGCGGTGCCCACATGGAGCTGACCTGCTGACACATGTGCAACTAACAGTGACTTTCCTCATCTCTAAATGTCTTCTACCATCTGATTGTCCCTCGCTCACATCTCGAGGACGGGACAAAGTCTCCTGGACATATAGTGATCATAATAGATAGATAGATTTGAATCAATACCTGAATGAACACAAGAACAATTTCCTAAATCTTGACAAGACTAAGTTTTATAAAACATTTGTTTAACTCAGAAAATGAAATAAGGTTAATGATATTACTTAGAATAAAAAATCTTTAGTTTTACTTAGTTGAAGCAAAAATGAATACACCACAAAACAAAATCTACAACTGGTATTTTGTATGACCTGACATGATTTTTAAGGACAACACCAAGTCTTCTATTATGGAATGATTTGATATTATTCCATTTAACAGCGGCAGCCGGACGAGAGCGCAGGGGCCGTCTGCAGATTGCAAGACATGAGCAAGACACTGCAAACAAAAATCAATAACTCCACTAAAGTACAGAGACTCTAAAATCACTACACACATCAACAGTCTCCTCATATTCTACTACAACAGCTGTTTTGGAAAAAATATGCTTTTGCATCATTTTGGTACATTTTTATTGCGATTTATCACATCAGCGGTCTCCTCATGGTCCAGATGCTAATTTTGACAAAACAGGCTTTTGAATAAATTTAACCACTGTGGCCATTTGTTGCAATAGGAGCTGTCGGCTCAGCTATTTCTTTTCATTGCCTTTGTGTGTATTGATTTTTCATAGGCTAACATATGTTAGTATGATCATGAGGAGACCGTTGATGTGTGTAGTGATTTGAGAGTCTCTGTACTGTATAAGGGTGGAGTTATTGATTTTTCTTTTCTTTTTTTGTAATTGACCCTTTTTTTGTAATTGACCCTTTTTGTAATTGACCCTTTGTTGGCCTTCTGATTGGTCTGCTGTTCCACCAATCAAGCTTCAGCTTGTTTTCTTTGACCCACTTGACAGAACAGCAGCACCACCCGCACAATCAAAACATCAAAGCTTTATGTGCTTTGCCTGTGTACTTAGTTTGGACTCATTTATTTACCTTGATCCATTCACTGCACATGTGAGCATGAAGTTGGAAAATTGCCAAACTAAACAGCCGTTAATGCTAGCGGTGGCTATCTACAGTAGGGGAGACTGGGGACAGTTGCGACACTTTTTACATTTTTCTCAGTTACTCAGAGACTATTTGGACTAGGCTCACCAAACTTTACATGTGTCTGCTAATTAGTCATGCCATTTAAAGATGGTTACATATGACACATCAATCGCAGTATTCATTTGAATGGAAGAATCCAGAGGTTGCAACTGACCCTAAACGTGGGGATAAGGGATAAGGGACGGTTGCAACATATTAAACATACATTAAATTTCACTTATCAACTTTTGATTTTTGTCTCAATAAGTATTTCTAAAATATGCATTGTCTTATAATAATTATTTTAGTATTATTTAGTTATTTAGTAATATTTATCAGAGAACAGTTGGAGTTTTGTTTTGCGTAGAACATAGGCCTTGAGTCAATGTGCAGAGGTTAACAGTGGTAATAAAACTCAATAGCTCCGTGTGAGACAAGAAGAATGGAGCTATTTGCAATACAAAAAACTTTTGTTAAACATATATGCTACTTTTGGATGATTTATTCACTGTATGACATCAAATAAATTTATTTTTCTCCAATTTTCATAGGAAAATATATGTGGCTACTTTTGTCCCATAGAACAAGATACAACTATACAAATTGCATATTTCATTATAAGAAGTTATCGGGGGAATTATTTAGCATTAGTCTGTCCTGGTTTGATATAATTGACTGTTCTGTTCATCATGAGGAATAAAATTGATAGATTGTGCCTATTTTAAGCTAAAAATGTTCCCAAAGTCAGCTCACCCGTGACCCTAGTGCAGGATAAGCGGTATAGAAAATGAATGAATAAATGAATGAATGAATGTTACATTTTATAAATTTGCATCTGCATATGTGCTTCCATATTCAAATGGCAGTTGTTGCAACGGTCCCCACCCTATGAGCCATGACAAAACATCATGTACTAGCTAGACACTGTTGACCATGTGATTTGATAGTCTACAAAACAGTGATTCAAACTAGGTAGGTTTGGATTCATTCATATAAAAGATCAGGACAGTATGACAAAAAAAATAGAGCTAAAGAAAAAAGCTACTTTCATACCTCTAAAACAACTTTGTCTCTTGTCTCTTGGCTCGTGGCTTGTGACCACTGCCCAAGACATAGCCCTTGACATGGCTGGAGCTAAGAGTTAGAATTTGGCAATATGTTCATTGAAAAAAAAAAAAAAAAAAATCTTGTGTCACTTTATAATGTTATGTTAAAATGTAGTTATGGCTGCTCTTGAAATCTAAGCTAATGACAATACATTCAACTAATTGGTAAACATTTAATGATCATATGTGCAAGTACAAGTCTTTTTGTATAATATCCTGCTTTGAATGGTTAATAAAAGTGCTGTTTTGAGAAAAGTTGTGATCATTTTAATTGGACAAACTAAACTCAATTAAGACTAACTTAGTATATTGAGTAAATGGTATGCACACTGGTTAATTAACTACTACTATCTACTTAACAAAGTTATGTGGAACCACTTGAAACAACATTTACACAAGTAAATCCAACAGAACTTTTATTTAAGTGAGGGTCTAACTGTGCATGTGCAGTGAGAGTGTCATCACTCTACTGTAGCATGTTTCTGATTGGAGAAATAAGGCTTGTTGCAACCATCCCTTGTTGCAGCTGTCCCCAGTCTCCCCTACCGTGAAAGCTTCCAAATAAAATAAAGTATAACATTTAAGTTGTGTGTTTTGAACAGCAGACGGTTAAGTTTTTTTTTTCAATTCCTCTGTTCATGCACCCTAAGCTAGTTCTACTCTGGTGACCCAACATCTTTTCACAACACTTAGGTGTTTCTGGGTTAGAACCAGAGGGAAAAACATATTAGATGGAAAGCCAATGGACAGAATTGGCAATTGAGTCAATTTGACATTGGCAGTGTTGGGTATAGTTACTTTTGAAAGTAGTTAATTAAGTTACAACGTTACCATCAGTTAAAAGTAATCAGTTACGTTACTGCGTTACCTATGAATAAAAGTAACGCGTTAGAGTACTCATGCGTTACCAAAAATTAAAAGCCTTTTGCAGCGCCTCGCACATGCTGCAACTTAACAGACAGACACACAGCCTCTTTTAAATGCACTGAGTCCTGACGAATAGTCATCCAACCAAATTAACTCTACAGGATAACAATAACAGGAAAGACAGTCAGAAATATGCAACATAGCGTGTTTTTTTTTTTTTTTTTTTATCGCAGAACTGATCAAAATTCAGGAGTTGCCGTGAATCCCTTTCAGCGGCTTCACTGCTCGATCTGTCTGTCAGTTTGAATGGAGGACTCACGTGTGGAGAGGAGGGAGGCTGGCGAGACGTGAACGTCCTGCCTTGTGTGTAATAAAAGTTTTTTAAAAATGCGGTTAAATGTACTGGTATCACACTGCTGCTACGACAGCTATGGAGTAGAGATCCGGGCTGGACCGGGGGAGAACTGAGCTGCCGCTCGCCAAGAGGGAGCTGCTGAAAGCAGCAAGCACTGAGAGCCGGCCCGGGCTGCTTGTTGCTGCTGGTGAAGCAGGTCCGTACGTGGAGCTGATTCATGTAAATGGGCCCTTAAATTGGATGTGGATTTTTTTTGCGGTCGATAGAAGCTTATCACCAACGCAGAGTGTTTTTACCGTTATGTTCTTGTCCTTTTCGCCGGCGAATTGAAACGCACACACACAGGCAACGTAGGTCGGCAGGACACATCCGCAGGTTGCACAGTAGTCTGTCTGACAAAAAGCAGGCTGCAGTCGGGATTTTCCTTTCCTTATACGGCGAAAAGTAACGGATTACTTTTTTAAAAAAATAACTAAGTTACTGATTGCTCGACTCACGAAACTAACGCGTTACGTTACACGTTACTCGAAAAAAGTAATTAAAGTACTCTAACGCGTTACTTTGTAACGCGTTACCCACAACACTGGACATTGGACATCCATCTTGTTAGGGAGGAATTTGTGGTGATGCCGGTGAAGAAGAAGAAGTACCAGAGTCCTGGATGTCTTATGCTGAAGGAGCTTATTTAGGCTCGATGGAGAAGAACAGAAGTCGTCAACACAACATAAGTGTGTGAATCCACCTCAATTCTAAGGGTCAAACAGTAAAGCTCAGATTCTTATACGAGGAAAGTGGGCCGAGACTAGCCTCGTATACCAGCCTCTCGCGTAAATACATTTCATTTCATTCCGAGGGAGAGTCTGGCCTCATTGCCGCTGTAAGCGTTTGGCCTGAAACCCTCAGAAGGCCGAGCCAATCAGCGTCGCCGCTGTGATTGACACAGCACGTTGGCCAATCAGGGACCGCCTGGTGCAACGCCCCGTCACTACACCAACTTGCTGATTGGCTGAATGGGGTTGTCTGTCAACGCTACTACTCCCGCCCAGCTCCCGCCCACCCCAAACGCTTAGAGGGGGAATGAGGCCAGACTCTCCCTCGGAATGAAATGAAATGTATTTCCGTGAGAGGCTGGTTTACGAGGCTAGGCCGAGACAGCAAAGGGGAGATGTGTTAACATCCAATTGGCTATAGTACATAAACATGAAGATAAGGATTCACACCAGCTAGGTGTCATCCAGTGATGGAGAGCGTTATCTTCTAACTCTGCAGCTGTGTCTGTAAGCAGCCAGAGAGTGAGATTGAAGTCGCCAAAGAGCGACCATGGCCTTGGCCTGTTCCTCAGAGAGAAAATAGGGCAGATAACTGCCCCAGCAGTAATCCAACAGAAAGTCACTATGACACAGAGGGATTGATCCATTATCTACACAAACTATCTATAGGGAAGTGAAATTATTCTCTAACACATCTCATGATGTAGACTAGATCCATGAGAGAGACTAGTCATTGTGCTGATTGAAAGACTGGCAGCATCTGTCAGCACTGAGTGACTTGAATATATATGTATACATTACTGTGTGGTTGAGGGGTAAAGGGAGTACTGGTTGTGGATTAGATAGTGCTTGTGCATGTGTGCGTATGGGTGGGGGTTAAAGTGTAATGTTGCTATTTGTCTTAATGTAATTTGCTACCTTTATTATAGGTCTCATTGCCATCCGGCAGGGGGACTGCCAACGGAAATTAGCCTATTGGCTATAATTGGGTGCATTAACATTGTATCTTTTTAAAATGTTCATTAATGTACACTGTCCCTCTCGAACAAATAAAGGAAAATGAAAATGAAATAAACAAACATAATAGCAGAGATGGACAGAGTACTCGACCCCAGTACTCAAGTAAGAGTACAAATACTACTGGTCAAAATTTACTCCGTTGCTTTTAAAGGTTCTTAAGTTTCTTATTTTTCACATCAATGAATTACTATATTTTTTTCCTAAATGAATGTAAGGAGCTTTTAACTCTTGTTTCTGAAAAGAACTCTTTGAAAGCAGCTGCACTGATGTGCTGCTTTTAGGGGTTAGGGTTAGGGATGTCCCGATCCGATCACGTGATCAGAAATCGGGGTCGATCACGTGGTTTCAGACTCGATCGGAATCGGACGTTACATCCCGATCAGGAATCGGATATATTACATATCTACATGTCAGGGTTTTCCTATCTGTCTAAAGCGAAGACGGGCCGCATGGGGGGCGTTCAAATGTATTACTTTTACTGTAGACGTTCGTCATGTGCGCTCATTACCCAAAGCGACGCGCATTCGGTGCAGCGTGCTTGTGTTTTGTGCATGGTCTGTGGCGCACAGCTCCACGGTGTGTGTGTGTGGCTGCGTCGTCGTGGACAAGTAACGATATGAAATGACGGCGCTTGCGAGAGTGTGAGAGACGATCGTGTCACTGTAGCCATGTTTCCATCCAAAGTGATTCGAATTACTGGGAAATGCGCATTAAAAGAAATTCGAATCATGTGTGTTTCCATCTACGGACTTTGCATCCCCCCCCTCCCGGCCGGACGGACGGACGGTCTGATTTGAACACATTAGTGCGATTTAGCGCATAGGTTTATTACCGTAATAACGTGACCCGTGTGTGTGTGTGTGGGAGAGAGAGAGAGAGAGAGTTGCGCCGCCCCAGACTTTATTAATGATAAACGCTGGATTCGCTGGTTGATAAGTTTGGTTTTTACTGAGGAGGAACTATGAAGAACTGTGCAGTCATCACATATGAAGGTGTGTGGGGGCTTTTATTTTGCCGTGGCGATGCGCCACAATTAATTAATTGTTGTGTGACAGCGGAAACCCTGATGTTGTCTTGTGAGTGAACTGCAAACACGGGAGTAGACGGGGTGAAAGTGCGCTACGTCACACTTGATTCGCATACAGCTGTTTCCATCCCATTCGAATCAACCAAAACCCGGCCATAGCGAGCGTATTTCATTTTGTGCGAATCAGAGGATTTTAATGCGAATCACGGCGTTTCCATCATCATTTTCCAATGCGATACATCTCGATGCGCATCTAAACAGCTGATGGAAACGCACCTAGTGTCAGCTCACTGTTTGTTTGTGTGTGTGTGGCTGCGTTGTTTCACTGCTGACTTCCAAGCAGCTTGTTGTTGATGTTTGAGCGCTACACACACCTGCAGCAACAACAGTCACTGCAGCTTCTACTGAGAGCGAGTCCAACGTAACGCACGTGAGACCGACACGCGGACCGACCGCGCAGATGTCGCGGACATTGTTAAACTTCTCATACTGTTGAATAAAAAACTACCGTTGTGTTGCGTGATGGCAGATACAGAAATACAGAACCAGGTATTTATTTAAAGTTAGAGAGGGAGAAGGAACAAGGTGAGCTGGGTGAGGGAGGGAGGGAGAAGGAGCGGAGTGAGTGAGGGAGGGAGAAGGAGCGAGGTGGGGGGGGTGGGGCAGACAGGCAGGAGAGGGTGGGATCAGGGGAGAGAGGCTGGTGATTGAGAAAGACATGATAAGCTATTTTATTTTTGACCAAATGTTCTTGTTGTTGACTTATGGATAACGGCATTAATATTATACTGTGGAGCTACTGTGCTAATATACATTGAGAGTTTGATATCATGGCATGTCTTACAATACTGCAATAAATGTCATGGGCTTGTTATTGAGGTAGAGTATTATTGTGAGATTGTGATATTGTTACATCCCTAGTAGAGCACAAAGATCAGAAAAATAGTGGGATGATACAGTTGATCTACATTAAAAACTTTACTGCATTGCCAAAGTATCGGATCGGGACTCGGTATCGGCAGATACTCAAAATCAAATGACTCGGACTCGGACTCGGGGGCAAAAAAATGTGATCGGGACATCTCTAGTTAGGGTTTCCATCCACTGCATAATAGTAATTTGTTATTTTAAAAAACAGTGGGAAGTGATTAAACATAAAGAAACCTAAGCCCCCTGCCAAGTAGCCCCATTCTCATACTGTACAATAGGAACTACAAGGTTGTCCAGTTGAATGAAGATATGGTTTATGTCCGTGTCTAAAACCCCCCACAAAAAAACAGCCCAAGATCAGATCAATTAATGTTGAAGCTGCAGTCCTAAGTATTTGGCCAATAGGGGGCAGAGGACCTTTCAAATACGCATAAAGTTCCACAGCTCAGATATTATTGCAATATAAAACTGTTATGGCTGGACTTATGCAGCCACCAGTCCAGTAGGAGAAGAATCTAAAACTGCATCTTGCATGCAGAATGAATCAAACACACACAACTGCAACAATTATTATTATTATTTTTATTATTTTTTTTCTCATTGCAAGTTATAATTTATTGATTACCTATTGATTTGATTGATTGCCCATTAAATCAGGAAATTATGGTATGGATTTATGTGCACACAAAGATTGCAGAATGGCAGGTAATAGAAGAAAAATGACACATCTGTCTCATCTTGGTTTACAAAGCTACAATGAAGTCAGACATTTGCCATCTCACCACCACCTTTCTTGACAGTATTCAATCACACACGTTTGCTAATAATCATTATATTTTTGGATTATGAAAGAAAGAAAGAAATCAGAAGCTCTTCCATAATCATTATTCTTATCTCTCTAAGCGTTGCAATTGCAGTGACATCTCCCTATCATGTCCTCTATCAGCACTCTGCCCCTGATCTGGAAGTGCAGTGCTTTCCAGTTGAGTGCGTTTCCCGGAGTGAAGCTTTCCTCGTCCATGTAGTTCTGGATCTCACAGGGGGAAAGGACGTAGTCCCACATGTGGACATCAGTCATCATGCCGACGAAACAATCCTTAGCTACAAAACCGCCACCATAGGCATCCTGCTCCTGTAAAGAGCACAGACATTTGAATTGCAGTAAATTAAAGTGTTATTTTATAAGCATATGCAATATGATCTTACTAAAAAAAGCTGTACCTGTCCTAGAACAATAATAGCAGTTCCTGTGATGCTGGATCCAGAGAAGATGAATTTCCGTGCCAAAGGTTGTCCATCAAACCACAGTTGAAACAGTCCAGAGGCAGAGTCCCATGTGGAGCAAATAGAATGCCACGTGTTCAGTTTGTAGTCCATTCCTTCATATTTTGTCTTTCTATTCTTGATATGGGGCCACATCTCCTCCGGACCCAAGAAAATCACGAAGTCATTGGATTGCTTGGGTGTGGCCAAAGAGAAAAGACTGTGGTCTCTTTTGAGGTCTGTAAAGGACCTGTGAGCATTACAGAAATGTCATTATACATGAAACGTTTCACAGTTAGAGATACACTTTGTTCTTTTGTGCATTTGCACATTTAACACTACCTGTGACAGACGGTTAGAGCACTGAAGGTCTGCTGTGGCACACTCAGCCTCACGTGAGATTTTGAGGTTTCTTCTGGAAACGTGAACATTTTACCTGACAGATCTGAAAAGAGAGACAATATGTTTTTACTATGTATTTAATCCTTTTGCGAACGAAATTGCAAAAAAACCCCAAAAAAAACATTACAACATGACAACTGCAAATCTCATGTAAAAGACAGACATTATGTTAGCTGATCAACATTGTTTGGATTCTCCATTTTGTTTGGATTCTCCATTTACCCTTGTGGTTTGCTTATTGTTTTGTCCAGTTTTGCACAGCTCAATAAATAATTCAGGTTTATTGCAAATAGTAGAATACGTTTTTGGTGTGTGTGTATATATATGTGTATATATATATATAAAATGGAATGAGCACCACCGTGTCAATTTATTTACAGTGAATGGACAATTTTACACTCTAATGACTGACTGTAAATTATTGGGAAACAATATGACTATATATATTTTTTTTTTAAGATAAAAGGAGGCTATAAATACCATATGTGTTATAAAATGTCATGAAGAATTTAATTTTAGCAGAATATATAGGGGCACAAATGTGGTCAATTTGGTGGTACATAACAAAAGGCAACACATTTAATATTATCCTCCATTTAACTTGAAGAATAAGCCTTCTTTTTTATTTACCTTGAGGACTTGCAGCACATCCAGTCAGCATCAAGAGCAAAAGTAAAAACTGCATCTGATAGGAAGATAAAAGATGTTATGAGTAAAGTTGGATTTGATCCAGCAAAACCAGTAACTCACGATTCACTCATTATTGTGTTGGACCTCTACAATAAAGTTATGTAATGAAAAACACCACAATTATTGTGAATTCATCCAGTTTTCCGAATGTAGATCTTACCTTGAAGTCCGTGTGAGGTTTTGGAGTGTGATGTTGACAACAACTGTGTTTTGTAATGGAGCAAAGTGAATGTTCAGACAGGAAGACTATCTCTTTAAGTAGCCTCCAGACTCTACCCACTATCCTCTCGCTCCGCCTTTCTTCACCTAATCCAACCAATCACAGACTGCCATCCCCCCTCTCTTCTTCCAATCAGTCATTAGCTGCGAGGACGCGATATTTTTTTTCCCAGCATGGCCAAGCCAAGACCCGCCTTACTCCGCCTCTGATTGGCTGACCTCTACAAGGCCAGCCTACCAGTATCTTACCCTAACATTAACCTTATCATACTTCCCATGGACGAAAACTCACCAAACTTTACAGAAATGTTCGACCCCATGCCAGATTTACTCAACTCCACGGAATAAGCATTTAAATTTAAAAACTTTAAACATTTCTACCAAACCAATGGTACGCTACAGTTTTGTAACTTTAACCTAAATGTCGCCCCAATACTGCTGAAACTTTTGTCCACTTAAGGGACAACAAGGTGTTTTGGAAAGCGAAGTGTTTTCACACTACATTCGGCGGCGTTATTGTCATGACCCGCCGGGCAGTGTCCGCAAAACCCAACGTAAGGAAACGCTGGTCGCTTCGCCCAGCGTTTCCACCAAGTGGTTAAATTGGCTTTTGTAAGGAGGAGGAGCCCTTCTTCACTCCAAACATCTTTATTTAGGGGAGACTGGGGATGGTTATAACAGCATCACTTTCACCAATAAGGGATAACTAACATTAGAGTTATGTGATCAATATTATGTGACTCGCAGGAGAAGAAAACTGAAACCTCTGAGCAGCTCAGAGTCAGGGAAACTTATCTGTAGCTACACAGATTTCAGATTCAATTATTATCATAATAACACATCAGCTAGACAGACAGAATTAGTCACAGTGTTTTCAATCAACTATAGATTTCTGTACAATTATCACATCTTAGAAATCACTCTATCATCTCTCATTTACTGGGTCAGAATCTGGGTGAAAGTTGCTGTGAGGCTGTGGCCATCACTCAGTTTGTCAGGTTGTTTCTTGATGCTGCAACTAGGGGGCAATAAAGTTGAATGTTTCCCAACATGCACTCATGGTGGATTTTGAATACGAATTTAACAGCTGTTGTTGAATTATGTTACAATTCATAGAGCAGTGAAATCATGGGCGTCATGGGGTGTGTAGAACTGTTGATCAGTTAAAACAGGTTTATTCAATTCATAATAACTGCATAGGCTATACCTGCTGCTTTGATTAGTATTATGTGATTTACTGAAAACATCAATTAGTCAGAGTAGGATCTTTCAACTGCAGATATTATACTTATAGAGACCCAAAAGAGTCTCAGATTAATGTGGATGAATCTACATTACCCACACTTGTAAATGGGTAAATTTTCGCTAAATACTGTATATTGTTTTGTCTTTATAGTTATTTTGATATTATTATTTAGTGGTCGGTTTGCCCAGCATCTCCTAGTTTCGCTTTCCCGGACGCTGCTCGACGGGTCATGGGAATAACGCTGGATCGCTAGTTGGCATCGTTTATGGTCAGAACTACGACGGTATCTGATCGTCGCTTTCGTCAGTCTTGCGCCATCCAAGAATTTTACCGTGCACGCGGAGTCTCATTGAAAATGTAGTGTGAAAACACTTCGCTTTCCAAAACTCCTCGTAGTCCCTTTAATTTGTACCTCATACAAGCCTACTTCAAAAAAAAAACTGAACTATCCCTTTAAGATCAGGCAAGGCAAGTTTATTAGTATAGTCCATTTTTACAGTTTGTCTCAAAGGTCTTTACAGCATCATAACAACTTCCTCTGTCCTTAGACCCTCACATCCTCTGAAGCAGTGCACGTGACAATCTACTTTGATCTCTTAACAAATTAAAAGCTTCAATTATAACTTGAACATTTCAGAACACTTCAACTCCAATTTATAACTAAAGTAATATCTCTAACTAATATTTAATTATTTGTAATCAAATGTTTCTATATTTCATGCAAATAATGCTGCATAAAATATTCTTTGCATGACTTTGACATTCACAAGAATTATTTTCTGACACCTGCTTTCAGAAACAGCAGAACAAGCATCAGAGTGGAGTCGTACTGAGAAGCCACAGAAGCATAAATAATACCTGACATCCTGAGTACACGTTGAAACCACACTGTCAGTTTAAACATAACACCGCCCCTGTATTAATAGTGGTTAAAACATTCAGACATTTTTAGTATTTCTTTTTTTAGCCATGCATTTTTAAGAAGTGAACAATAAGATATGAAAGGATGCAGATTGATACTGGCTGAGGTGATTCTATACCAAAATCAGTCCCACAATGACCATGCTAAGCATTTAACTTTCAGCTCACCGATTCAACACACAACAAGAAACCACCACAAAAACTTGCAAATAGCAACATAGATGCAACAATATGCAAAATACAAGAAATACAGAGACAAAATATAGTAAAACATTTAATTCAATGTGTGCTGTCCAGTAGAATTTAGCAGGAGATCATTTCAACATCTGTTCAGAAAATGTATGTTAAATAGAAGCTATGGTTCTTGTCATTCTATAAATTTAATCCCGGATGTTTTTAAATAAAATTTGTTTCTGCCTTTATGTCCTGCATGTAAACAAAACAGCATCTCACAATATAATGATACACAATACAATGTGATATCCAAGAACATTACAGTCTGAAAGGTTTATTAAAGATTATGTTATTGTTCATAATACAGTATCAGTGAAACATTTTCAGCCAAAGTCATATAAAATCACTATAAAAAGACACCATGTTTTACTAAATCAATCATAGAAATATCCTAATTATCAGTTCAGTCAGGTTTTCTCATCTGTTAGAATGTAAGACAATTATTACACTCTGTTGGGTCATAGCATTACAGTTTAAAGGACACATTGTTAAAATCAGCTCATTGGACTTGGAGTGCATTTTGATTCTGACATTTGCTTTAAAAGACACAAATAAAAAGCATTGTGCAGTCTTGTTTCATGTACATAAGAAATATCGGGAAAATGAGGCCATGGTGAAGACCTCTCAACTATATTACTGTCCTTTATTCTGGACTCCGCCAAGCCTCAATACATTGTCCTCAGCTGGTTGACTGATCTCTGGTACTAGAAGGTATGAACACATTACTGCTGTTTTAGTTGCACTCCACGAGTTTCCTGTGAAATTCAGAAGTGATTTAATTACTCAAAAAAGTGTTACCTGGCTTGACATGGAGCTGGCTATTTAACTATTTTAAACTATTTTAAAACTAAAAATTGCCTTAGGCAACCAGTTGTGCACCTATTTTATATTTATTTTATTGTATTTTTCATTTCCAGTTTTAAATATCAGGGCCACCCCTTTTATTTTATTTTATTTTTATTTGTTGGGGCATCATTTGTCAGTTTTAGCCATTAAAGATCTTCACTGTATATATTTTACCATATCTCTACAGCACTTTGTAACTTATATATTGTAAATAACACTCTGTTGTCATTCTATGGTGTGGCATATATATATATATATATATATATATATATATATATATATATACAGTGGAGGAAATAATTATTTGATCCCTCGCTGATTTTGTAAGTTTGCCCATTCACAAAGACACAAACAGTCTATAATTTTAATGGTAGGTTTATTACAATAGTGAGAGATGGAATATAAAAAAGAAAATCCAGGAAATCACTTTAAATAAAAGATATAAACAGACTTGCATTTTATCGAGTGAAATAAGTATTTGATCCCTGGTAATAAATGGCTTAGTACTTGGTGGCAAAACCCTTGTTGGCAAGCACAGAGGTCAGACGTTTCTTGTAATTAATTACCAGGTTTGTGCACGTATCAGGAGGAATCTTGGTCCACTCCTCTTTGCAAATCATCTCCAAATCCTTAAGGTTTCGAGGCTGTCGCTTCGCAACTCGAAGCTTCAGCTCCCTCCACAGATTTTCGATGGGATTAAGGTCCGGAGACTGACTTGGCCACTCCATGACCTTAATGTGTTTCCTTTTGAGCCACTCCTTTGTTGCCTTGGCCGTATGTTTTGGGTCATTGTCCTGCTGGAAGACCCATCCACGACCCATTTTCAGTGCTCTGGCGGAGGGAAGAAGGTTGTCACTCAGGATTTTACGGTACATGGCCCCGTCCATCTTTCCATCAATGTGTTGAAGTCGTCCTGTCCCCTTAGCAGAGAAACACCCCCAAAGCATAATGCTTCCACCTCCATACTTGACGGTGGGGATGGTGTTCTTGGGGTCATAGTCAGTATTTTTCCTCCTCCAAACACGGCGAGTCGAGTTGATGCCAAAGAGCTCAATTTTGGTTTCATCTGACCACAGCACTTGCTCCCAAGACTTCTCTGAATCATTCAGGTGATCATTGGCGAACTTCAGACGGGCCTGTACATGTGCATTCTTGAGCAGGGGGACCTTGCGAGCACTGCAGGATCTTAATCCATTGCGGCGTAGTGTGTTCCCAATGGTTTTCTTGGTGACTGTGGTCCCAGCTGCCTTGAGATCATTAGCAAGCTCCTCGCGTGTAGTTCTTGGATTATTTCTCACCTTCCTCATCATCAGTGATACCCCACGAGGTGAGATTTTGCAAGGAGCCCCAGAACGAGGACGATTGATGGTTGTTTTGTGCGTCTTCCATTTTCGAACGATCGCACCAACAGTTGTCTCCTTCTCACCCAGCTTCTTGCCTATGGTCTTGTAGCCCAATCCAGCCTTGTGCAGGTCTACAATCTTGTCCCTGATGTCCTTAGACAGCTCTTTGGTCTTGCCCATGGTGGAGAGTTTGGAGTCTGACTGATGAATGCATGTACAGGTGTCTTTTATACAGGTGATTGGTGACTGATTGACACACAGGTGTCTTTGCTGCAGGTAACAAGTTTTTTTCAGTGTATCTAAGGAGTAGGAGTATTTAACCAGTCTGTGGGAGCCAGAATTGTTGATGGTTGGCAGGGGATCAAATACTTATTTCACTCGATAAAATGCAAGTCTGTTTATATCTTTTATTTAAAGTGATTTCCTGGATTTTCTTTTTGATATTCCATCTCTCACTATTGTAATAAACCTACCATTAAAATTATAGACTGTTTGTGTCTTTGTGAATGGGCAAACTTACAAAATCAGCGAGGGATCAAATAATTATTTCCTCCACTGTATATATATATATATATATATATATATTTCTCTCTCTCTCTCTCTCTCTCTCATATATATACACACATATATTTATATATAAACAAACAAAGTGATAGAGTGAAATAATATCTAATTTTGTAACTTGTATAAATAAAAAAGTAAATAAAAATAACAACATACCTACAAAATTAGATATTATTTAAGTTATTATTTGTTGAGAGCATTGTGACAAATGTGAAGTTTAAATCCAGCAGTTTTTGGTTACCAGTTCTCCTTGGTCAAGATTTTCACGTACACAACTTCAGCTGCATCAGAAGATAAAACACAGAATAAACTCAGAACATTAAATTATACAAAATCTAGAGCAGAAGTGACAATGGTTGACCACTGATGTGTAGGCCTACTTACTGCTGACGCTGACTTGTGACCTGTAAAGAAATAAAAGAAGTACGTTTGAATAGACAACGTGATCTCTCCAACCTGCTGCCCTTAACAACAAGGCACTTAAACAAATGGTTAATGGTTTAAGACAGCAACTGGATTAAATTAACCTTTAAAAAGAGTTCAACTATAAAGATTTCTTACCTTTTGTTAGAGTTTCTTTCTGAAAATGGAAAGGAGAAGATTACAGTAAGATCTTTAGCTAATTGCACCTGGACTGGCTATAACCACTTCTGATATACTTCTATTGATTGTATGACTTGAAATGTCCAATGGTATTTACATTTGGGGGGGAAAGTCAGTTTATATCACTCTTTACTCAGCATAGTTCTCACCATTTCCTGCTCTGGTACAGAGAAGTGCCAATCCCAGTAAGATGAAGTCCATTATTACTACAACACCAGTCACCACTGTCACCACTGTCACAAAATCCCAGATCCTCATCTCTGTTTTGGAAGCCACAAACAAGTGCCAGTTGAAATCAAAGACAACCAATACAAAACTTATGACCCTACAAAGAACCTTTAACTGGATATGCAAAAGTCTCTCATTTCTGCTGATGTCTGTGTGTGACCTACAACAGCAAATGAGGCCATCGGTGGGAAGATAAGCTATTTCTAAATAGAGAAACTGGGAGGCAGTGGTCTATGGAAGAGGATTAGGGCCACTGTGGGGAAAAAAGTGAGTTCTGACTTTTTGTGATGCAACAACTTCTTTCCATCACTGTTGAGTAGGTGTGCAGTGTATTCTTCTTCAGTGCTGATTAAACTTTCTATGTTACCTTTTGTAGGAGTTACAGGAGCTGGAGCATGAGTGGCATGAGTTGGATCAATCACACCTGTTGATATATAAAATAAAAAATATAATAAAAAACAGAGTCAGAGGAGGCTGCAGCAGCATCGTCTCTCTGCTGTGTGGGAACATCAGTGTGACCTGATGATGCTGATGACAGCAGTAGAGAATGGTGGAGGATGCTTTGAGCTGTGACTGTGTGTAAACACCTGTAGTGTATTATCCACCTGTGCTTTTGCTTTAATATCTTAAATTATTGTATGTTCTTAGTTTTAATATCTTGTTATTATCATTATGTAATCTTCTTTATATGTGTACCTTGTTTGGAAATGAAGGAGTGTCTGGATAGATGCTCTACTTCATGGGTTCCACAATTTGCTTAGTCATCTGACCTAATGGGATACATGTAGGTATGGTCCAAGATGACCTAATGACTCGGATGTCTTCTCTAATGGACAAGAGACATGGGATACAGGATATGGGGTTTTTAGCTAAGCCTAAAAAGCCTAAAAAGCCTAAAGATCAATAGGTTAAGTCAAAGGTCCTTGACCATCTGGTCTCGGGAGGTTTCTCTCTGTCCGGAGAAGGTGGAGTGTTGGAGATAAGCCAACATATAAAAAGGAAGGTTTTTGGGTTGAGAGAGAGAGATCTCATATTGGACCAGAGATACTCCAGGATTCGGCATTTTTGTACACTGTTCTTCTTCTTGTTAATAAACTTCTTTTTTGAATACAAGCGAAGACGTGTCAGCGGTAATCCCTTCTTTTCACCAACACATCAATATACCACAATTTTGGCGTCACGAACTTGGACGTGTTTGTGGCTCTTCAGTTTTTCTTCAGCTTTAGCCAGCCGGCTCCTGCATCGATCTGGGCTTCTGGAAAGTGTGAGTTCTTCACAATATTATGTGCTGGTCTGTTTGTTGGAGCTGTTGTCTGTTTGCTGTTGGGTCACACCGTTAAAGAATCTTTGTGTGGGTGATTGTTGCTTTGATGATTGGAAGTTGATTATCGTTCTAAATTTTTCTAAATTTGGGGTCTTTGGTTTTTTTTTTGCGCTGCAGGCAACGCAAAAAGGGGGAAATAGGGAATTTGAGGTAAAAGTAAAATAGGACATTTGGGGTAAAATGGGTAGGTAAAGAAAAGGGGTAAAAAGGGGATTAAGCAATGGGTAATAATATAAGTTAAGAATTGGTCTTAGTGGGTTTAAAGGAACTGGGGTAAAAGAGGGTTAACTAAAATAAAGGGATTTTTTGAGTAAAAAATTGGTAAAATAAAGGGACATTTTGGGGTAAGGAATAAAGTAAATGGGGGATACTTAAAGAATAAAATAAAGTTAAAAAGAAGTAAAAAAATTTAGAAAGAAAGAAGCTTTAATATATATGTGATCACTTGTTTTGTGTTTGTTTGTTAAATCCCCATTTTTGTGTGTGTGTGTGAAGACCGGTTTTCTTTTGTGAATAAAGTTTATGAGTAATTGATATGATAGAGTGTATGTTGAATAAGGTATAAGAGTGAATAACGTATAAGAATAAGACGTTTGACTAAGTTATAATATGTTATATTATATATATAATTATATATTCTTTAAGTTTTAACAAATATGAGCCTGAGAAGGACGTTTATGAACCTTTAAAGGACGTTTAATAAGAAATAAACCTTAAGAATCTTCTAAGGGGACTTTGTGATTAACTTGCTATGAGCCTCTATTTAAGGGGACCTTTGGGAAAATAAATCCATAAGAAACGTATGAACCTCGGAAGAGTAACTTTTTGTGTGGTGGAGAATTTTTTGATAAAGCCTGATTAATTTTGGGAAAACACTTATTTAAAGTGAGAATGTTTTTATGAAAATTATAACGTTCTAAAGTTATAATACAGAATTTTTGAAAGAAAGGAAAAACTTGCAGTAGGAATGTGTTTTGTGTATCTAGTGATTTTATAAAACACTGAACTATTTGTCTGTCTTCCCTTCATGGAGCGAGAGTTCAAGGAGGAGACCAGAGTTTAAGAGGTGTGTCTAGAGGCGGACAGAGGACAGCTGGCTTGGATCACAAGGATTGAGGCTTGCAGACGACAGCGCATGCATCTGGATCCAGTGATAAAGGCCAGTGTGATTGTATCCATAGACTCTTTCTGACATTGTTGATGCATATTTAGCTTGATTGATAATAGTACACTCATTTACATTTAGTACACACATCTACAGTACATGCATCATACATATGTTGTAGTTAATTAGAAGGAAGACTTGGCAAAGGACTGATCAATCAATAAAGGTTAATTAATGTTGAGTTGGGGAATTTTATTCTTGCAATTTGATAGATATGATAGATTGTGTGAGGTTGTCATTTTTCTAATATTTCTAAGATTTTGAATTCCTTTGAAGTTATTTGTTTCATCTTTCTTTTGCTGACCTTGGCAATACAGAGGTTATAAATGAATTAATCAATATAAATAAACTAAATAATATTTAATTAGCTAAGTTCAAGTTAAGCACAAGAATAAATGGGAGCCATGGCAATGATAAAATAGATGTAAACAATCCAAAAGTAGTTACTCCTGTTGAACTAGTGTAGAAGAATAATCCTAAATTATAGGTATCAAAGAGGTGTTAAAGAAAGGGTATAAGAATTTATCTTAAATTGACTATCCATGGTCAGTAGAAGAAACCCTCAATAGAGATATAATTTAAACTAAAAAGTTGCTGGTGTTCATATATAAGGTGATCGGAAAATAAAATAATAAAAATCAATAAATAAAACATCAATAAAAGATATTAAAAAATATAAAGAGAAGAGACAAACAGAGCTTGGCATTCTCCAGTTGCTTGAAAAGGAGGGTCAAATATGGAAGATCAGAGTCTTTCATTTTCAAGGAGGCATACCAAGAAAAAACATGTTTCTAGGGAAGAAGAAGATAGACGACAAACTTTAAGTAGGATTGATAAAGGTATAGATCAATGCCTTAAATATTTGGACCAATACACCACACCAAAAGGCCGGAGATTGTTACAGGAACAATTACAGGACTTGCAAATGCAAAAGAAAAAGTTATTGAAAAAAGCCTCCCAAAAATCACCAAGGAAGGAAGATAAGTTTGATAAGATCTGTCCAGTGGCTATCAGAGGACAGGATCAGGTGTATAAATCTTGGGATGATACAGTTATGCAAGATCTATTTGACCAATTACCCATTCTTCAAGATGGAGCACATCCTTGGATTTTAAAGTTGAAGGAGATTATGGTGGGAACAAAGCCTACCGGTAAACATTATTGGGGTTCCAGCAATGGAAGAGATTTTACAGAAAGCTGGATATAATCGATATGTGGGGTCTGCTGTGCATGATTTAGAACTGTTTGCATCAAATAAAGGTCGAGTGTATAGAGTGTTAAGAGATACATTTCCTACAGATGTACACCCTGACAACATTCTTATTGAGCCATTAGGACAAGAAGAGAATCCAAGATCTTATGTGTCAAGAGCTCAGAAGGTATGGAGAAATGTCACAGGACGTGATCCAGAGGAGAATCCAATGGAACAATCAATCTTGCGAGCTAAGATTCAGAAGGGGTTGCCTCTGTCAGTGAGGAGTAAGTTAGCAGAAGTGGTTGGTTTAGGGAGCATGATAAAGAGTGTTTATACAGATCACATAGCATACCAAGTAGAGCTGTATAGAAAGAAAGAGCATGAACAGAGGGACCAAGATCAGGAGATCCTTAGACAGTTAAATCAGATTCAACTGAAGAAGGAGAAGAAGCAGGCGGTAGTTATGCAGAACCAGCCTGAGATAAGTCAGCCCATGTCACAGCCACATCTGCAGCCACAGCTAAATCAGTTCCAGGCACCACAGCCTTGTGCAGCGGTACCTTTTGTTTATAGTGCACAGCCGAACTTTAGTCCACAGCAGCAGGCATGGAGAGGAAGAGGTCAAGGAAATGTAGGGAGAGCAAGAGTAAATTTCAATCCAAATTTTCAACAAGTTCCTGAAGTGTGTTATATCTGTGGACTGCTTGGACATTTTGCTCGTGCGTGTAACAAAGTAGGAGGAGGAAATTTCAGGGGAAATTTCAGAGGAGTCTCAAGAGGAGACTTTAGAGGTCAGCCAATGGCATTCCGGGGACCGGTGAATCCCTTCAGGGGCCAGGAGTCAGGATTCTAGGGCTGCCCAGAAAATCCGAAAGGGAGGTGTCAGCTGGTAGTGTCAGGGCCGGAGCAAGATCCAACAATAATGGTAAAAGTAAATAATTAACCATTAGAAGTAATGGTAGATAGCGGAGCGGCTTTCACCTGCATTCGGCCTGAAGATGCTATACATCTCCCTATGTCTGGTCAATTGATACGGACAATCGGGTTTGAGGGAGTTAAACAGCTGGTACCTCTTACAAAATCAATTGAGCTCTGCTACAAAAATCAAAAAAAAAAACTACAATACCTATACTGGTATCAGGAGCCTATACCTATCTGTACTTTTGAGAAGAGATGTTTTGTGTTCTGTGATGACACTAGCGTTAAAACCAGTTAATTTGTTCTCCTTTTATGTCTCAACTGTCCATTGCATTGCCTGGCATATTATTAAAACAAGATGTAAACATTTAGGAAGGGCAGGAGAAAATATCAACATCAGGATAAGGACATATTTTGACTTATACTTGTCTGAATGAGGTTAAAGTTGCAGTGTTGAACAGCCACTCCTCAACACTCATGTGTTGTATTGTTTTGATTTTTGTTGATAGTAATGAAACCTCGTAGAATTCATAAGTTGTAGTTTAGCATTTATTGACCAAACTGACATGCATCAGATGCTAAAGTAAAGAAAGTAAAATTGCACTGCTTTGGCAGTAACATGTAGTATGAGCAGAAATGTGAAGTCTAAACAGTTGTTTTTTGTCATTCTCCATCTTTTCCTTTATATAGTTAAGAATTATTGTTATTGCCATAGTGTAATAAAATGAAACGTAGGCCTGCATAAGAAATATTTCTTAATATGTTTAAACTCATTGTGTTGGTAAATGTTGATTAGTTGGTTTACTGTTGGAAAAAAAAAGAATATCTTATTCTACAAGTCTCACTCAATTATCCACAAAGGTGGCTTTCTCATAATAAAATGAAATAGGACAGAACATGGCATGGTAAGAAAATTATGTGTCTCCAGTGTAAGTCTGGGATCCACTACTCACTCAGGTCAACAGCCCAATTTGAGCCAAAGTGTGAGGCTGCTGCCTCTTAAAGTTCCAGTGTAAAATGTATAATTAAATAATACAAGGACAAATTAGAAATTTAGCAAGCTTACTATACTTATTGCAGTAACATACAGTATATTCAAAGAGCTTAATTTACACAGTATGAAATTGTATGGTTACCTTAAAAAGTTGAGATAATTACAAAAAGGAAGCTGTTCTTGAAATAAAGAAATAGTTGTGGATAGGTAGAGGTGACACTTAAGATTCTATTGGTCTTTGGAGAATCATGAAGGATTGATAATAGTGCTCTCAGCCCTTTTAGGTCTGACGATTCAAGAAGCACATGGGTTGGCCCATGTTGCAAGGGGGGAGGTTATAGTATGGATTGTATTTGCTTAAATAGACTGATAGGGTTATAACCAGGTGGATGCTCAGTCACTTGCCAAGTTAACCAAGTTTTCGTCAAAATTTTGCAAGGTTTTTGCCACATTTTTGTGAAGAGATGTCATGAGCAGGAGGGGACTTCTGCTTGGATAATGGATGAGAAGTCTGTGGATACAATTGCAAAACTGATTTAGTAAAAATATAGGGATTTATGTGTTTATGTGCATTTGATGTTTGAAATGTATTTGCTGTTGCAAAGATACTGGTTTGTTTTCTCTCTCCCTCCTAGAACATATAGGAGAGAGATCACTGTGAAAGTGCCAGGCTGTTCGGGGACCCAGATGTTCTGAGAAGATTCAGTCATCTAAACATGAAGAATGTGAATGAATTGAAGGGCCCTGAACATTATGGACACTTAAGTATTTTGACCACATTGAAGATTGACACTGTGGAAGAACTGCAGTATAATTTAATTTGGTGTTTTTATGGAATGCTTTTTGACATTAAAGTGTGATGTCTTTCATGATGATATGTACTCACTATTGAATGTTTTGCTAGTATGTGGATATTGAAGCCTCAGATGTTTTCTTTCCCTTTGACGTCTAGGGAAAGTAATGTTAGGCAGGGACAGGTCCAATGGAGGATCCGATGGGTTGACCAGCCTGAAATTGGATACTGTTTTGATTTTATTTGTCTGAGGTTTTCATATGTGTCTACTGAATTGTTTCATTCAAATGTTAAGAATTTCTTCTTTTCTAATTGGTTTGGAGTGCTAAACAGTGGTTGCCTAAGGCAGAGGGACCGTGAGAGAATTTCCTGTCTTGATTGTTTGATGGAAACTTTAAGGAAGATTGGCTGCCTGGCAGGTTTTCGCTCTCACACTCCACAAATTGTTTTATTGCTAATGATTGTTCTGTTATAAGCATTATATATAAGTATTTGTTAATTTCATTATGATGGTCATTTGACTGTATGTTATCTTTTATGTGTCGAGACTCTACGAGCCTCGAAGGGGGGAAATATGTAGTGTATTATCCACCTGTGCTTTTGCTTTAATATCTTAAATTATTGTATGTTCTTAGTTTTAATATCTTGTTATTATCATTATGTAATCTTCTTTATATGTGTACCTTGTTTGGAAATGAAGGAGTGTCTGGATAGATGCTCTACTTCATGGGTTCCACAATTTGCTTAGTCATCTGACCTAATGGGATACATGTAGGTATGGTCCAAGATGACCTAATGACTCGGATGTCTTCTCTAATGGACAAGAGACATGGGATACAGGATATGGGGTTTTTAGCTAAGCCTAAAAAGCCTAAAAAGCCTAAAGATCAATAGGTTAAGTCAAAGGTCCTTGACCATCTGGTCTCGGGAGGTTTCTCTCTGTCCGGAGAAGGTGGAGTGTTGGAGATAAGCCAACATATAAAAAGGAAGGTTTTTGGGTTGAGAGAGAGAGATCTCATATTGGACCAGAGATACTCCAGGATTCGGCATTTTTGTACACTGTTCTTCTTCTTGTTAATAAACTTCTTTTTTGAATACAAGCGAAGACGTGTCAGCGGTAATCCCTTCGTTTCATCAACACATCAATATACCACACACCTGCAACATGTGTTGAGATTTTAGCACCACAGAAATCATTTTGTTGACAATGCTGACAAGGACATAAGTCTATCTGTCTCACCTCAGTCATCATGTAGATATCCCAAATAAAAACAAAATTTGTGTTACCTGATGCTGTTTTCACAGGAGTCACAGGAGTGGAAACAGGAGGCCTGGTAACAGTCAACCCTGCTGATTCAAAGGGCAATAAACTCAAATAATATTGTATAGACGTTAGATATTCTTGATCATCATTCAGACATAGAAATAACATAGACAATAGATTTGGACTTGCAGTGTCATCTCTGGACAAATGTATGGCAAAGTGTATTTAATCACTTGGGCAAGCAGCAGTAGGAGAACATAGACTATAAAGCAACAATATGTGGATGATGTTGTTACCTGGTGTCGTATTCACAGTCACATGACTGGAGGCATTAGGGCTGCGAACAGTCAGACCTGATGATTAAAAGGTCAACAAAGTTGTTAACCTCCCTCTTGTGTTTGGGTCACCGGTGACCCGTTTTCAGGTTTTAAATGCATAGAAGTACCACATAAATTTGTTTATAGCATCAAGGCTTTTTGACTTTGTCAGGAACCTCTATTTAAACAAAATAAAACAAAAACATTTTTTTCACACATTTCTAAAATGCTCTGGTTTAAATTAGGACATTTGTGGTGTTAGGGTCAATTTTGACCTGGTTATTATGATAAGAACAATAATGAGAGTTAAAACTGAAACCATGAGTGCAAAACCAACCTTTTCATGGATAAGGAAGCCTAGCCTAACAACATAACCAAGAGATGAGAAACAAATGGGATGATAAATAATTGTTTTTAGTGTGTTTTACAGCTGATTTAAGACTCGGGTCAAAACTGACCCGAACACCATAGATGGTAGCAGAAAGCCGACAAGAGGAAGGTTACATTGAAGTCAAGTATACTGACAAAAAAGGCCTAGGGGGCCACACCAAAAAATATTCAAACCAAAATTTTTATGGATAAGGAATCCTAACAATGTAACCAAGAGAAGAAAAACAGATTGGGTGTTTTTAATGTATTTTACAACTGACCCTAACACCTGGGATGGTAGCAGAAAGCTGACACAAGATGAAGGTTAAAACAATAAATCAATATTCAAATGATCACATTGTGTGCGGTGGAACTCTTTCCTTTCTCCATGGACTCCTTTCCTGACACCACCAGCATACAGGATCTAATCTGTGCTGTGCAGGGCAATCTCTCCTTTCTCAAAGTTGAATAATATTCTATAGAAGTCATATACAGTGAGGTTTTCTGCTGTTAGAATGTGTGACATACCTGTGGTCGTTGTGACCTCTGGTTTTGTGGGTGATTCACTCAACATGATGTCTACAGTGAAAGGAAAAAGATTTGTGCCTGTGAATTTGATGTATAAATGAATCCATACTTGTGTCTCATCTGTTCTTTGATCATCACTTCAACATGAAACTACTCCAGCAGCAATATTTACTTTGTTTCTATGGTTCAAGAGATGGAAATATGGGTTACTTGACCAGTTAATCCACTGCCTTGTTCCAGACTGAAGTTTTTGATGACATGAAATTCAATCATTTCATACATAATACGCGTATTTCACCAGCTGTGGAGCATTGTCTCCTGACTTACCAGTCAAGTTGTATCCATCACTACGAGGAGACAGAGAGTTGTGTCCTCCACCCAGACGGTAATCACAACTGGTTTCCTTTTGCTGAACACCATCCAGATGTCTCAGGAAGTCGTCTATTCTGACACTAAACTTGCAGGATGTTGTCGTCCACATGGATGCTGTTATGACTGGACTAGTTCTTTCCCCAAAGTACAGGTTGCAGCTTGTTGAGCCATTAGCCGATCCAGGCAGTGAGCAAGTAAAGAGGACACTGATACCACGCCAATATTCAAGACTGAGCTCTGGTTTTTCACCTAAGGGTTAATGAAAGATAAATTAAACACAAATTGCCATTCTGCTAACCAGTACACTGCAGATTTTAGCACCACAGAAATTGTATCATTTTGTAACAAAGCTGACAATCTCTCTCAAGTCTCTCTGTCTCACCTCAGTCAGCAAGTTGATATCCGGAATAAAAAATGTGTGTGTGTGTGTGTGTGTGTGTGTGTGTGTGTGTGTGTGTGTGTGTGTGTGTGTGTGTGTGTGTGTGTGTGTGTGTGTGTGTTTGTGTTTTCTTTGGGACAGTGTTCTAGATTTGTTGTATATTCTCATGGATGGAATCTCCACAATTAAAACAATTATATTGTGAAATTCAAAATACTTGTCTTTATGTCATTATATTCCCAATAAAATGTTGTTTATCAGAAGTCAATTAAATGGTGGTGAAAATGGTGACATCATGAACTATGCAAACAGTAACACAGGCTGTGAAAAGTGATGGGTCAGACTAACCTTGAACATGAATCTGCTGAAAGGAACCTGTAGAAAATACCCCATGTTAACACCATGAATTGAATCAATTTCAACTGCAAGATTAACACCTCATGTGCCATTCTGCCACAGGCAGGAGTCACCGCTGCACAATGAACTGAAATATGAACTGATATACAAGTAATATGGCCAAGTTCAGTGTGTAAATGGCATGAGTAGCAGTTGAGGTAGCCTACTGTACAATGGACGGTTTGTGGTGTTAGTTACAAAGATGCTTCAACATGGGGATGGTCTGGAGGCTCACCCTGCAGAGCACAGCACATGTAGGCATAGTCCTTACTCCTTACTGCTGCAGCCCAGACTGAATCTGACTTTGCTGGATGTCACCCTGTCTCTTATACTGTCCTATCATAATAAAGGCATTAATAAATACATAAATAAATTTATAATATTTTTTTTTTTTTTTAAAAGAGATGCTTCAATATATAAACCATATATTCTCCATGCAAAGGGAGACCACAAATTCAAACCATAAACTGGAATTGTCACCTTGCTGTAGTAAGCTGCCATACAACTCAACTAAAAAGAGGCAGGAAATACTGTCTCATTATTTCATGAGTTACAGTGTTGAGCAATGGTCAGCAGCAGCAGTAGTAGTGTTTTGCTGAATATTGTGAAGGCAATGAGTTGATGTTTCTATATAAAATCATCACTCCATAATTAAATAAATAATATCTTTGTATTAAGTTACGTCATAATTGTGAGTTTTTAATACGTTTATCCTAAAGTCCAACACCCCTCATGAACTAATTGACACTTTTACATCATATCTGTTGTTTAATGAAAGTAAAATCACTCGTACTAAAACTGTAAGAATATTTCCTAATAATAACCTATGGATGTCTAGTGATCTTAAGGAATGTATCCGTGAGAAAAAATGTGCTTTTAAAAATGGTAATATTGAGTTACTTAAGGAAAAAAGATGTGAACTAAGATCTAAACTGAGTAAAGCTAAAATAGAATATAAAGATAAAGTTGAGTGTCACTATTTCTCAGGAAATGCCAAGAAAGCATGGGAAGGTTTAAATGTGATGATGGGCAGGGAAACTAAGCAAAAGCGTACCCCCCTGTCACACCCCTCTCCATCTTTTGCAAATGATCTAAATGTCTTTTTCAGTCGTTTTGACAAGAATGATTTTAGTGCTGAACGTGATAGTGTGTGTAGGTCCATTTTGGGATATGTCCCCATTACACTGAATGAACATGAGATTGCAGTCAGCCTGTCTAGTATTAAGCCAAACTCGGCCCCGGGGCCAGATGGCCTGAGAGGGAGAGTTTTAAAAGAAAATGTTCATGAACTTAAAGGTATTGTGCTGGAGTTATTCCAGAACTTGCTTAATTCTTTAACAATGCCCAAATTATGGAAAATGTCTTATATTGTGCCTATCCCTAAAAAACCTGGAGCTACTGAATTAAAAGACTTCAGGCCTATTGCTCTTACTTCTATCTTAGGAAAATGTTTTGAGAGAGTTATAAGCAGACAAATCACAGCGTCAGTTTCTAACAGTTTAGATCATCTCCAGTTTGCTTACAAAAGTCAGAGGGGAACTGATGACGCAACTGTCAGTATGTCCCACACCCTGTCAAAGCACCTTCAAGCCCCCTCCCACCTTGCTAGGGCCCTATTTATCGATTTTACCTCTGCCTTTAACAGCATGCAGATTCACATCCTGCTGCAGAGACTTATCGACATAGGAGTAAACGGTGGTATTATCCACCTTGTTAGGGACTTCCTCTCTGACCGCCCTCAACAGGTCCTGGTTAATAATACTCGGTCCGACATCACTGTGCTTAACACCGGCGCCCCGCAGGGGACCATTTTATCCCCATTACTTTTTTCCATATACACAAACGAATTCCAATTAGATCTGGAAAAGTTTCGTTTGTTCAAGTATGCAGATGATATGGCCCTGGTTGTCTTATTAAAGAAGGGGGACATAGTCGGAGAGGAAGTTTATAGAGCACATGTGTCATCTCTCCAGAAGTGGTGTGATGAAAGTTCCTTAGAGATCAATGTAACAAAAACTCAGGAACTTGTCTTTCATGAAAAGGACCCTGTGCAGCCCCTTATAATCAGGGGACAAATTGTAGAGGTAGTAGACAAGTTCAAATATCTAGGTACATATATTGATTGTAACCTAAATTTCAGTGAAAATACAGACCATATTTTTAAAACCTGTAACCAACGTCTCCATCTACTGCGCAAGCTCAACTCCTTTAGAGTGAGTAAGCACATTATGGAAACAGTTTATAAGAACCTGATAGAGGGCATTCTAACTTTCAACATGGCAATGTGGTACGGTAATCTAAATAATAAAGGAAGAAGCAAGCTGCAGAGAATAGTAAACCTTGCCTCAAAAATCATAGGGACAAGACAGAAACAATTAAGTTGTATTTACGAGGAAGTGCTTAGGAAAAAAGCTGTCAAAATAGCAAATGATCCCTCTCATCCACTCAATAGGGAGTTTGAACTTCTTCCCTCTGGTAGACGTTATAAAGTACCAAGGGCAAATCGTAATATTTTTAAAAATTCCTTTATTCCTAATGCAATTGGGGCACTGAACACCATGCCCCGTTGATGCGTTGATGCGATGATGTGTTGTAATGTAACTGCCACTGCTGTCCTGCTTTTGCCATGAAGATGTCTGTGTGTAAGTGTTGTTGATGTTTTTGTTGTTGTCCTGCTTGTTGTTGTTGTTATTGTCTTGCCTGTTGTTTTTTATGAGACCAAAAACAAATTTCCACATCGTGGACAAATAAAACTAACTAACTAACTAACTAACTAAATAGATTGAAATTACAAATTAAGTCTACTGTTGTTCTCCAATGGTTTTAAATCAAAGGACTCCTAAACTATACCAATTAAACCACAGATCCCCATGTCACAAGACCCTGCTCCCTGGTAACAGCCACTTTATTACCAAGATTGAATAATGGGAAAATGAGTTATTCCATGAACCCGCTCAATGGCCGCTGGGCCCCACATTTAGAACCACTGCCCTACATAAATAATTGCAAAATGTAAATAAAGTTTAACTTACACATTAGGATGACAACCAGGCCTCTATCCATGATAACACTGAATACAGACTGATCAGAATCCTCCAAATATCTTCATGTAGAGTAGAGTAGAGTAGAGTAGAGTAGAGTAGAGTAGAGTAGAGTAGAGTAGAGAATACTTTATTCATCGCTAGGAGGGAAATGTGACTGACTACACTAGGTCTCTGACATGTAAGAAAACCACAGCAACCATCAAAACCGAATCACACAGTGAATATGTGATGCTACTTCCTGGTGCAGGTACAAGAGATTGTTTCACATGACAAATGAGAATAAAATGATAACCCTGTAAATGATGTGTTCTATACTCGATTTCTGTATGAACACATCATAGAAATCATTCTGGATTTTAATCTTTTTGTTTTTGAGTGGAGAATTTTGGTGAAAGTTGGTGCAGCCCAAATGTCTGTCAGTGTGTTTCTTGATGCTGCAGTTTAATATTTTCCAACATGCACTCATGGTGGATTTTGAATTAGGATTTAATAGCTGTTATGTGACAGTCCATAGAGCAGTGAAATGATGGATGTAGCCTAATGACCTCATGTGCAGAAGAACTGATGATCATTTAAAGATGAGCAGGTTGATTAGATACATAATAATTGCATAATATACTCGCTTATATGTGATTACTGAAAACAGCAATTAGTCAGTAGGTCAAGTAGGATCTTCTACTCTTGACAGACCTGCACGACACCTGTCAAGGGGGAAAAAAAAAAAGATAATAATGATTTATGTCCGCTGCGCCCCCTCACTTAGCGTTTTCTGTGTAGAAAAAAAACCCCAAAACAATAAATAAACAATGACAAACATGTTCCTAAATTGTGTATAGTCACACACACAGCAGATACCTGTCTGCAGCAGGAATGCTCTCAAGCCGTTTTCTTGTTAGAAACGCTACATTTTTAATTAGATGTTTGGCACAAATGCCGGTGTTGTGCCAGAAAAGGACTGCCTGCCAGAAAACGACTGACCCCCAGCGGGAACGCCTATCGGGGTGGTACCAACACATCCATGGGTGGTACTTGTCTCTCCACAGCGAAAGACCGCCTCCGACGGAAACGCCCACCTGCTGCAGCAGCTCCACAGCTGATCTGCATGAGTAGGCCACGTTGCATTGAGGAGTCATTCCGTCGTAGGTTACACCTTGTCTTTCAATAAATCATCAGGAAATTCATTTTGGCGGTATACTTTTATTGTTGTCGTTGTTATTTCAATAAACCACCAGCAGATTAATTTTGGCGGTATGCTTTTATTGTTGTTGTTGTTGTTGTTGTTGTTGCTTCTGCTGCTGCTGCTGCTGCTGCTAAACAGGTAGAGTATCCTTGTAAAAATAAAAACATAATATTAATACTACTACTAGGCTGCTACTAATATTTAGTAACATTACACATGCTTTTTAACCCATAAAATGCCCCCTGTATGCAAACCGCAATCTTCACGTACTGTAGGCCAGGGGTTCTCAACGTCTCACTCTGGGACCCACATTTTCCCATGGTCATTAAGTCGCGACCCACTTTTATAGAATTCAAACCAAGATTTAAAGGGATATGCCAACATTTTTTTTTTAGGCCTACAAGCAAAGTGCATTTCAGAGCACAGGAATGAATGCACAAAATAAAGACCCACAAAACAAAACAAGGTATTTTCACTGCATTCAGGCCACATTAATAAGAAAATGATATCTTTGCATTCAGAGAAAATAATAAGAAACTGAGGAGGACCATTACAACTGCTGCATGTGTGCAAGTGTCGTGTGCCTTTCAAAATAAGTTGTATTTCAAAATAAAAGACATGCAACATCACATGTGCATTAAATATTTAGTTTTTTTTGACCAGCTGTCCATGACCCATCCAGAACAGATTCGCGACCCACTTTTGGGTCCCGACCCACCAGTTGAGAACCACTGCTGTAGGCTACATATTTCTGAAGCACTTTGCACACCAGGACAGGGCAGTCACTTTCTGGCAAAGCCTTGCCAGAAAGTGACTGCCCCCTGTATTTCAGGAATGCAAAGAGCAATGTTCACAAAAATCTCTGGAGTAATGCTAGAGGGTCCTAGGTGCATGTACAGTGAATTTGGTAAATGTCACCCTTTCAGTGTCTACCTTTGACGTAGTTCTTGAGAATGATTTGACCTCAGAAATGTGACCTCTAGTATGTGACCTGCCAAAAACTGATTCCAGCCCCTAAAATTGTGCGATGAGGGTGTTTTCTGCCCCAAAACAAGTGGGCTTGCATTTTTCAAGTGGTATTTCACCTGGAATGAAGTGTAATCATCACAATGTACCTGTCCGACAATGTCTCATGAACATGTTCTAACCTCTGCCCACTTGTGACAGATAATAATTTGAGCCAGACATTTTGATGGAAAACAGATTTAACAGATTTATTTTAAACACAGACAATGGTGCACGCACGCACCAATGGTACTACGCACGCACGCACGCACTCACGCACGCACGCACGCACGCACGCACTCACACACACACACACACACACACACACACACACACACACACACACACACACACACACACACACACACACACACACACACACATACACACACACACACACACACACACACACACACACACACACACACACACACACACACACACACACTCATTTCAAATGCCTTGTGGCACAGTTTGTTGTCCATAATTAACAAACACAACAGCACTGACTGTTACAAAGATGGACTCATTCTTCAGCAAAGAGAACAAAAGATCACTAAGGGCCGGATTTACTAAAGGTTTGCGTGTATTAAAACGTGTGCAAACGTGATTGCACGCGCAAACACATGTGGAACCTGATCTACTAACCGGACGCACCGAGGATTGCGTCCCTCACACGAGCAGAATAGCACGTGCGATCCATTTAGCGTGTTTGCCTTGATGAATATGTAAATATGGGCGTTTCAGCCAGAACGTGCTAAATACTGGGAGGAGTAGATGCAAATAGATTTATTTAGCGCGTGCAATGTGATTTACCAAACCAGGAAGAGATTGCGGTGGCTGTTTTTGCGTCTTTATTCACCACGTCTGAAAACCATGTACTAACTGATACAACTTTGCCAAAACGTATGCGTTTATTGATTTGATACCTGTCAGAGCCCCGTGATCTTACATCTCTGCATTTCCTCACGTCTGGGTCATTCTGTAATAGTTTTTCAGCCGTGTTAAAAGTCTTTTACGCGCCGTTACGCACGGGGCACGTCTGTCCTGCAGTGCGCTCCGTAGGCTCCTCTCCTCCCAGTACCTGGCTGCTCAGCTCCGTCTCTCAGTCCCGGTCCCGGACTGAGACACGTCACCACTGCCTTCACCCGTGTTTGATCCCTCTGGTCAGTGGTCAGAGCGTTTAGATCCGTATGTCCCACCTGAGCTCTCTATTAATCCACTCGATCATGGGCGGCACACACACACACACACACACACACACACACACACACACACACACACACACACACACACACACACACATATTACAGGTGTGTGATTGTCGCTGCAGCTGCTGCCTGTTAGTCACTATATGACGAGTTGGGCCCTGTAGCGATTTGTGTTTATTTATCTAAACAGAGCGCGAGAGAGATGAACACACATGCTGTCATTATGCATCGGATCAAATGTCATTCTGTCCCTTCGTCTGTCCAGCTCTCTGTCCACTCTCTGTCCATGGCGGAAACGATTACACGCGCAAAACCCTCATTTACATATTACGGTTTGCACGTGTTTTCATTTAGCGGGTTACTCTTAGTAGATCACCTGTTTTGCGTGCACTAACCAAACTCGCAATATTATAGCGGGCGCAAACAATATAGCGTCCGCTATCTGAGATCTTAGTAAATCCGGCCCTAAGTGTACTGGAACCTGAAGACATAATGTTCAGACAGTTTTGTACTCTGGACTTTATCGTAGCTCTTCAGATCCGTCAAAATTTGCATCTAGAAAATAAAAAAAAATCCAAAACATCCCTATCTTGAACAGAAAGTGTAAAAAGCAGCTAAAGAGAGTGAAGCAAAGAGACGACGCTCAACTAAACAGCTCCTGAGGGCGACACAAGGAATCTGCTGATGGTAAATGAGAGCTAGAACTGCCCCTCACAGATACATAGTGGATGTGGGGCAGAGTGAGTGAGAGCTGGGGGCTGAGGGGTCATCAGCAGCAGGAACAGCCTTCAACACATGCTGTGGCACTTGGAGAGTTTCTCTGCAGGCTGTGTCCTAATCACAGGTTTCCCTCCAACATCATTAATTGTGGCTTTTCAACTAGGTGAACAGACACCAGAGGCCTAAACACACAGCCGGGGGTTGTTTCCACGGCAGCTACTTGTCAGGGGTCACAATGGGAGTGAACATCACAATTATGTGAACTGCTTGTAATAAGAAAGAAAAACTTCCCCCAATGGTTACCACGCACTCACGCACTCACGCACGCACGCATGCACTCACTCACGCACGCATGCACTCACACACACACACACATACACACACACACACACACACACACACACACACACACACACACACACTAGTGACATGCAGCACAAATGTATGACCTCTTCGACTTCCTCGGGTAGCGTGCGCAGTTCCGGTGGAACCACCGTGGGCACCTCTCACACCCAATCTAAAAAAAAAGATTCCTTTAATGAAGCTTTGGGTTTGTGTTTAGGTATGCTTTAATTCATCAAAGCCCAATTTAGGAAGGAAGGGTGAAATGCTTACCCACAGAGTGTCACCGGTTTTGTCTCCACAGATGTGGCACAGATCACCCAGGTCATCTTGCAGTACAAAGAACAAGGGTCAGTGACTAATGTCTCTCAAAGTAATTATATTAATTACAAAAGAAAAATAGAGAATACCTGTATTGAGAAGAAGAGACACCGCTATCTCCTCTCTTATCATGTTGATACTGGCGGTGTCAAACTCTACAGGCAAGCCCCCCAAGATGCATTCGGCAAACTGTGAATGATGCCACAATGCAAATAATGTGATTCCACTGTATCTATGCATATTTACCAAACATGTCTGTGTGAATTAACCCTATATGATTCTCCATGTTATTATACCTTCAAGGCATATGCCCCACAAGACGTTGCATCTTGCTGCACTGGGTGGGCCAGGGTCTCGCAACTCCACCTGGACGCATTTAGGCCCCTTTGCCTCATGAATGATCTATCAACACAAATGCAAAAGATGCACATTTAACGGCGGAATAAGTTACGCTATTGGGGCATTGAGGAAAAGAAAACCGGATTTTGGAAAAAAAAAATCTCTTGAAAGTGTCTTTCTTCTTAGTTCATTTTGTGATAGGTAAAGAGAATGTACACTGCTCAAAAAATAAAATAAACACTTAAACAACACTGTTTAAGTCCAAGTTGATCTAGGTTGTGAAATCAACCTGTCCAGTTATGAAGTAACAATAATTGTGAATCGATTTCAAACCAGTTTTTGTGCAAAGATTTTGTTGTTAAAGTGTTACCTTTACTTTTTGAGCAGTGTATAATATATTACCTTGTGACATCCTGGCAGTGGATTAGAGCTGTTTTCTTTTCCCCCAGAGGGTCCAGAAAAAGGGTTTTCTTTTGGGATGGTAAGATGACCTGTATATGAAGATATAAATTTAATTACAATAAAATGCTTTACCAATCTAACACACACACACACACACACACACACACACACACACACACACACACACACACACACACACACACACACACACACACACACACACACACACACACACACACACACACACTTGTTTGGAAAGTTAAGTTAATTACCACAAGCATCCAATGGTGAGATTTATTGACAACCCCAACGATGTATTCATACTGCTGTGGGGTTATCTGTAACATAAGATAATACATAAAAAATGCTCACTGATATTGTTTTATTGTGGTGTAGCCTAAAGTGCAACAGCTGGAGAGAATCTAGTTTAGTGGGCCTACCTTAACCTTTGGTTTCTTGCCCTCCCAGATCCGTGAGATCTCATAGGTGTCAACATTAAATGCTCGGCTCGTGTTGTCCTTGTTATGTTTTCTGACAAGCACCTCCATGTAAGCATTTATGACCTGTAATTGACAAAAAAAAACACTTAAGAAACACTTTTAGGGGGTAAAATATCAAAAGTGTGAGCTGTTTATGTCTACCTGAAAGTATTTGCAATAGGTCAACAATAAAGAAAAAGATTGTTAACACCTCACCTCACTTTCTAGCTCCCTTTGTGGAGCCAGGTTAAATATGTCCGCATAAAAGATTTTGTAAGGGCCAACCTTACAAAGGAGGACATAAACCCTCTTGCCCCCCCAGGCATCTTTGACATCTGGAAAAGGACATTTTAAAGGGCATGTTTAATTGATCCATCAATCCAACCAACCAACCAACCAACCAACCAACCAACCAAACAAACAAACAAACAAACAAACAAACAAACAAACAAACGACCAACCACAAGCATGCTGACAGGGTTGTCCAATGTGGAGTTTGATGATGTGGTGAATGTAGCGTATAACCTGAAATGGCAGAAGCCCTCTTTGAATCAGTGGCTGGAGGAGCAAAGGAGGACACTGCTGAGGCTGGAGCTGAGAGAGAAGCAGAAGAGGGTGGAGCAGCGGTTGGAGCAGAGGTGGATGGAGCTGAGGATGGAGCAACGGTTGTTGGAGCAGAGGTGGATGGAGCTGAGGGTGGTGCTGAGGGTGGAGCAGGAGAGGACGGTGCTGAGGGTGGAGCAGAGGTAGATGGAGCTGAGGATGGAGCAACGGTTGTTGGAGCAGAGGTGGATGGAGCTGAGGGTGGTGCTGAGGGTGGAGCAGGAGAGGACGGTGCTGAGGGGGGAGCAGGAGAGGACGGTGCTGAGGGTGGAGCAGCGGTTGTTGGAGCAGAGGTGGATGGAGCTGAGGGTGGTGCTGAGGGTGGAGCAGCGATTGTTGGAGCAGAGGTGGATGGAGCTGAGGGTGGTGCTGAGGGTGGAGCAGCGGTTGGAGCAGAGGTGGATGAGGGTGGAGCAGCGATTGTTGGAGCAGAGGTGGATGGAGCTGAGGGTGGTGCTGAGGGTGGAGCAGCGGTTGGAGCAGAGGTGGATGAGGGTGGAGCAGCGATTGTTGGAGCAGAGGTGGATGGAGCTGAGGGTGGTGCCGAGGGTGGAGCAGGAGAGGACGGTGCTGAGGGTGGAGCAGCGGTTGGAGCAGAGGTGGATGAGGGTGGAGCAGCGGGTGGAGCAGAGGAGTTGGCTGCTGCAGCAGCGGATGCAGCATCACTGGGCGATGTGGTGCAAGTTATCTTGTGTGGCACTTTGGGCTTCTGCGGGATGTACATCTTGAGGTGATCAGTGTTGATCTTTGGGAAGAGACGCCCCTCCTCATTCTGTAGATCCGCACTTTTGTTTGTGAGAGCAACAATTGTGAAAGGCCCCAAATATTCGTGCTCCAATTTGCCTCCTTTTCTCTGTTGACTCCTCGTGTTAAGCCTCCATACTTTATCCCCCACATGGAATTGTGGGGGGTTTGTGGGGCAGCTCTTGTTCTTCTGCTTTACATTGTCACGAGCAGCCTGAAGAGAATCACTCAGTGTCATGATGTCATCTGCTGGGCTCTCACTCTCCACTGCCGTCTCAACACTGCTGTTAATCTTTAGAAATAAGACCTATATGAACACCATATAATACTATATATTATGACATATAATTAAAGCTACTAGTAACAACATAAAATACCATGTAGTCCTCAGGGACCTGGGACGGGTATCGTGCCTCCCTCCCAAACATCAGAAAGTATGGAGAAAACTTTGTTGTTATCTGTGTTTTGGTTCGAAGGCCAAACATTACAGCACTTAAGGTGCTGGTCCCAGGTGTCTGGCCTCTCCCCGACAAGTTTCCTCAGTGCTCTGAAATAGAATAAGACACAAAAAAGGTTTTCACAAGTGAGTAAATTACAAGTGTTATCTATTCAGGTGTTTATCATGTTTATCAGTCATCAGTAATCACCCCCCATCAACAAACTGAAGTGTTCTGGTAAGCTCTGAGTACAGTAATATGCAGCAGCATTACTCACCTCTGAATGGTCCCATTCATCCTCTCTACCAGCCCATTGGTCTGGGGATGGTAGGGGGCACACAGGCTTCGCTTTATGCCCAGGATTCTACAGATGTTAGTGTTGATCTGTGAAAGAATTGTATACACTTAATTATAATTTCATTATGCTTCACATAATATTGATTAGCAACATTAAAAGTAATGCCATTGTACCTCATTAACAAACTCCTTCCCCTGATCAGTGAGGATCCTCTTGGGAGCCTCAAACTGATAAAAAAAACTGCAGGATGCAGTCTGCCACCTCATTTGCCTTTTTCGATTTAAGTGAATACGCCTGAGGCCATTTGGTCAGATAATCAATCATGACGCAAATGTATTGGTTACCGCTCTCCGTTTTTGTAAGCTTGCCAATCAGGTCCATCCCAACCAGCTCAAAGGGGTGTGTAACCTAGAAGACAAATAATTTTAATTTACTACTGTCAACAAATAGATATGTTATAGATGATGGTAAGCTATGGGAAGCCAGGCAGTTGTTTAGTCTTTAGCCAGTCACAGTCATTTCCCCACAATAGGTGGTGTATTCAAATCTAGGCTGTTACACTGATCTTCCTTACATCATCATTCCATTTCATGCTGAAGTAACTACAAGGATGATGACAAAGCATCCCCAATCTCGACTAGCTCAATCCGAGTCTATCTGGAGGGTTATGCATTGCTCCCTAGAGTGACATAGCATGTAGCCTACTTTTCAAATCCAGGAAACTTTCAGGAGGGTAGCCCTCAGTGCCAAGTCTGACTATATACCATTTGTTGCTATGAATGGTTTTAATCACTAACAAAAGTTTACTGAATGAAGAGAACAAAACAGATATAACAAGACAGAGCCAGACAAAATGAAAAGGTTACAGGTACAAGTTGAATAAATTTTGGGAAAAAAGAGGATATTTTACAATGATCGGGGTGTAAGTTCTTTCCTCCTTGATGGAAGGTCCACTGGCCTGGCATTCGACACACTGTGCCACCGCAAGATGGAAATGAGGTGAAGATAATGTGCAGATACACAGATTACCTGTAGCCTTTTCAGAAGAGTACGCGTTTTTTGTCACTCTTAAAGGCAAACTGTTATTGTTGTTTTAGTAATTGTAGATTTTCAGTGGCGGCCTTAGACATCTGGGGGCCCGTTTCAATATTTCAGATGATATGAGGCCCTAATATAAGTTAAGGGCTTCATTGGCCACCTTAGATACTTACCCATGTCTGTATGTCTTCTGACATGCCTGGCCAGTAGAACCGTTTTCCAATTGCGTCAAGTGTTTTTTTTTGGCCACAATGGGCCCCAGTGCTGCTGTCGTGGAAGTCTTTGAAAATTTCTCCAGCCTTCTCAGCCCCACACACCACCTCGATGGCAGTGCCCTTTTTTAAATAGTGCAGCTTTCCATCTTATGGGAAAACAGACAATATCAGTTCAGAAAAATGCTTTTCAATTCAGCCCTTTTCTTTTAAATTTTTTTTTTTTTTTTAATACCCTACTATTTAGTCTACAATTCCTTTATTGTCTGGTTAGCTTAATTAAGACTAGCAAATGGCCTACTCCTAATGGTGAAAAAAGTGTCTTGTTCTGTACTGTGTAACAGAAGTTGAGCCAACACACGACGTGCTGCTAACTGTACTTTTATTCACCACTTCGGGAACACACAGCAGTCTGCATCTCTGTCTGCAGTAGAACCAGGAAGTAAACACACACCCGCCACCTGTGCCAATCACATTCATGTATACTTCAGGGACCGGTCGGAAATCATATTCTCTGAGAATATTACATCCCCCTTCTTTTAAGAAAATATGAAACACAACATTCAAGAATAGCTTTTCTGTGCAATAAACCCTTGCTGAAACATGTTGAGATTAAGTTAGCACATTTATGACTTTCATAACGTAAGGATTCAATAAACAGATCTCAATTATCACTTAGCTTGCTCAAATGTCATACTGGATAACTTATCTTAAGTAGAACACAATAACACTGTCATTGAATTATATGTATCTGAACATCATTGAGCATATTTCTATAAGTCCATAACAACTCTGGGTTTAACCTCGCGTCCAGACCTTGTCTGATACCGCACAGCCTGTGGGGCTGCCTCTGTTGTCATCTTTGAGGTATGTGTGTCAGTGTGCAGTGTATGTTGTGTGTCATGTTTTGTGTTTTCTTCAGTCTGAGTGTTCAGTGTCTCTGTTGTGTCCAGGAGGTGTCGTCTGTTTCGCCTGTATTCTTGTCCTCCTTCTGATGCGCGTATGTGGTATGATCTTTCAGTATCAGCTGAGCGAATGACAACTGCTGGTTTCCAGTAGCCTTTCTCCTGAAAGCGGATGTATTGTCCTTCATGCAGAGGTGACATCTGCTTAGCTGATCTGTCGTAGTATTTTTTCTGCTGTTGTTGTCTGTGGGTTCTCCTGATGTGAACATCTTTGTGTCTGATGATCTTGGGTTGCAGCTGCTGATGGGTGTTAGGCAGGATTGAGCGTGTGCGACGACTCATAAGCAGCTGAACTGGTGATTTGAAGTTGTCCACTGGGGTATTGCGATACTCAAGCAGACTCAGGTAGGGGTCTTTCTGATCAGCTTTGGCCTTTTCCATAAGGGACTTTGCAATGTGAACAGACTTCTCGGCTAAGCCGTTACTTTGAGGATAGTGCGGGCTGGAGGTAATGTGTGTGAACCCCCATGTGTTTGCAAAACCCTCAAACTCTCTACATCTGTACTGTGGACCATTGTCTGATATAACGGTCTCTGGTATCCCGTGTCTTGCAAAAGAAGCTTTCAGTTTATGTATCACAGCAGCGGCTGTGGTGCTGTGTAATCTGTCAAGCTCGAAGTATCTGCTGTAATAGTCTACTGTGACTAAATAGTCCTCATTGTTCCAGGTGAACAGGTCAGTAGCAACTGTTTGCCACGGCCTGTCTGGGATCTTGTGACTTATCATTGGCTCTTTAGTGTTTGATGGTTTATGTTCATTACAGATGTGGCATTTCCCAACTAACTCCTCAATCTGCTTGTTCATCCCAGGCCAGAAGATGATGTCACGCGCACGCTGTTTGCACTTCTCCATACCCATGTGACCTGCATGGATACGGGATAACATCTCTGTGCGCAGTGAGGTGGGTATGATGATCTTTTCCCCCTTGAACAGGATGTTGTTCATTTGCGAGAGCTCGTCCCGGTGGTTCCAATATTCTGCTATGCTCTGAGGGCATAGTTTCCTCTCCTCAGGCCATCCTGACTTAATTGTCTTTCTCAGCACGATGAGTTGAGCATCTTTTCCAGTCTCTGTCTTGATGTCTTCAAGTCTAGTGTCACTGACAGGTAGGTTGCTGTAAACAGTGTGCACCTGCATGTCCATACCTTCACTGAGGCTGGTGTCCTGGTCAGGCAGTGACTTTCTGGAGAGAGTGTCTGCGACAGGAATGTCCTTGCCTGGTCTGTGAGTGATGGTAAAGTTATACCTCTGTAGCTGAAGCATCATTCTTTGTAACCTTGGAGGCGCTGCTGCAAGTGGTTTTCGCAAAATGGATTCAAGTGGCTTATGGTCACTTTCCACGATGATGTGGCGACCATAGATGTACTGGTGGAAGCGCTTGCATCCAAACAGAATAGCATATAGCTCCTTCTCAATTTGTGCATAATTGACTTCACAATCAGTCAGTGATTTAGATGCATAGCCTATGGGCTTTCCTTCTTGTAACAGTACTGCACCTAATCCATATTTTGATGCGTCAACTTGGAGTCTGAGTTCTTTGCTCGGGTCAAAGTATCTTAATACTGGACCTGGTTCCTGAGTGAGCAACTCTTTAATTTTCTTGAATGCTTCCTCCTGTTGTGCATCCCATCTGAATTCACTCGAATCTTTTAACAGGTGACGCATGGGTGCATTGACATCAGACAGTCCAGGGGCAAATTTGGACAAATAATTAATCATGCCAAGGATTGTTTCCAGCTCACCTTTGTCTTTTGGTGGCTCCATGTCCTTTACAGCTGCAATCTTAGCTGGATCCGGCTTGATTCCATCCTTGGTGATTCTGTGTCCAAAGTAGCTGACCTCAGTGGCACAGATTGTACTCTTATCTGGGTTGAGCTTGACTCCTCGCTCCCTGGAGCGCTGCAACATGGCACGGAGGTTGGTATCATGTTCTTCTTTAGTCTTGCCATAGATGAGGATATCGTCAACTATTGCGGTGACACCCTGCAAACCCTCATAAGTCTCATCAACTTTACGCTGAAACTCATCCTGAGCAGAGATCAATCCAAAAGGCAAGCGGAGGAATCTGTATCGTCCGAAAACAGTGTTGAATGTTGTCAGCTGTGAGGACTCATCTGAGAGCTTAATGGCCCAGTAGCCCGACCTTGCATCCATTACACTGAAGAAACAGGCTCCTGCCAATTTGGATGTGGTGTCGTCAAGGGTAGGTAAAGGGTAGTGCGGGCGTTTTATGACTTTATTCAGGTCCCTTGGATCAAGACATACTCTCAGTTTTCCTGTGCGTGGTTTTTCTGCTGCGACCATGGAATTAACCCATTCAGTTGGTTCAGTGACTTTCACAATAATGTCTTGTTTTTCCATGTTTTGTAGTTCCTCCTTGAGGCGGTCGCGGAGGGCCAAAGGGACGCGCCTAGGTGGGTGGACTACAGGTACTGCATTGGGGTTAATGTGAATTGTGCACTCTCCAGGAAACATTCCTATTCCTGTGAATACATCAGCAAACTCATCCATAACTGATGCCTCAGGTGAGCTGTGCACGGACAGTATGAGTTTAATGAGTCCAAAGTCCAAACATGCTTTTAATCCTAGCACTGGAGGAGCCAGTGTGTCAACGATGTGGACTTTCAATGTCAGATGAATGTCTTTGTACTGGCATTTGATGTTGCACTTTCCTCTGACAGATAGCTTCTCACCCCCATAGCCATAGAGAGGGCGTGTTGTTGGTTGTAGTGTGTCCTGTATCCCAAGCCTTTGGAAAACATTAGTGGGAATGACATTAGCTGAGGCTCCAGTGTCTAGCTTAAAGGTGACTGTAGTTTTACTAGGTCCAACCAACACATCTGCATATGCCTGTTCAGTTTGTCTTTTGTTATTACTGTCTTGTGTTACTGCATCAATAAACAAATCTTCATTGTCTGTCTTGCTGTGTGAGTCAATTTCACTTACAGTGTGCACTCCTTTACTTTGCTTTGAGCGGCATACTTTTGCAAAATGATTCCATTTGCTGCATATTTTGCACTGTTTACCTTTCGCTGGACAGCTGTCTTTTGCTCCATGAGGCTTGTTTCCGCAGTAGCCACAGGTTTTATGACGCTCTCTGTCCCCTTCAGGTCTGTAGGTGCTCTCCATATTTCCTGTTGCTCTGTCCTGGCGCGTTTTCCAAGTTGTCTTCCTTGGATAATGGCGACCGATAGCATGGACAGACTGCTCCTGCAGGCCGCTGTTGCCGCTAGCTATAGTCTTGAGCTGTGCTTGGGCCATATCATGAGACCTGACGATGTCTATAGCTCTATCCAACGTCAAGTTGGAACCGACATGCAGTAGTTTTTCTCTTACTTTAGGTGAATGGATTCCAAACACGACACGGTCTCTCACCATTTCCTCGTTGTTTGCATAATTACAGTCCTTCACAAGCAGTCTCAAATCCGTCAAAAAACTGTTCAAATGGCTCGTTAGCTCCTTGGACTTTTTCTTGGAATTTATAACGAGCAAATAAGATGTTTGACTTTGGCATGACGTATGCTTCATAGCGCCCATAGTACGTGTCCAGTACCTTTCGTTCGTCGTCTGTAAGCGTCCATGTGTTGTATATGTCCCGGCCTCTTTCGCCGACCCAATTGAGAAGGTAGCTGCACTTTTCGTCTTCCCCCTTCTTCTTAAACGGACCAGAAAACATCAATTCCACGTGGAGCTTGAATTTTCGCCATGCTTCGGGCAGGTTGCTCGCATCCCAGTCCATACGAGGTGACGGAACTCCGGCGACGTCCATCTCGTTGCGACGTTTCTCTTTCCTTTTACTCTGACACCATGTCTTGTTCTGTACTGTGTAACAGAAGTTGAGCCAACACACGACGTGCTGCTAACTGTACTTTTATTCACCACTTCGGGAACACACAGCAGTCTGCATCTCTGTCTGCAGTAGAACCAGGAAGTAAACACACACCCGCCACCTGTGCCAATCACATTCATGTATACTTCAGGGACCGGTCGGAAATCATATTCTCTGAGAATATTACA